>NC_134830.1:162784078-163099368 GCF_004210375.1 Tachypleus tridentatus | reverse complement strand
AAATGATTTTACACATTTTTGTAGAATAAACCATTAACTATGGACGAATAAATGGCTACATGTAGATCAATCAGTCAGTTAGTACTAGCTATATATTAAGAATGCTAAATAACTAGTAACTGAAAATGTAAATAGCCTCATTCAGAATGTGATTACAAGATACTTTGCCACCTAAAATATTATAAGTCTATTGGGCTTTAATATCGATTTTACACAAACAGAAAACTTATCCATTTTGTACACAATGGATCCAAGAATACTTTTCACTGTATAGAATGTAGTGGAGATTTTGATAATATATAAACAGTATTTTTAATTAAGTTGTTTGGTTTGGTTTTTGGAATTTCGCACAAAGCTACACGAGGGCTATCTGTGCTAGCCGTCCCTAATTTTGTAGTGTAAGACTAGAGGGAGGCAGCTAGTCATCACCACCCACCGCCAACTTGGGCTACTCTTTTACCAACGAATAGTGGGATTGACCGTCACATTATAACGCCCCGGCTGGAGGGCATGTTTGGCGACGCGGGCGCGAACCCGCGACCCTCGAAATACGAGTCGCACGCCTTACGCACTTGGCCATGCCAGGCTAATTGTTGTTAATTGATATGACTTCTTTGGTTTTTCTACTATCTTTTACAGTTTGTTTTCCTATATTAAGCAATAACTGGACTTTACTATTGAGTAAGATAATACAGCAAACTTTATTCAGTGTTGATTGCTTAAGGAAATTATATCCCTTGCTTTGTTAATATAATCAAAATAACCTTTTTCACACGATTTGGTAAATTTTTATCAACAAAACATTTATTCCGAAAATATCTTTGATATCATATACATATTTTTACATTTTTTGTGGTTTGTTCACTCTCTTTGTCATCATTGCTATCTTCAAGTAAGGCTAAAATGCCATTTTCAACAAAACTCATATCCTCATTTTCATCACTACAAATTTATCATCAACATTCACAAAATTCTCGTTGTACATTGCCCACGATCGTTTTTCTTCTACCATTTGTTGCATTATTAATTCTTGCCGATACATTTTTGAGCTGCTTTTCTTCACGTTTCTGATTAGATTTAACAGAAATGTATAACGCCCTCACACTCACACAGAAAGAGAACATGTTAAGCATTTTGAACATTCAGACAGAAGCGTCGCTATGCACTGGCACATGGGACTCCGTCCAATCTCCAGTTGATGTCTTGAAAATTCAGAATAGGAAACCATGATCAATATTATACGGAAACGCCGAAAGTGAGACAGAGAACCAATCCTTTAAGTGCCTAGCAATGCCTCTGCATCTAAACCTTTAACGTTTACAAAATAAAGGTTTCATTTTTAACTAGAATTGGAATTTTTTTGACATCCATTAAAGCAGTTGTGGAAGTTAGGTCGATCGAGTTGGACCAGCCAGTGGTCCACTGAATTTACGTGATAGGCTAAATCGTCGTCTTTTTGGCCAGTTATATCCCCCCCCAAGGAAACTCAGAAAATGGTACAATAAGTGATATTGTAATAATACTAGTCGCTAATAATCTAAGTTATAAATAAATCGACTAATTAAATAATACAGAAAATTACCAGTAAATGAAGCTCGTTACTTAACAATAAAGTATGGTTGGATATGCTAAACTGAAATGAGTTTTGTTGTTACATTTTGTTCAATTTAATTGTATGAGCATGATGGAACCTGATTAATCCATTGCAATCTTGAAAGCTTTTTTGTTTGTGTATTTAATAGCAAAACCGCATCAGGTTATTTGTTGTGCCCACTGAGGATAATCGAACCCTGGACTTCCGATATCCCACTGAGGCACTCATTTGTTGGGACTTGTAGATTTTATTGTATTAATATCTTTATTAATATATTATTATTAATATTTATTAAACTATATGTTTATTTGTTCATGAATTTTTTCACAGATGGGTAAATGTTTTTAATATTTTGTTCTATCAAATTTGTTTCTCACTTTGTTCTTAACATTAAGTTTACTTTTGTTATCCATTTGTTTGTATGTGGCTAAGACTTGTTAAACGTTCTTGTTTTACTATCTTTGTTGACTTAGTTGTTCATTCATGGGACAGACATGTTAGATTCTACTCTTCCATTTTTAACGTGATTTGGTTTATTTTACAGATTGATTTATAACTGATACTTCGGAAAACCTCACAATGTGAGGAAAACAATTATCGCGTGCCATAGTTATTCAGTTACTATTACTTTTTGATTGATTACTGTTGTAGACAGCATGATAATAACGTTGAATTATGATAGAAACAGAAGTGTGAGTCAAAGAATATACTAAGTAAACAAGTACCATCTGTATATTCTGCTGACTGTTTTTAACTAATTGAATTTTATCTGTTGACGAATTGATTTTATTCTGAAAGTATTTATGAATATGGGTGGATGCAAATATGTTTACACTATTTGATGACTGTTAAATATTTACAGTCCTTTTTGCTCACTCTAATAAATTAGGCTTGTGCGACAGGCTAAAAACCTAAGAACTTGGAAAATATACGGAAGCTATACTGTAGGGATTACAATGACTTTTTAAAAGATTGATTTAACCTTTAAAATCATGATAAGTGGGTAATGGCGCGAGTATTGGTGAACCTTTTGTCTAATTCGTTTACTTAATCCTATTATTATCGTTCATTTCATCATGGATTCTATTGGATTTATTAGTATGTTTTTTAACCATTTATGAAGCAAATTTGTCGATGTTAATGTTTGTTTTGAGTTTCGCGCATAGCTACATGACGGCTATCTGTGCTAGCCGTCCCTAATTTAGCAGTGTAAGACTAGAGGGAAGGCTATTCATCACCACCTACTCTTGACTACTATTTTACCAAGGAATAGGGGATTACCCGTCACATTAAATACACCCACGGCTGAAAGTGAGCATGTTTGGTGTCACGGGAATTCAAACCCACGACCCTTGGATTACGAGCCGAGTGTCCTAACCACCTGGCTATGCCGGGTCCGAGGTTAATGGCCTTGTTGGTTACAGTTTTACTAACACTAAGAGTCTCGTTCAAAATTTAAACAGGAACTATTAGTATTGCAGTTCATAAATTATTCGATTAATATGGTTGCAATAACAAGAATTGAGAAATAATAAATGATCCAGCTGCTATAAAATACAGTGTTCCCCTAGGTTCTATTTTGAGGTCAGTACTATTTAATGTTTTGTTAATGATGTATAGATTTAAAGAGTATTTTGTTTGTTTGTTTGTTTGGGAATTTCGCACAAAGCTACGCGAGGGCTATCTGTGCTAGCCGTCCCTAATTTAGCAGTGTAAGACTAGAGGGAAGGCAGCTAGTCATCACCACCCACCGCCAACTCTTGGGCTACTTTTACCAACGAATAGTGGGATTGACCGTTACATTATACACCCCCACGGCTAGGAGGGTGAGTGTTTAGCGCGACGGGGCATGAACCCGCGACCAGATTACGAGTCGCACGCCTTACGCGCTAGGCCATGCCGGGCCCTTTAAAGCGTAAATATATTAATATGCAGATAATACAGCTTTAACTGTAATTGGTGTTGATGTGAAAGTTCGCAAAATTTTATGAGCTGGTTTTAATAAATTAAGATATTTGCTTGATATAAATGAAATATATATATATACACGTAAAACAAAATGTGACAATTCACAATTGTATATTACAATTTTGTATTTACAGATTCATGGTAAAAATGTAATAACAAATATAAACATTTTTTGTAAATAATAAGCAGTATTGTGATTGTAAATGTCTGTATATAAAATGTTAATACTAAGATATCTTAAGGCTAATTACACTATGTAACAAAATTTTACTTTTTCTTGTTCCTGGGCAAAACGTGTTATTTCCCAATTGCTTATGCCTAAAGTATACGGAAAAGACCTATTTTTCTCTTCAAACTTTGCTTTTGTAATTTGGGTAATGAAATTTTCAAATTTATCCATTTCCCAGAACATTCCAGGTAGATTCAGTGCTGAGTAGCTGATAGAGAATTTTTCGAACTTTCAAGAATTTTCAAGAACTTTCTAGAATGTAGTAGAACTCACGAGAATTTTCTAGAACTTTCCATAGTAATATATATACATGGACTCAAAACTCACCACCTCAGTTTAGTTCTAACTGCCTAAGCGAACACATAGACCTATCTGATTTTATCAGATATGGTAGCAAGAAGCAAGCATTCTCCAGATGCATTCTGCTATGTATGTGACCAATTTATCAAGACAAGAGCGAAAAAGTACTCTGTGACAACATCTTCTAAAATGTGTGAAGTCTACAAGTCATATTTCGGCATGCCTGTCGGGGATTAAGACAAACCCTGGGCACCTTATTTTACCTGCGAGCACTGCAAACAAACTCTAGAAGGTAAGACGGACTATTTTTGCTTGCTTGAATAGTAAGATTTTATATTATACAAATTTTAGACCTTTTAAAATTTAAATATATTTTAATTAATTTTTAATTTCCAATAGTATAGAAAAATATCACATATAAAATATTTTGCATGAACCTCTTACACATCAGTTGTGGATGAAATAAATTTATTATTCATAATAACAACTTTATTTTGCTCTTTGCAGGATGATACAGAGGGAAAGAGAGCCATGAAGTTCGCTATTTCAATAATTTGGCGTGAGCCCACTGACAACTCAAGCAATTATTACTTCTGCGTGGTGGATCCTTTCAAACGTCGGGCTGCATCTGCTATTACGTATCCGGACCTTCCATCATTCATCGTCCTAGTGCCACACTGCCCTGAGCTCCCTGTTCCCACTCCACCAGAGAGAAAGCAGCCATCCTCAGAAGAGAGCAGCAAATCAGAAGAGGAGGTAGACGTTGAAGATCCATATTACAATTTCAGAGGTGCAGCTGGTAAGAGAAACCCATACTATCCCAATCAAACAGACCTCAATGATTTGTTTAGAGATTTGGTCAAATAAAGTCAAATCTCGAGACTATATTTGGGAGCTGATACGTAAGAGTGATATATATTACTGTCACAAATCTCGATAAACTGCTCACTTCTAAACATTTTTGTTCATTTTTGTATAACTTTAGTGTAAATACATGTAAATCTTAATTCATATGTTGTTTTATTTAGACCTTATGTAAATAAAAATGTACAAATTTGCCGTTTTACACAGAAAATAGGTTAATTTCTAAATTTCATTGTTTAGGTCACAAAAACAAAGTTTGAAGAGAATAATGGCCATTTTCTGTACTTTTACAACATAAGCAAATAAGAAATAACACATACTATCCAGGAACAAAATTTGTGTGACATAGATGACATATATGACATCTTAATTGGTCTAAATATATAAAGATGAATTACAATACATTAAGACCTATTACAGCAAAATTATGAAAGACATAGAACATTTTATCAATTAATATAAACAAATAATTTGTGTATCTTTATCAGAACCCGTTACACATTATAGAGTGGCAATATACAGCTCAACGAGTTGCATTCAATAAGATCAAAATATAATTTTAAAAAAGAATGTTTGAGATGATAATATTTAAACAAAATGATGAACTTAATACAGGTATTACATTAACAGATGAAATTATAATACATCACTATTTGATGTAAATGTACTATATTAACACATAATTATTTTGAATTCTTATTGCAGTTTAACTTATAAAGTACAAGAAAACCATATGTATAGTACTAGAACATCAAAAATAAGTATTATATATTAAATTCGAAATTGCAAAGATAACTATGGATCAATAGTAAAGAATATGTAAACTACCATATATAATGAACCAACTCTCCAGGTTATTATGGAGAGTTTAAAGAAAAATATTAAAAGATCGGTTATTAACTGGTGATCATACACAAACTGATTAATATTTATCGAATGTAATTCTATTAATATAGTTTTAATATTATCATGAATTTAACTTTTTAATACCTACGTAATTTTTTGTTTGTAATAGAGGAGCAACAGCATTACAGGATATTATATTTCTGTGTTACTTTCAATAAGTTGTTCATTTCAGATATATTAATAAAAAATGATGTCTAGATATCTAATATCAGTTTCGTCTCTCTGCGTTTTGTTTATTTTACTTATTGAGAACTTCTTTATTTTTATATGTTTATTTTTATTAATATGTACATATTGTATATAGCAAAAATAAGTTTGAAATAATAACACATTTATTATTAATCGTGGCCAAAAATTCCATTAATTATTTTTCAAGTCTCTCTGAGTATTTTATATACAAAATGTGTGATTTCACGTAATTATTTGGACCAGGTTTTTTGTTGTTATTTTTACACTAGGTGTCGTAAATGTTATGGAATACAAGTTCATGAAATGAGAATTAAATATTTGTTTGCATGTTAAAACGAAACTGGATCACACGATAAATAAATCATTTATACAAATGTAAATCCCTACCTCAAATGAACAGAATCTGTTTATCTCTAAAGCACACCTGAACGTTGCATACCACATCTTACTATTATTATTTCAGACGAAAATGTTGGTTATAAAATAACACAATATATTGTGTGATAGTAGGAGATTAAAAACTCGAAGTAAATAAAACAATATTTGAGAAGTTTTGAAAATAGAGAAACTAATTTCGATGATAATTTGTGCGTTTTGGTCAGTCGCACGATATCTTCAGGCAGAATAGAGCGTTTTTGGTAAGTTGGTGTTGTTGACTACGTCTCTTGCCAGAAGAGCACGTGACTATCGCTTCGCTTCTTTTCTGTGGGTATGCTGGATTTTAGATCAGGTGCAAAGACCTCTTCCTCCATTCCTAGCTTTCATGTCGGCTACTACTATGTTGTAGTGCTTCAGGGCCAGAGTAACCCATAGTACTCCGGCCTTTTCAGGGCAATGTCCATATATTGTCTTGAGTTGTCCTTTTTATGTTTTTAATTTTTCTTTTACACATATTTTTCATTATTATTATTTATAAATATATTTATATATATATATATTTAATGAAAAAATAGAAAGGAAGAAAAAATGCTATGAATATTATACTAGTTCTAAACGTCTTGTGCATGGTGGCTAGCTTGATTTATATCTCTTATATATATATTCATTAGAAAAAGATACTTAGGACTATGTTCACTATGTACGTAGTATCTGTCGAGTTCACACAATAAATTATTTTATGCCAATTTTTATTAAAATAATTTAGTGCATTATGCAAGAGTCTATTGGATACTGTCTCTATGTTTGCAAATTTGTGCATAAAATGTACGTGACTATCTAAGACTTGGCTTGATTTGAATTTCGCGCAAAGCTACACGAGGGCTGTCTGAGCTAGCCGTCTCTAATACAGCAGTGCAAGACTAGAGGGAAGGCAGCTAGTCATTACCACCTAGTCACTACAGATTTTGCTTGACGTTTATTCAAAATATTCAAAACTGTTCTCCTAACTTGAATCTCATACAATCAGCATATTTTGAAAACTTGTTTATGTTTTTAATTTGCTGAAAATATCTCAATTTTGAGTATGTGATGTTACACGTGTTAAGACACTGATTGTCGGACCAAAATGATAATAAAAGTTGTGCACTTTGAAAACGGAAGAAAACATCAAATTTTTCGCCAAAACGCATACATATCCAATAAATTTGTTTGAGAGATCTGCATGTTCTGCAAGTGCAACATGTGCAAAATCCCTATAAAAGTGACGGGTTCTCGGTTTTCATAGCTCAGTGTTAAGCCACCGACACGCAATACAGTTACGCCAAGACTGACTAAAGCACAACGCAGCAATGCCATTCGTCGCTTGGAAGCAGGCGAATCTCGATCAGATGTTGCCAGAGCTGTGAATGTCCACCCAAGCACCATCACAAGGCTATGGAATCGTCACCAACAACATGGATCAACTCGTGACCGTCCACGATCTGGCAGACCTCGTGTGACCACGCCCGCACAAGATCGCAACATCCTGTTACGTCACCTTCGGGATAGGACCACCACTGCGACTTCTACTGCCTCAACCATACCAGGGCTGCGTGGGATTTCCGATCAGACCGTACGCAACCGTCGACGAGATTCTTAGGCCCCATGTGCAACCATCATGGTGAACGTCAACGACGTTTTTCAACATGACAACGCTCGTTCTCACACAGCCCGATTCACCACTGTCTTCTTGAGACACCACAACATCAACGTTCTTCCATGGCCCTCCAGATCACCAGATTTAAACCCCATCGAACATCTTTGGGACGAGTTGGACCGAGGTCTGCGACGGCGACAACCTCAACCGCAGACTTTACCTCAGCTTGCAGCAGCTTTGCAAGCTAAGTGGACAGCCATTCCACAGAATGTGATTCGTCATCTCATCGCTTCCATGGGCAGGAGATGAGCTGTTATTGATGCTCACGGGGGCATACTCGTTATTGACGTTGAGTGACGTTAAACTTCACCTAGTGAGCGTGGACTTCGCCTTTGCAAACTTTGGATGTTCAGCAGTGAATGTGCAAAGTATTACTCATGTCATACAGAACTACCCGGAATAAACTTGTTAACAATTTGTTTCATATTTTGCCTTTTGTGTTTTTTTTTTGAAGAGTATATTTATCTGCTACAAACAATTGTCCATTTCGCAGTTCTAACTATGAATAACAATCTTTTCACTTACTTTATTGTTCCAAATTTAAAAAAAGTGACACAAGCAGCGTTATAAACTATATTAACACACATCTAAAACTGGAGTATTAATTCGGAACAGAAGAAAAAAATTCACTCAGATACATAATGACCAGTTTCCCCTTGTCCTGATGTTGATATTTGAGACTTCTGATTTATCACTTATGAATATTAACTTCCAATCAGAACAAGCTACCTACGTAGATCATATAATAAAATCGACCCGGTACTAATTATAGTTAATTAAGTATTATTTTATTACGTAATTACTTACAAAATTATAATGTGTCATTCCGTTATAAGTCACTTCACTGTATTCGCATTTTATGATTAAACTAACTAATTATTAATTAAGCGCCAGGTCAACAATAAATGAATGATTTCATGCAATAGTAACCCAACTTCTAAACACTACACCTGACAGGGGTCATATTGTCAAATAATATACACATAAGTTTAAAAACTGAGGTGAATTGAATTTATATAAAATACGTCCCATCTCCAGTGTTTACATTAGAACTACTATTTCCTCTGTCGTCGACTGTGTTTGAATTTTATTGTTATAACAACCCATTATTGTTCGACTGACATCGTTTACGTTACAGGGAATGCAAAAAAACACACCAAAAAATAACGAGATCCATTTTATACCATATATCTTGATTAAACTTCCACAAATCCTTCATTGTACATGGAAGTCGACTTCCTAGATCACGTTTCATTAAAACGATCTTCTAGTGTGTTTGTTAGCAGTAAATTTAAGAAAATTACATCGCTAAAATCCGGGAATGGGTCACACGCAAAAAATGCAGCTACCCATTGTGTAGCTATGCGCTGAAATAAACAACTAAACCTAATGCACAGACATCTGTGGTTACACAGTCAGACGACAGGTATATTGGAAAATAAGCTAAACAGCAGGAACACGGATTCGAATTCTAACGAGGAAGATTTGTCTCCTCTAGTTGTGAAGTAAATACTATAGAATATGATAGATAGCATGAACATCGGTTTCATTCCTCACAGTGAAAGTTTGTTTATACAGAATTTACCTGTTATCTTTTGTATATAGTTCTATAAGAAGACATGATATTTATGTTATACAATCAAATTGAGCCTGTGTTTAAATATTTATAAATTTAAAACAATCATCGGGCTGGCATGGCCAGGTGGTTGGGGTTCTCGACACGTAGGTTCGAATACTCGTCAAATCAAACATGCTCGCCCTTTCAGCCGAGAGGGCGTTGTAATATCATAGTTACTCCCACGATTTGGCAATGGATGGTGATGACTAGTTGCCTTTCTTCTAGTTTTACACTGCTAAATTAGGAACAGCTAGCGCAAATAGCCCTCGTGTAGCTTAGTCCTCGTGCGAAATTAAAACAAACAAAATAATCATCACACTAATAAAATTATTTTGCCTCTATTCTTACCGGACATGATCACTGCCTGTAAAGGTCAAAATACTGAAAAAAATTATAAGTTTCACTAGCTATCTTTATTTGCACAAAGTATTTAACTTTTGTTTGTATGCCTGTGTTCTCTAAGACTCACGAAACAGCTGAGTCCAAATTAAACATTTTGCTAACACGCACTCAATCTGTTGCTAGAAAAAAAATGCAGACATTTATTCTTGTGGTTACAATATAATTTTTAATTTGTAAACTGATTTAAATTTATAATGAGTACACATTCTAAGAAACACTTTTATAAGTGAAAGAGACCACAAGTGGAAAGAAGCTTCGAGACTGAACCCAAGTTCTTTATTCAAGGTGATCAACCATGTAGCCAACTTGCCTATCTAAGAGTACAAGCTGTTTCTTTTTCTCTCCTTCTGCTCATGGCCCGGCATGGCCAGGTGGTTAAGGCCGTGGTGGCGTTATAATGTGACGGTCAATCCCACTATTCGTTGGTACAAGAGCAGCCCAAGAGTTGGCGGCGGGTGGTAATGACTAACTGTCTTCCATCTAGTCTTACACTGCTAAATTATGGACGGCTAGCGCAGATAGCCCTCGTGTAGCTTTGCACGAAATTCAAAATCAAACAAACAAACTTTATATAGAATGTTTAAGATGTTTCGTTTATTAGTAAACTAAATCTTCGCTCAGATTGATCATTAATTTTAGTCATCAAACCATGAAAATAAACTATGCATAATATTATTTGTTTCATTAAAACAAAACTATGACCTTGGCCACATTAATGTTAGCGCTGCTTTATAAATGTTATAAAATCATAAAAGTATTAGATGAGATAATGATGTTTATTGCAAAGGTCATGTTAGAACTTAAAATATCCGACATCCCAGTTAAACACTAACTGCGAAATGTCAAGATGTTCAACCATATGATGACATAAATAAGTTGATTTGAAACACGTAAGGCTCTCCTCAAAGGAATTGGATTGAATGTGTCCATCAAACGACCCTTTGTACTGAAGACTGACAAAACATATTACACCCTTGAACTCCATGGCTTTCAGGAATTGAATAACAGAATTAGTCTAGTTTCATCTATATCATAATAAAGGGACACGACCTTCACCCATTTATTCGCTGTATGATTAGTAATATGCATAAACATATAGTATTGTTAAACGACAGAGCGTCTTTATGCCACTTTTTGACACAGAAGGACCAAACTAAGATAAATTATATTTTCTGAACATTTCTGGCACGAAATATACCGTATTAATTTCATCTTACGATACAACGAAACATATCTGTATAGCTCACTGTTTTGCGTATTATCATTTTCTGCATATGTTTACTAGGTTCTGTGAGAAAGTGTATTTAATAAATTTCATGATAATGTTTTGAGCTTTGAGTTAAAAAATATTATTGTTTTAACATCGTTCTATTTATAAATGTTAATTAAAAATTTAAGTATTAAGCTGCCTGTCTTTTTTTCTGAGGTAACGTCTTTAATGTTTCTTCTTCTCCCACATATTTCAAGTTCTCTATAAACGTCCAATTAAAACTTTGAAAGTATTGATATCAACGCATAATCCACTGTCTAAAACCTTTAAGCTGTCTTATCTCAATGAATGTTTAAATATATATGAGTATGTGATAACCAGTCTAGTTAGTGTCGGTAATTTTACTTACATGTATAGTGTCTTCATAATTGTTCACACCCTGCAAAGTTTCCACATTTCGTTTCTGCTTGAGCTTGTAATCATGAAACTTTCAAATGGGACTTTATATTTAGAATGTACACAATGTACTCAAAGCTGAGAATGCTAAAAAACACGCCAGGAAGTTAGAATTTCAAAGAAAATTAGGATATTCTCAATTTTATAAGTACTCAATTCTTTTGCTACGGTAAGCCTAAATCAGTTCAGGTGCAAAAGATTAATTTGAAAGGTCACAAAATTAGTGTAATGGACTCTTTCTGCGTGTAATCAGAGTAGTTTAATTTGGCTTCAGAGTAAAAGCATCTGTTCAAACAACAATTGGCATAGTGTTACGACAAACCAACTATGAAGACCAAGGAGCCTTCCAGAAGCACAGATCAAAGAACGTTATAAGAAGATTTCAAAGTCACTGATTATCCCTTTGAGTACCGTGAAGTTGATCATTAAGAAGTGGCCGTGCTTCATACCACCAATCACTACCCAGCTGAGAATACTCTTCCAAATTAAGCACGAAGCCGGTTAGAGATACCACTGTGAAGCCAACAATGACTTTGAAAGACCTGCAAAATTCCAAGTCTGAAATGAGAGTTTGTGTTCATATATAGACAATATCCCAGTCCCAACACAAAGCTGACATGTATGGGCAGGCAGCAAGAAATAAATCACTACTAAAAAATAATCATTTTAAATCTTGTATGGTGTTTGAGATAAAGCATGTAAATGATACTGTAGACACGTGAAAATTTTTTTTCGCAAATAAAAAAATATGAGCTTTTGATCTAAATTAAAAGCGTTAAGACCGGCGCAAGCCCAACACAGCACACATCGTCCAATCAATACCATTCCAGTTGTGAAGCATGGTGGTGACAGTAACATGTTATGGGGATGCTTATTATCACCAGAGACTAGGAGCTTGTCAGGATTAAGGGAAGATGAATGGTGCAAAATACAAAAGAATCTTAAAGGAAAACCTGCTTGAGTCAGCTAAGAATCTAAAACTTAGTCGAAAATTTACATTTCAGCAGGACAATGACTCGAAACACAAGACTAAAGCTACACTAGAGTGGTTTTAAAAGAAGCATACGAATGTCCTGGAGTGGCTCAGTCATGACTTGAATCCAAAAGAAAATGTACGGCGATACTTGAAGATCACAGTCCATCAACGACCCCCAATGAACTTGTCATAATTGTAACAATATTGCTGCGAGGCCCGGCATGGCCAAGCGTGTTAAGGCGTGCGATTCGTAATCTGAGGGTCGCGGGTTCGCATTCCCATCGTGCCAAACATGCTCACCCTCCCAGCCGTGGGGGGCGTTATAATGTGACGGTCAATCTCACTATTCGTTGGTAAAAGAGTAGCCCAAGAGTTGGCGGTGGGTGGTGATGACTAGCTGCCTTCCCTCTAGTCTTACACTGCTAAATTAGGGACGACTAGCGCAGATAGCCCTCGAGTAGCTTTGTGCGAAATTCAAAAACAAACAAACAAGCAATATTGCTAAAATGAATGAACAAATATTTACACCATCTCATTATGCAAAGCTGGTAAAGTTCTAAATCTATAAATGTTCTTAGTCAAATTCTGTTGTTTTTCCGATTAATAAACGTTAATCACAATCATAGTTTCCGAGGCTTATCGCACCCTGATTGTAGCTGACTAGTAATAAAAATCTGTCTCTCGAAAAACTGCTTTTATATGAAACACGCGAGTTTCTCGAAGTTTCAACAATGTTCGTAAACGCTAAAGCGTTTTCGTAAGACAAATATTGTTCATTCTTACTTTCATAAATCTTCTACAAATTTAGAGAATAGGCGGGACTTGCACAATGAACGTCACATGCAAAAAATTAAACTATTGAAACAAGCGTAAAATAAACGTGTAACGGTAAATCCATTACACAAGGCACTATACTTATGAAGTTTAATTAAAATAATCTCTACTAAAAAGTAATTTTAGCTGTGATGTGAATAATAAAAATACAGGATTTTTCATCAGTGTAGGAAATTTAGAGACAACTTGGTTTAGACGTTTAAGTCAAAAGTATAAAAAAAATGTGGATAATCAGTTCATGAGGTTTAGTTAGGTGGGAAACGACACTTTTGGAAGCCGGTAAGTTAAATATTGAAGGCAGTAAGCTTAGTCATTTGAGAGTAAAGACTTAGGCTTTGGCGTAAGTAAACTATATGCCTTCTCTGCTAATATTATAATTATGGAAATACCGGATGATAGATCATGTTAATGGACTTAATTCGTTCAAACATTTATGGATAAGCAATTAACTTGAGCTGATTGACTTTGTGGTTGCTACTAAAAATGAAGGGTGAAAAGAGTAAATGATGATGCGTCATGTTGGTCATTTTATGACCCTATCACATTTCTTTAATACAGTATGCATGATATATTAGTAAAATAAAGATGTCTGAGAAACAGGTATCGTACATGTCACATTAAAAGTGTATTTTATTGAGTTGGTAATGAATACAACCAACCATCAAAGAAAGCAAATATTATTAATCTAAAAAAAAAGACAGTACAATACAGACTTTGGCATGTAAAAAGAACGTGTTAAGTAAACAATACTGATTATTGTAAAATCTTTTAGTATCTTGATCGTCATTTATCATGTAAAATTCAAACTTTGTAATGTTTTATAAGACTCAAACTCTATATAATTGTGTAAGAAGGACCTGAAATTTACTGAAGTTTTGCCGTAATAATTGTATTTTGAAAAGATAAAGTTCAGACACTTTGTAAAGAGAATAAGACTTTGTAAGATTTAATAAGCTGGCTTTTCTGAGCTTTACGGTCGTACACAGTTCATAAACATATATAATACTCACGTCACCATTTAAGCTAAGAGGAATTATTAATGTTTAGTAATTATAAACACTTGGTTCATGTGCATAAAGTTAGTAAAATGAATGGGATATAGAAGTATAAGATGTATGGATAAAGCAAATAAAGTTAAAATGATATGATCTTACATTCTAAACCGATATCTGTCGTCACACAAATTCTGTTTAATAAACTATACTTGGGTGACGAAATATTTGATACTTAAAGAATAAAATCACAAAACAGCCACGCCAGCACTGTTACTATCATACACATGTTTAAAGTATAGATATTTTAATCGCTAGTTTTAAGTTGTGTTCTGTCAAGAGGATTTGTAATATATTGCATATAAATGTGAACGAACGAAGAAACAACAGTCATCTTTACATTACGTAGAAATGTATACAATTGTTGTAATGAAGGCGACTTATATCAGTTTATACGAGATAATAACTGACCAATTAAACAAACGAGAATTTGATAATCTATGTTGGTAGACACTAATCTTTATGCAATGGATTTGAAGATTTTCATGCTGTATGAAATGAAATCTCGTTTATACGAAACATTTCTTCAAAGGTTCTAGTTCTGTATTTATTAAAACATTGTCTAAAATAAACTAAAACTGTAAACGAAAATGCAACCTATATAAATCCAGCATTAGATCATACGTTTAGTATACTCTAACATACAGTAAATATATACGACAAATATCTAAAATTGTAAAATACTGAAGAAACTTCTCCACACTTGTAGATCAGATGCCTCAGTGTTCCTTGTTATATGCTATAAGTAATAAATATTTTTAAGCATTTAAATTATTTTACACTGAAATGATCTACTGGAAAATTATAGTTTTTTAAACTTCAAATATGCGACATGAGTGATTTGTATGTTGGCTCAAATTGCTATATGAACCAGATGTCTGCACAATCTAGTAAAGGTCTATAGTGATTTGTATGTATGTTCAAAGCGAATGTGATGATGGTTTGTAGTCAAAGGATATTTGATACCCGATCAGATGTTGTTGTTTTTTTGTTATGATTTAGTGACTGTTGAATACCATACTTGTTTCATTTAATAGGAAAATAGGTATTAAAACGTTGCATTTATGACTTAATTTGTTTTATGCCAGATAATATAATGTTTGTGGATTTACAATAGAAGTCATATGATCAGACAGTATTTTTTGGCATAACAGATATATATGATTATGAAAAAGGTTAGAGATCTAGTGCTATTAGTGATGTATGAAAAAGGTTAGAGTTTGTTCTATGAGAAAGTGTTTTTTGACACACAAGAAACGATATGAAGAAAAAAGTAAAAGTTTGTTTAATCGAATGGTGGTTTTTAACACAAAAAAACTGTAAGAACAAAAGAAGTGTATATTCATTCTGTTTTCAGAATGGTCTGAGTTTTAAAACTGTTTTAAAAAGCCTAACGTTTCATAACTATTGAAGTTTCCACTTTAACAATCTCCATGTTACTGACTTTGCCTAAAATGTTTCGTGTAGGATATATGGAATTTGAATATCTTATGCATATATTAACTTAAGGATTAAAACAGTTCATTTCAGGGCTACATAAATGAAATTGTAATATAAAATAGTACGATAATAAATCATAAATAACACTATGCAATATAGCCAAATTGTAACGAACTGAATGAAACGTAAAATTATTTTTACATGTTGAAAACTTCAGTTATTATTGAATACGTGGATTGTTTATTTTAAATTTCGCGCAAAGCTACACGAGGGCTATTTGCACTAACCGTTCTTAGTTTAGCAGTGTAAGACTAGAAGAAAAGCAGCTAGTCATCATCGCCTACCGTAAACTCTTGAACTACTCTTTACCAAAGAATAGTGGGATTGACCGTCACATTATAAAGCTCCCATGGATCCGAACACACGATCCTTAGATATCTAGTCGATACCTTAGATACATTGATATCTAGATGAAATTACAATACAGAAAGTTAATATTCATGCTATTATAGGAATGACATAATACAGATCCTGTTTAAAATTTTGCAGTCTTGGTCAAAACAAAGAATCATTATAGTGTCCACTTTTGTAATCACAGGCTATGGCACACATGTATCGGTCGAATAAATAATCCAACTTAATTATGTTACTGATCATCTTATTTGGTAATTCAAAAACTTGTAGTATTATTGTTTTTATGTCTATATAATTAAATAACGTGTTTTATTGTTTGTTTTAAGCATGACGTTTCACATTAAGCTATGTGTGCTCTGCCCACCACGGGTATCAAAACCTACATTCTAGCGTTGTAAGTCTGTAGATATACCGCTATGCCACTAGAGGGCATAATTAAATAAAGTCATAACCATTAGGTCAATCAATATCATACTCAAAGTCCATGATTACTCATTAGAATCAGTGTGACATAATAAGCCCATAACGTTATCACACAATTTGCAACATTTAGAAAACCTATTATGAGTTATCGCATTTTATGAAATTATTCTCATTCTATTGGAATTAGACAGAACTACCACATTTGACATGTAACATAAATCTCCTAAATATCCACTTTTCGAAGACCTTCCTCACAGGTCAATAGCCTGTGCTGCTACTGTATTTAAAGTCTAGTTTGTGTGGTTTGTATCTCTTTATAAGTGTATGATATAAATTTTAATGGTATGTACATATATATGCACATATTCCTTGGAAACGACTGTAACACAAACCTCCAACCGTAAGTTAACTTGACTGCGTTGCGCTGTCAAATGATCGGCAATTCGTCGTGAAACTTGTGTTTAGTCTTATCTAATGTGTCCTGTTCTGTTTCATATCCTTTAATATTGTACTTGTTTTTTCTGTATTTTCATAGTATATCATCACATATCTGAATTGGCGCTCCCCATGTCACCAAATTTGTAAAATAAACAGTAAAATGTAAAACATTCGTGTCTTTTCCCATTAAAATAAATTATCTTCGAATATTATTTCCAATCACGTGATGATGTTAACAAACTATTTGTTCCTTAATCACACAAATCCTACTTTTACTAAGTTCTAGATAACTGAGTAAACATACATTAAAAATATGAAATAAAGTTTGGACTACTGATATTTCTTTAGAATAATCACAGTCCCTGCTTTCTTCATTTTATTCATAGATAAAACTTTTCTGTGTTCCCTTTGTAAAGAAATATTTCTCAATTCCCCCTTCCTTTTTGCCTGAATACTTTCACCTAAGGGAAATATTTTATAAATACCATATTTTTAGCTCATCAGATACAGTGTATCTGCAACCTGATAACCTTGTTGAAACCGATACTTCTCTTGTTAAATTTTATTTACACTTTCAAATTTTCCACAACCATCCTAAAGGTAAAAAAATATGTAAGCCTCTTGATGCATCGCCTACACATTTATGCTTTAAAACTTCCATATTATACATAAAATATGAAGCATACATTCAAATTAAACTATTCTCGGCTTGTTTTCACAAATGTGACACCCATTTTACTTATATTGATTTTACTACTTCTATACAATCGGTGCTTCAGTTAATATCACTTCCAGTTTGTTTCTTTGTTTACTGTTATTTTTATAAGATGGACTGTTTGTGCTTTGCACATCGTGGATATTAAAACCCAATTTATAGTGTGCTCTTATATTATCTTTATGAAGTTTTGCCGGCCAGTCATGGCCAAGTGGGTTAAGGCGTGCGACTCGTAATCTGAGGGTCGCGGGTTCGTATCCCTGTCGCACCAAACATGCTCGCCCTTTCAGCCGTGTGGGCGTTGTAATGTGACGGTCAATCCCACTATTCGTTGGTAAATAAGTAACCCAAGAGTTGGCAGTGGGTGGTGATGACTAGCTGTCTTCCCTCTAGCCTTACACTGCTAAATTAGGGACGGCTAGCGCAGATAGCCCTCGAGTAACTTTGCGCGAAATTCAAGAAAACAAACAAACAAGTTTTGCCATTTTATTACATTTATTTTCGACTAAAATTGCAAGAAAAATTAGTTATGTGTGTGTTTTACTGCAATTTTTCAAACAGAAACTTATATGAACTCTAATCGAAATGATAAACTTTGTTTGTTTGCTTATTTTAGAGCAAATAAACAGTGAGCAGCCTTTTGCTTTTGATCTGAGGATATGAGTCCCGTGTTTCAGCGACATAAATTTATCTTTGTCCTATCAGAAGACGAAATGATAAAGTAATATTCAATACATGTTTCTTTATTTTGGTTTATTTGAAAGGGAAAATTCGTTAAATTTTAATTCTTTTCACAGTTCTATAAGGTCGTATCAAAAGTACTTGTTTTATTTTGTCCTTGTAACTTGGACTGCTGTGAGAAACAGGTTTCTTTTGTTCACCGAATTTTGGTGTTATTGTTTCTGTTGCCCTTTGATAGTAAACACGAGAATGGAAACTTATTTCAGTCAAGAAGACTGTTATATGTGATAAGTTTATTATTTCGACGACTGAAGTATCTGCCGAAAAATATGAGTGCATTATTATTTACTGATATTTTACTCTATAGACTTCTGGTGTTACGCAGTTCTAAGGGCAATATATTGTAAGACATTCATGCTGTATGTATAGAAATAATGTCAAATATAGTGATATACTAAATTGCGCATTTCCTGATCACAGAAGTGAATGATATATATATATATATGTGTGTGTGCTCATACTTTATCTTAATACACAAACTGTCAACACATTTCAGTAATCCAATGAGTAATGCTTCCCAGTGGCACAGCGGTACGTCTGCGGACTTAGAATGCTTAGAAACCGAGTTTCGATACCTGTGATGGACAGAGTACAGATAACCCCTTGTGTAGCTTTATGCTTAATTACAACCAACTGTTATATAATTAATCTAGTGAGTGCCAAGTAGCATACATTTGTACTAACAGCTTTAAGAAGAGAAAATCTAAACTGCTTGGATTGTTAACAAGTGTATATCTACAAACGTAAATTGTTCACAACTAATAAATTGTCCTATCAAGTGAATCCAAGAGTGAGATGTCAAAGAACTCTATGAAACTAATAATGCGTTATGGCAATTCACATTTAATATCTTCTTGACATATAGTCAGAGTTATACCAATTCATAGCTTGAATCGTGGTATTTAGCCTCGATTTATACCAACTCATATTTTATATCTTGGTATCTAGTCATAAGTTATACTAGTTCATAGTTGGTATCTTGATATTTAATCACGAGTTATATCTTGATATTCAATCATGAGTTATATCTTAATATTTAATCATGAGTTATATTAATTCATAGTTGGTATCTTGATGTCTAGTCATGAGTTATGTCAATTCACAGCTGGTATTTTTATATCTGATAGTGAGTTATATCAGCTCAGTTGGTATCTTGATGTCTATTCATGAGTTACATCAGTCCATGGTTTGTATCGTGACGTATACTGGTCATGAGTTATACCAGTTCATAAGTGGTATTGATGTCGTCTCATGAGTTATGTTAGTTTAAAGTTTGTTTCTTCATGCCTAGTCGTGAATTATACTAGTTTATAGGTAGTATTGTAATGTCCAGGCATTGGTTATACCAATTCACAGTTGGTATCATGATGTCTTGTCAAAAGTTAGATCAGATCATATTTAGAATTTTCCTATTTTATTACTGAGGCACTTAAAATGACAAATGAGGATATCGATTCGTCTTTGTGTATTTCTAAGACGAAATATTTCAAACATTATGACGGCAATCCGACAATTTTATTTTGTTTAACGTTCTGGCAAGATATAGTCACTTTTGGGGGATGACATAGGGGTTAATATCCGTATACCGACCTCCTTATGAGGGGTCCTAAGGAAAAATATCAGGTTTGGTGACAACCGATCTAGCGATTTGCCTGTTATAAATGGACTCACACACACGTGATGTTCGTTAAATAATGGTGTTGGTAGATAACGACGCGCGCGCACTCCACATTCAAACAGCATAATCATTTCAGGCTTTCTAAAAAGCCGTAATGTAAAAAACTGAATTTTAAAAAAATATAAATTTTAACAAAAATGTTTTACCATACTGTATCAAAAATTCTTTATTGGATATAAACACACAAGACAATTCTTACTTAAGTAGAATTAGATTTTCTATTATTGTTTTAGAATTAAGCACAAAGCTACAGAATACGCTATCTGTGCTCTACCCTCAATGGTATCGAATCCTGATAGCTAGCAGTGGGAGTCCACAGATATGCCGCTGTGCCACTGGACAACAAACAGAATTAGAAACAAAAAGGCAACTTTCATACATGAGTACTATTTGAGGTAATTATTCCTAGTGGACTAATTTATTATTTCAAATACCTATTTTTAATTTTCATATTTACGTATTGTTTTTTTAAATAAACTGGTTTTAAATTCAAAGCACGCGTAGCTCGTGATAACTGTAGTGATGTATTTGGTAAATGAATCCTGTACTTGATATTCACAACTTTGTGTCTTTTAAAGGCTTTCGAGAACGTGCAGTGCTTTTATAAGGAACTATCTATATAAAACCACTCAAACTGCTACTCACTTTATACAATTTTACGATTGTTTAAAGCAATTTTTGTTTTTCTCAAGAATCTGACGTTAAGTAAAAGAAAGATAACCATCAAACTTGGCACACGTTACCTCTTTGAAGATCACAATACTGATTTCATCCCCCCTCGGTGGTTCATCTGTAAGTTGGGGTCTTATAACGCTAAAAATTGTGTTTCGATACTTTCAGCGGGCAAAGAACAGTTAGTCAAACGACCCATTGTGCTGCATATTCATTCGACGATACTCGAAGTTTAATAATGAACGACAAAGCGATGACAGCAACAAAAGACATCCTTTCATCCTGTTGTTTAGTTACTTTTTATAAACTCTTTAAACTTTATAAATATCTCTACCGAATAAGTAACCATCTTCAACATAACTTGAAATGTGTATATCATGAAACGTTCAAGAATTATATGTTTTTTACTCTACACACACGTGTTAAGTGTTCAATGTTTGCTGCCGTCGTATTGTTGTTACCAATAGTGTATCTTTCAAAAAAACAACAACAAAGTATTCATCCAGTAGGTGGCGCTGTAATATATATTTCGTTCACTATAGTTATTAACTATTCCTGAGACTTAATAGTAACCTCTTCGATTACTAAACAGTATTTGCTAATATTTTGAATCATTCAGTCTCTTTTAAACATATATCCACAAGAACAAACAACAAATAATGGAGGTTATTTCTTACAAAGAAACAAACAAAAAACATTCTTAAAATCTCATGGTTACAAAAAAACTTCTACAGTTGGTATATCTCTGTATAACCAGGAATGGGAACTTAGTGGCTGTCCTATGAATTCCTTTCCTTCTAAGGATCTGAGACAGTGCAGTTTCCCCGTTTATCACCTTTCTATTCGTGCTTTTCAAGCATGGTTTGTGATAATTTGATCTATTTAAATGGAATCGGGAAATGGATGACTTCCAAATTCTTTAAATACTTTCGATTTCGAGATATTTTATGTTATCAGTTTGAGAAATTTCGATCTGATTGTTTTTATATCCTCTTGTCTGTTCTGTTTCTTGTGAAATGTTATGTTAGTATGTTCAATCATGAATGCCTGAAAATAAACGATATTTCTCGCATTTTCTAACGCTAACCGATTGAGTACTGTAATAGTTTTATTCACAAAGGATATATATATATATACAGAGAGAGAGAGAAAGCAGAATAGTTTATAGTTGTAATTATTTCCTTTTAATAAAAAAGGGCCAAGACGAGAAGCATGTTGTGTTGAGAAACAATTTAAATCTGAAGTTATGTACATGGCAAACGTAAGATGCTGGTCCGGCATGGCCAGGTGTGTTAAGGCGTTCGACTCATAATCTGAAGGTCGCGGGTTCGAATCCCCTTCTCACTAAACATGCTCGTTCTTTCACCCGTGGGGGCGTTATAATGTGACGGTCAATCCCAGTATTCGTTGGTAAAATAGTAGCTAAAGAAAGGTGGGTGATGATAATTGGCTGCCTTCCCTCTGGTCTTACTCTGCTAAATTAGGGAGGGCTAACGCAGATAGCCCTCGTGTAGCTTTGCGCGAAATTTAAAAACAAACAAACATAAGATGCTGAAATCAAATATACTGGATATAAAAGTAAGTGTATAATTTGTATCGAAACAAAACGCCAGCATTAAAGATATTTAAGAAAGAGTTATTCAACATTGGAATAAGTATACGTGAGCAAATATTTAAAAATCGTTCAGTATGGGATTGACAATTATTATGACGTTTCCTGGTTATTTACAGTTCACTAGAATGTTCATCTCCGCTTCTCTTTGAGGAACAGGACCGGGCATGATCTAGTAGTTAACATGCTGAATTATAAGTCTGAGGATTCATGGTTTGCACCCCGTTGCCATTACATCGCGCTCTTCACTACGTGGCCTAGAATCCATTACACAAATGAACTTAAATCTCATTATTCAGTTAAAGTAGCGCAATACATGACGGTGGGTTTTGCCGTCTAGCTGCTTTCCTTCTAGTGTGTGAAATAAAACTTAGGGATGGCTAGCGCAGACAGCTCTTACATATGTTTGCTCAAATATTCGGAAAGAATAGCCACCATAAACGTTAATAAGCTGATACATCAAACTAAGGTTTATTGACTTTTATAGCTATTTGTACACATATTTATATTTTTAAACACGAAACAGGTTTGGTTTTGGAATTTCGCACAAAGCTACTCGAGGGCTATCTGTGCTAGCCGTCCCTAATTTAGCAGTGTAAGACTAGAGGGAAGGCAGCTAGTCATCACCACCCACCGCCACCTCTTGGGCTACTCTTTACCAACGAATAGTGGGATTGACCGTTACATTATAACGCCCCACGGCTGGGAGGGCGAGCATGTTTGGCGCGACTCGGGCGCGAACCCGCGACCCTCAGATTACGAAGCGCACGCCTTAACGCGCTAGGCCATGCCAGGCCCCAACACGAAACAAGGGTTTCAACATATAAATAATATTTCTGATGAAATACAATTAGCTTTTGATTAACACTAATTATATACGAAATGAGATAGAAACTCATTCGAAAACTCATTCAACTGATATTATGACAGCATTGATAAAATAGAAAGGGATCTAATACAACTCTTAACGAAAAATACAAATATTTGGTTAGCAAAAGAACCAACTAAGTTTGCTGTATAAAAAATGGTTTAATCCACTTCTTAATAAGATGGGACTGGTATGGCAACCTGTGGGTGGTGGGTTCGAGTACCTCCTACCGCAAACATGTTCGCCCTTTCGGCCGTGAGGAGGCGTTAAAAGTGACTGTCAATCCCATTATTCGTTGGTAAAAAACGGTGGGTGATGATGATTGGCTGCCTTCCCTCTAGTTCTACACTGCTAAATTAGTGACGGCTAGCATAGACAGCCTTCGTGTGGCTTTGCGCAAAAGTCAAAACAAACCAAACAAACTTAATAAAATTCCCTTCAAGTTCATATACAATTATCAAAGTATCTTCGGTTAAGATGGATCGGGGCGTGTCTTCATGGTTTTCGTGCCGAATTGTGAAACTGAAGTTCTGTGGTATTTATTTCCTGCTACTATATATATAAAAGAATAAAATTCACGATTAACCATTTGAGGCTGTGGGTGAAAGCGACGTTCAAACCTCGCTATTAAGCCTAACAAGTTCAACTCAAGAATTGACGATGGTGTTGACTAATCCTAATAAGTACAACTCAAGAATTGACGGGTATTGTGTTGACTAGTTGCCTTAACTCTACCCTATCACTTTAAACATAATAATGACTAGTGCAGGTAGTATTCGAGTAGCTTCACACGAGCCCCCTAGTAGTAACTTTACGGAATTATAACACTAAAACTTCAGGTTTGATTATATAGTGCAGGAAGCCCGTTGTGTAACTTTGCACTAAGTAAGAAATGACAGCTTTGCGAGAAACTAAACAAACAAATAATTAAGATCTATTAGGTGTCCTACACACGAAAAAGGTGTTTTGTTCCATTAGAAAATAATGTTCATATACGAGTGTTTTGTTTTTAACAAATTAAATGTTTATTAAAACGATCTTGTGTTTTACGCAATGGTGTAGGAAGAAGTTGCTAGGTTGCGAAGTAGATGTTTGGCTCGACGTGCGAATTTTACAACAATACCTTACAGTCGCTGTATAAGTCAAATATGTAAAAATGGGGATTCTACAGAACTCGCGATTGTGATGTTTTTGGTTTTACAGGTAATCTTAATAGATGACTGAGTTTCACCTTGCACATCTAAAACCAACAGTGCTGTAATATAAACAATAACTTATGTAACTTCGTGTTCGCGTACAAAGATTAGACTAAGAATAATCTTGGATTAAGAAAACTGTTTGCAGCTGCTAAACAGATGGTTAAGATAACTATCTACAGCCACTACATAGATGATTAAAATAACTAACTATCCACAACTACTAAACAGACGATTAAGATAACTATGTACAGCTACTAAACAGATGATTAAGATAAGTATCTATAAATACTAACAAGATAATTAAAATAATTGTTTACAGCCACTAAACAGATGATTAAGATAACTAACTGCAGTTATTAAACAGACGATTAAGACAGACGATCTAAACTATAACACAATTACAATAACAATTTACAACTACTAAACAGATGATTCAGATAACTATCTACAACTACTAAACTGATGATTCAGATAACTATCTACAACTACTAAACTGATGATTCAGATAAGTATCTACAACTACTAAACAGAAAATCGAGATAACTATCTATAGCCACTAAAAGATGATTAAGATAACTAACTACACCTTCTAAACACAAGATAAAGATAACTATCTACAACTACTAAAGAGACGATTAAGCTAACTATCTACAACTACTAAACAGATGATTAAGATAACTATCTACAACTACTAAACAGATGATTAAGATAATTATACAAGGCCACTAAACAGATGATTAAAATAACTAAGTACAGCTTCCAAACAGATGATTACGAAAACTAAGTACAGCTTCCAAACAGATGATTAAGATAACTATCTACAACTACTAAACAGATTGTTACGATAACTATCTACAACTACTAAACAGATGATTGAGATTACTATCTACAAGTACTAAACAGAGGATTAAGCTAAACCCTCTAGATGTATTCACCTATTGTTAGTTATTTATTTTGTATGTGTATGTTAAGACTAAAAATGTCAAGCGTTTTTCAGTTAAGACTCCCAAGGCATAAAAACATTTTCTGCCGAACTTGCATACCTTTGTGTTCTGTAAAATTACACAGAAACAAATACCAATACAAATTTATTTCGAGGTTTCTTTCAAAAGTAATACAAAACTTTAAATATCCAAAAAAATAACAAAGAATCATACACTTTTACTTAAATACAACGTATTGATTTTGAAACTTCCCTACGATGTACGTGTGTTTTCTTACAGCAGAGCTACACCGGGCTATCTGCTGAGTCCACCGAGGGAAATCGAACCTCTGATTTTAGCTTTTTAAATCCGTAGACTTACCGCTGTACCAGCGGGGGATTCTTCACTACCCCTATAAAACGTATAAGAACTCTTTGGCATACTATTTTATATTATTATTATTATATAACGAATATGAAAAACTAAATTCAAGTACATGAAAAACAGCATTTATGATTTATTTTAAATTGAAAAAATAAAATATATTAAAATTGTAAGCAATTCCTGAAATACTTTTTAAGCTGTTAAAAAACAGCAAAGTAATGATTATGAAGATAATAAATATTATGTATTTTTAGTTTCTTTGTTTGTAGTTAAGCACAAAGCACCACAATGGGCTATATGTGCTCTGCCCACAACGGGTATCGAAACTCGTATTGTAGCGTTGTAAGTCCGCAGATATACCAATGAACCACTCGGGGGTGGGTATTTTTGACAGAGAGACCAGGTTTTGTTGGCATTCAGTTGATGTGAAACTCAACATTAAACATTACTTGATTTGCTGTAAAAGTAAAAAAATCCACTATTTTGTGAAGCGTTACAAGTGTATCTGTGTTGTTAAAAAAGTTATTAACGTGCTTGAATTAGTGTTTGTAGTAATATTATTTTACACTGCTAGTATTGCTCAGTGTTGTTTAACAGGGCTCTTTTTGTTTTAAGCTAGATATTCAAATAAACGTTAACGGACTTAAAATGAACATTTTTCACGTGGTAAGCTGCTTGATGGATGAACGCATGTAATCGGCTGCTGGGTCATAGACCTCAGCGAAACTTACAGATGGTAACATGATAAACAAGCGTTGTACTCTCCTAAAAATGTGAACACTACGCCCTCTCAATGCCTGATGGAAGAATTCTGGTCAAAGAAAGAGGAATGTTGATCACGTAGGTGGGGAGCACAGTGTAAGGTTTTGTTTGCTGTGAAACATCAAAACAATGACACTGGAGGATAAGCTATGAAAGAGTATTCAATACCGCAAACTGGTTGCACGATACATGACCTTCAAGGGCGCACGCGTGAAGAAAGTAGCGAGTGGACGCCCACATTTGAAAGAAGGGTTGTTTAGTAGCTGTTAAAGCTGGTGGACAACCCTAATTACCACAGTTCTCCGTTTCCTTCACAATCGTAGTGCATGTGAAGTATTTTGTTTTCTCCAAAGCGTGCACAGCCAAGCCTTGTTATCGCCCAGTAATTGTTTTTATCAGAGAAATCCTAATGAGGTTGAAAATGCTGTACAAATTCCGTACAACCCTAAGAAAGCAAGAAAATGTGACCAACCTGATTTTCATTAAAAATAAAAGTACTGTGAAATACCAGTTAGTAAGTTTGGTTTTGCTTCTAAAGATTTCTACTACTTTTATCATAATATACAATTAATATTTTAAAAGCCTAACACAACAGGAGAAATAACTAAATATATATATAAATATTTATATATTGGTTATTTATGATTTAAGCAAAATTTTATGTATGTGTTCTTACACTTGAACTTACGTGTACTAAGCATTCTAATTTCTTCATTTAACGGAACAGTTACACAGGGTGCCAGAAAATTATGTGACTAAAACTGACAAGACAGTAAGAGTTACAAACATATGACTAGTGGTGGATGTAGTGAGTGTGCATGTAGTTTTTACCAGACACCTTTTGTCCTTAGTACACTTTTCATCCATGTGTTGCACACCATAGTGGGTGTCACAGTAGCTACTGCGTTACTGGTCGCTCACATAGTGCCCCCAGGAAAGTCACCTTGGTCCAGTAAACGACAACCTTCATACAACCCCAGAAGAACGGTGTCTGAAAACCGTGCAGGCCAGAGGAATAGCCTATTGCGGCTTCTTCCTTGACACTCATACTGTTGGTACCACCTTTTAACAGAATTCTTAACTGCTACATATTTGCAGTGCACTCTTCGATATTGTCTTTGTACTAAAATAGAATATTTAATTTTTGCTAAACACAGGGCGCTCGTCTGATTCTTTGTCTCCATGTTTGTTAATGACGTATTTGGCGACCGCGCATGCGTTACACGTGCATAAATACGCCCTTCCTCAACCGCAAATCGTAAATTCAGGACTGTTACTGTATTTTCATGGTTTAAGTGTGCAATGCGTCACATTTGTTTAATCAGAAAAAACCAAAGAGCTTTTTCAAATAATATAACATCGCAATTAGATTTCAGGAAGCTCATACGCTAAAAGAACATATTCTATTGAGATATTAGAAGAAATACCAAAAGCTTTTTGATGGTTCAGCAGTATGTGTAAGGGCTTGTAATACCAGCAATTGGGTTTCTATACCAGCAGTTGACAGAGCACAGACAGCCCATTTAGAAGCTTACCAAAAAAACAAAAAAACAACACAGGTATCAAAATATGTCGGAAGAAGAAGAAAAACAACAAAGTATATGATCTTTTCTAATTCCTTTGCAACATGCTTATTATATTCAAATTGTGCAGTTTGTTTTTTCAACTTTACAATTATGAGACAATAAACATTTTTTTAATCAAATTTTGCAAATATTCACTATTCTTTTTTATTAACTATTGGCAACTCTTGACAGAATACCTCCAATGAAATATTATTTCAACAACCCATATCGTACAAACAGAAAGAGCTGGAGGCATTTTGATGAATACCCTATGAAAAATATAATCGTCAAGGAAACTGGATACAGCTGCTAATATAGCAATTTTAGGCTGAATTTAATGATCTTTTTTTTTCTTTCTTTCTTCATACTGGGTTATCTTCTAAAGATGTACGTGTTTCAGTTTTGATGAATTAACGATAAATACTTTCAGTTAATGTTTCATAAAATCTGCAAGAGAAGCGAAGTCGTTAATACGAAAAACATAAAGAAAAAACTGTAATTTTTAAATATGTAACTAAGTGCTCGCGAAAATGAAAAAAGATTCCATGCGTTCGTCTAAGGTAAAGGCTATTTTAACTGTGAGGTAACAATATATTAGGAATGTTCTAGGGAGTTTTTTTTTAAATGTGATATAAAAACTTACTTATATTGAAGTCTTTTTCCAAGACCATATTAAACTACAGCTGCACATATCATTTAGGTGGAAAATTTACTCCCAGTCTAATTATTTCTGCTGTGACTGAAACGGTTAAGTTAAATAAATTGTTTTAAGAAAATAAAACTGACAGCTACACGCATTACATGTACTTTTAAACTTGTAAACTTTTGTGCCATTATTTATCTAAAAAAATGTATATATTTTTTTCATTGTGGTCGCTCTTACGTAATTTTTATGAATGTAATTGAAAGTTCTTTCTATGACTTTTTTCCTTATCCAAAAGAGGCTTGGAATGCCCAGGTATTTATGGTGCTCAACTCGTGATTTAAGGGTAGCGGGTTCGAATCCTCGTTACACTAAACATGTTCGCTCTTTCAGTCACGGTGGTTTAATGATGTGACGGTCAATCCCATTATTCGTTGGTAAAGAGTAGCCCAAGAGTTGGCGGAGGGGTGGTGATGACTAGCTGCCTTCTTCTAGTCTTACACACCTAAATTAAGGAAGGCTAGCGCAGATAGCCCTCGTGTAGCTTTGCGTGATCAAACTGATCCAAAATAAACTAGAAACATTAATACTTTGCACTTGAAAACAAATCTCTCAAAATCTAAGATTGCCCGAGCAATTAGAAGGTAAATTACAGTCATAGATTATTGTGACCATTGGTCTTCTTTAATGTAATACATTTAACCAGGAACGATACCACAGACCAGCAAAAATATATATGGTTGTGAATAACAGGTGTACCTCAAAAGTCAAAACATTAATGTAACTTAAGATAAAAAAGCTTCCGCATTTACTTGAAAGGATTAAATCGAAAACTAAGTAGCATTTACAGATAGTTCTTCAAAAGTAATTAAAACACAACTCTTCAACCTTAATAGAAACATCTGATTTTATTTTTTAAGATGTCGAGGTTTAGATTGATTTGGTACTTGTTTTACTGAGGTCAACTCTACTATACTTGTTTTAAAATGACTAATAGTTACAAAATTGTCGCAAGTCTCATCTTTTACGGTCGAATCTTCAATAATACAGAAAAAAAAGTTCTCAAATCTTATATTTACTGTATAGCTATAAATATAATATTGTTTATTTAGCAAGTTTTATACATTATTTGAAGTTATTCACGATTCAAAGTAACATTAAAATGTTCTTCTATTTTTAACTTGAATATATACATATTTGCACTTTTTAAGGCTAAACAAAAATATCACTATTTGCATTTCAACGTCTAATGAATAAACCTAATCACTTGTTACTACACGTAAAATTTCAACAGAAAACTTTATAGTGACACTAAAAGAGTTTTCGTCAAATTTGAGGTATTATTGTACTTGTTATAATGTGTTATTAAAAGAGATGATTTTTTTTATCGTGGAGAAGTTGTTTGTAGTATTCCATTACTTGAAAATACTGGAAGGTGTACTGGCTATAACATAACGCTTTTATTGTAGATTATATATGCTATGTTATTTTCACATATTTTTGCCGTTGCTATAAGTGTCAGACTGTTTGAAAGACTTCATCGATATATCATTAAATGAGCCCCACCCATGTGGGCTTAGAATACATACCTCTCCGCTAGGCGGCAGTATAGTCACACATACCCAGTATCTTATACTACGGAGGAGTATGAAAGAGCAGAATCTGTGAGCGTGGTTTTCTTATCAGTTTGCGTAGGTTCGTCTTGTTTCTCAGTTGGAATCGTGATGAATTGTGAGTTGTCACGATTGTTTGAAGAGTAGAGGACGGACCTCTTCCATCGGCGGCATTCAGAGGAAGCCTTCAGAGTTACCTCAAAAGTCTATAGTAAGCAGTTAGATCTCACAATAAGCTTGATAACGAACAATTTAGATAATCATTGATAATGTTAAACTAAAATAATATACTGTGTAACTGAACATAGAACAAAGTTGTTGTAACTTAATTCTTATTGTTGGATATTTTAAAACACAGGAAGTGGACGTTTTTGTAGAATTTATTACACACTGAAAAGTCAAAATCACCAATAACATAAATATATATATATGTGTGGGTATGTGTGGGGAGGATGTGTGTGTCTGCTAACCTAAATACAGTGTTGAAAGAAAATCCGTTCTTCAGAAATTAAGTTATATCGTACACAAGCTATAGTGTGACTGTGAGAGATATTAATTTTAGTAAAATCAAAGCTGACATTCTGGGTTTCTAGCAGTGGTATTACACTAAATAACACATTTTTTTTATATTAACTATAGTCAATTATTTGAAAGCATAATTGAAAACAAAATCGGATTTCTTAAATATCACTATCTTTAAAATTAACTCTTAATGTAATTATGGGTATTTACATCAGTGTTATAATTTATTTAATAATAAATATTCAAAAGGAAATTTTATATCATGAGTACGTTTTATTGTAGTACTTCAAAAATCAAATATTAAACAAGTTTTTAGACATAATATATAATCATTTTTCTTATTTTAACTTCGAACATCATTACAGTTTTACCTTAACTTTAAAACTATAAAAAGTAATACAATAATCTACCTTTTTCAGCTTTTGAAAGGAAAGTTGTTTGTCTATCAATATCACAAATGTGCCTTGAAGAATCATAAGGTATCCTGTCGATAGATATTAATTTTAAATTCCATAAACAATTTGCTCATTCCTTTAAATACTGTAAATATCAAATTCCTTTTTCAAGAAAAGTATGCTCAAATAATTAATAAAGATGTTTTACTATATTTTTATTAATAGATTGAAAAATGAATACAATAAAATTATTGAAAGAACAAACACTAGTTTTACTTGAAACAAATGATAGAAAACAAAGTTGTCAATAAAGTATTTACCAAACATAGAAACAGGATAAATTTATATGCATTATTATTAACATAGTTATTGGAGATAAGTTAGATATAGACACTAAGTTGAATAAATACTTAATCTCTCTTAAAAATGAAAGACAATAGAAAGCCATGCATCTTATTGTGATAATTTGAAACGTTTAACACTGAAAAATAAGCCAGAAAGTACACTATTGTTTGATTATACTAGTGTAACAAAAAGTGTAAAACCCATCAACATACATTGTTATATGTTTTAAAATCTAGAAGTTTTTGATATTCAACCCGTCATTATCAGTCCAAAATTTAAAAATTATTTTCTTTATATATCATTTTGTAGAACCTCAATCTTTAATGATTCAAATGAAAGTTCCCCCTTTGTAATATTTAGTTGTTATTATTCAAATTTCAGATCTGACAAAATTTATCCTAACACTTTGAGAAAACTTAGAAAAGAGACTTAAAGGGGCTATAACTTGAGATTTTTAAAGTACATGAATACTATGGTAATTCCTGATAATTGAATGATTGACACTTTGATCTTTATGTTAAATAAAAAGAAAAAGAAGGGGTCAATAGAGGATCAGAAAACTATAAATCTGTTTATTTGACTTCTGTTGTTAAAATGTATTGTCAAAAGCCATTTAGGAAAGCATTTGGAAAGATGGCATTTAAACAATTCTCTATTTTGTTATGTTTTTTTGTAGTTTCTTTATCAGCTTGTTGCTTTTTTTTTCCATAGTTTTTTTTGTTTTGTTTTTTCAGAAATGGTACTCCAGATATTGTGTATCATGACTTTCCAAAGTCTAAGACAGAAGAATTATTTTGAATACAATGAGATTGATGGGGAAGTGGAGAAGTTGATAAAAAGTTGACTTAATTATAGAAAGCAAAATGTAGGTGTTTAATTCTCTGAATAGGAGATTGTGAGTAGCCTGTTATGGAACTTCTGTAATAATTACTTATTTCAATCATGTAGGTAGCTTCTCCGACAGTAGTGTTTTCATATTTTCTGGTTACACACTAAGATGCTATAATTGCTGATTTGTTTAATAATGTGTTGTTTTTTTCTCATTCAAAGGGATATTACATTTTAGCAATTGGACAAAGACATAGAAAATTATTTGTATTGTATTTCAAAGAGATAGAGTAATCTACTTAATGTATAAATATTTGAAGAGAACTTGTTATATTAAAAGGTCATTGGTGTTATGAAAAATAAAAGGTTTTATTGGAAATGTTGATGGGAAAAACAAATCTTCAACCAGCTAGTTACTAAAAGTGGTACCTAGTTTCAGTAATTTAAGATTAAAATTGTGTACTTATTTCTTCCTGGAGAATAGAATCATTTGAAGGAATTTAATTTAGGTATTTAAATTGTTTAGGAATTTGGTTAGAGTAAATAAAGTTGTTTTTACCAGTGGAATGGGAAGATTATATAAACTTAAGTCTTGAAAGCTTAAATGCAGACATATTCATAAACAAAATTATTTTCTTGGTTAGTGTTATAAACATGAAGAATAGTTTGCCTGGTGATATAGTTTCATTATCATTACAAAAGATAGCATAATTTCCTTTTATATATAATACACACACACACCTTTACAAAAGGAAACTTCTTTTTCCATTAGGATCCCAAATGTGCTTTCAAGACAGATATATTAGTTTCTTTTTCATTTTCACAACAAAGAAAATTATTAGGCACTATGATCAATTAGAAAAGTGTGATATATCCTTTATTAATGCATAAATGGTAGTTTGTAATATGTTTCAATAGGTTATGTTAATAACTTACACCAAACTGTGGTCTCTCAAAGAAGATGAATGTAATTTGTGTTGCTTAGTAGGATATATCAGAAAATAAGATGAAGTATGAAGTTGTTAAGGTGGGAAGAAACTGGCTTCAGAATGATGTAGTGGTTAAGAATATTAGCAGTAAAACATTCTGTGATAATATCGCTCTACTTACTCTCACAAGGAATATAGTATTTAATGAAGATTAGAAAAAAAAATTGACATTTGAAGTGTATTGTTTTGATTAACTGTTTTGGTTTTATAGAAGTTAACCTAGAACTGGTATTTCTTAATTACAAATCTATATTTACAAGTGAATTTGATTTATTCATTTGAAAATATTGATTATTTCTGCTTGAGAACAGATCCACAAGTGCATGTTTTTTTAACTCAAGCTAATCTTTCTTCGACTAACTTTGACTTACTGGTTTGTGGTGTTAATTTTCAGCTTTTAATTCTTTCAAATAGTTTTACTATTTGTTAAAAAATTGATCACCTACTGTCACACTTTTTATTTGAGGTCATATGTGTAACAGGTTCAATTACATTATTTATCACAGTAGTAATTTAGGTAGTTTTATTCATTTGTTTTAGTAATAAATGTAATTTTCTTCAATAAGTTTCGGAAAACTTTGTTATGTGGTGCAACAAAGAGGAAGTTCTTGAATCTGTTAATTTATTTAACTGCAGTTTTTTAAGATGTGGACTTTTCTCTCAAAATAGTTATTTGTTTATAATTCATGAGGCTATACACTAAATGGACACTGACTGGCAAGCCATTAAATTGGTGAAATAATAAATAAAACCAGTTAATTCAATTTAAATTGTTTTTCTCAACATAAGATATTTATCTTCATTTTCTCTCTTGTTTAGTGAGATTTAAATCTTGTCTGAATTCTAAAATTTTGTTTGTCAAAAGCTAGTCTAGTACAATAGACTCATATGCTTTAATAAATTCAAAAAAATAATTGTATAGGAGGCAGCAGATCCCAATGCCAAATATTTGTGTCACTGTTTATGGTGCTTAGAAATTTGATAAAATTAAAAAGAATAGGACTGGGAACAAAGATGCCCCTCACTCCTGAGAGGTCATATGTAAGTTAAATCCTAACATCAACCTTCCTGTGTCACTCATTGGAGTGTTAAGGGTGCATGCCAGATTTGTTTGAGATCAGTTATCAACTGTAGACTAGACAGACAGATAACACTTTTGCTTTCTATGTATATATGCACAACATTTCAAATACACTTGCTATGCTGTTGTATGTACTACATCTGTAGTGTGTATTGTTCACACTCCACACATTTTTTGCTAAAGTTGAGTTTAAACAGTTCAGGTAAACCTTACATGTAGAAACTTGTTTAGTGCTTTAAAAATATTTCATATTTACAAACTGGTTTAACACTTCAAAGAGATTTACAACTTAAACTGGCAAGGCACTTCAAAGTGACTTCACCTTCATGCTTAGAAATTGGTTTCGCCCTTCAAAGAGACTTCACCTTCATGCTTAGAAATTGGTTTAGCCCTTCAAAGAGACTTCACATTTATACTGGTTTATGTAGAAACTTGTTTAGTGCTTTAATAATACTTCATACATACAAACTGGCTTAACACTTCAAAGAGATTTACACTCAAAAACTGGTTCAGCACTTCAAAGTGACTTCACCTTCATACTTAGAAATTGGTTTAGCCATTCAAAGATACTCCATTCTTAGCAGCTGGCGATTTATTTCTTCTAAGAAAATTAACATTTAGAAACTGGTTATTGCTCCAAAAACATTTCAATCTTTGAAACTGGTTTAGTACTTCAGAGATACATATATAATTGGTTTAACCAGTTCAAAGAACTACTTCATGTTATAATTTTTATGTACTTTTTGTGATTACTTCTAACATCTGGAGAACATAAATTATTGTAACTGCTACTTAATGTGCCATGTTGTTATGTAATATTTTTAATTTTTATTAAGAAATGCAGTACCAACAGAGAAAGATGTGCATTTTTTTGTATACACAACTAAATTAAGCTCTTAGAAAGTTATTCAAAGGTGGTATTTACTTTAATAACATAAAATACTGTAGGCTTAAAACCTGAAGTCAGTGTGAAGTGTTTATAGCTTGTGAAATATCAAGAAATGGACAAAAGTATACCGTTTTGACAATCAGGTTTGCCACAAACTTTCCACATTACATTCCAACCAATAAGTTCACATTAATTGTATTTATAAAGTACATGCTTTTATATGCATTCAAATTTTTCAGAAAATATTTGAACAGCAAATTATTACCAGAAGAGGGCAAAGACTAAACATATAGTTTAAAATATTCAACAACTGTAACTTTAAACTGCTTTTTATTTTGTGAAGAATGGTCATAATTCATAGTTTTTGCATGTAAGAGTTGTATGAAAGGTGGCTAGAACTGAATTCAGTCAGAGCTATTTAATGAATATTTACAAGTATGCCACTACCAAGAGGGGAAAAAAGTTCGTAATTTACAGGCCATTGCTTTCAGTTGTGATTATGATACTGTGGAGTATTGTTGATAAAATATAAACAATTATATAATTACGTGCTATATTGACATAGTTAAGTATATATATATATATATAACTGTCATTATGTAGAAATAATCTAAGTAAATTAATATAAATATGTATGGAAAATCAGGTGTTTAAGACCTATATAAAGACTGTAAGGTTGTTGCTTTCTATCGTTTACTTCGCCCCCGCTAGTACAGCGGTATGTCTCGGATTTACAACCCTACAATCAGGGGTTCGATTCCCCGCGGTGGGCTGAGTAGATAGCCTTTGTGGCTTTGCTAAAAGAAAACACACACGCTTTCTTTCATATTGTTTGGTTAGGACTAATTACCTAGTTGGGCAAAAGCTATCTTAAGAAGAGATAAAGAACATGTGTAGGTTTGAAAGCAGTTGACTTACATCGGTTTTAGTAGAGATAAAATGCATTGAAAATATTTTAACATAAATGTTTACTTTGCAAAATATATTCTTATTGGTGTAACAATGAGAGGAAATTACATTCTCGACAACACATTATACCTGTTAATTGTTAAATTAAAGTTCAGGATGTTCTCAATATCTATATTGTATTGCACATTTTAAACATGAACACCAATGTGTGTATTAGTTTCACAGTGAAGCAATAGAAAATGAAAGAGCAGTTTATTCACTTTGTGGTGTTATGTTTTTTGCGTTTTTTTTAAAAAAGTCTTACAACTGTAATGAACATTTGTATAAAAAGTAGGATTGTTTGGATATGTCTTCTGTAATTGTTGATTTCGTTCCTATTAATGTTATGTTTGGTCCTGAAAAACAGAAGTTAGTTTCCAGCTGATGTTGGTGTTTTCCTGCTTATCTTGAAGGTAATATGTGTTTTTCTACAATTAGTTTTAATACAGAGACGTGGAGGAAAAAAAATTGACAAACGTTAAAAATATTAGGCTCATACGTGCTTTTCACTATATATGTATGTTAGGCTAAAACTAGGGTATATTTATATAAGGACATTAAGTGTATGATTAACCATCCCCATAATTGTAATTAATTCCAGCTTCTCATCTGAAATGAATGATTAAAGTGCTTAATGCTTGCTTACATTAAATTGTTCCCTAGCGTATGGAGGAAGCTAAAGTTATCTTTGTCAGTAGTATATCAACTCACTAGTGAATCCTTATAACAAAATTATCGTTAACTTTCTTTGATACTTTAGTTAAATTCATTTGTTTGTGTAACAGCACAAAATTTCGCTGTAAATTGTTAAAACGAATCTCTTGATTATTCGTGAAAAACAAAAATTAATGAGTTACTTTTCTAAAATCTTATTCGTCATATTTAAAGAAGCAGTTATAGTTATCTTTATTTTTATCAATATGGATGTCGATATTACCGAACTGCACAAAAACATATTTTTATCTGTCGTGTACTCATATTATGTTGGTTTGCTAAATGTTGTTGGCACATTTGAGAAGTGTGTTTGGAGACCACATTGAAGGTGGTCTATCTTTATTCAGCTGTCTTTCACGTTTGGTCGTCATCGCATGTTACATAAGACAAACAGACTACTTTAAGTAAACATTACTTCTGTTGCTACTCGCTCACTTGTTTGTATGTAATAACGTGCTTTGGACGAACTACGTTTTCACTGGTTACATGTCAGAAAAGGCTTAGTGGACGGACACTTACCATCATCTTTCAAGCATAGATACTAAAACAAAAATGATAATATTACATGCTTTATTTTAGATTACCGGTTCAACATTTATTTATGAAAAACTCTCTTTTTATCCCACCTTTTAGATTTTTCGTGCTATACTGTTTTTCTTTTTATGTCAATGGCGAGCATTTTTATTATTTATAATTTATGATTGTAATTAACTAAAGCCCAGTTATCAGAATTCGCGTTTTTGAATTCTTGCTGGTGACTTTTGTTTTGTCCTAGTTATTTTATACGGTTTTGAGATAAAATTTGGTATTGCATTCGGGTACAAAGCAGTGCCAGCCTAGGTTACGTAAACTATCTTCCAGGATGTACAAAAAAGAAAGTAGTTTACCTTCTTTAGCTTTAGAGCGATATTAAGGTAGTTTAAATAGAATGGTCTTGGTTTACAGCTACATTGTTGCTTATAAAAAGGTGTCGGCTTTCAGGCAACTTTGAAGTTACATTGTCGTATAGAGTGATATGGCAGAAGTATTTTTACGTTTGTTCGCTTCGAATTCCCTTTCCTCAGGTGTTCTTTACAGCGACTGGAGTTTATTAAGTTACCGTGAATCCTCAGAGGCTGCTTAAGTAAGAATTATTCACGTCGTTTACGCAGAAAATATTGGGCGTTAGACACCTACATTTCTCTTTTATAAGTATCTTCAAAGTGCTAGTTTATTGCTTCCGATAGACAGCTTACATTATTCAAGACGTGTGCGCATGTTTAGTTAAACTACGTACATTTATCATACAGTAAGAAGTTATATATTAGAAAATTCCATTGTTGATGATGTGGTGAAAATTTAGCAGCTAGTTTTAATGTATGAAGAATTCAAGAAATTAAAATTATGTACTAGCAGAATGGTTGCCTTAACGATTGATTTTTGTCACATTTTCTCTGCAGTCCTCATCTCATGAATTAATAAAGTTATTGATCGAAGAAACTTCCATTTCGTTTTCAGCGAGCTATTCGCATAAAAGCATTGTTTATGCTTTATGTGCCTTTTTTAAAGGTTGCAGTCAGAAAACAGTTGTATCTAACTATGTACAAAAGGTTAATTGAACTTCATTTGAAAATCTGGGTATGCTATTACATATGCGAGCCATGGCGCTACAGGCACTATGTTTAATAATACTTGTATTCTTGGATCAAAGCTTGTATAAAATTCTATGATTCGACAACGAAAACTGTCATGGTGAAAAGGCTTATGACTGAGGGAACAAGTCACAACTTTAAAAAAGTATATGTGTATGCGCACGGAAACAGGGATTATCAAACTTAACAAAGAGATTAGAACTGTAACGGACTTTTAAAGCCTACACCAAGCCAATCCGAATTTATGCTTTTATCTACAAATTAAAGACCATGATTGCAAAAAAAAAAAAAAAGAATCGTTCAACACAAACAAGGCCAATGTCATGAATCTGGGCGTATCTCGTGGTACGATTAACAATATAATAAACAAGCATTTGAAGTTGAGGAGGTCTGACAAACAGAAGCTCAAAAGCTTCCAAACACACCTCGAAATCAACGGCTGTTTTCATGCTAGAGATGACCAGACTAACTGAAAACCCAACAAACCTGCTAAATATTCTGTTACTGTCCTATGGTTTTTTTATTATTATTATTTGGTTTGCTCGGACGCCGAGGTCCACATACGGTAAAGGATTTGCGAAAACTTATGATCCGTCACGCCGTCTTTAGCAGAGGCTTGTTACAATGCAACTTACAGTGTTCGGCAATAGTACGTAATTATGACGATAACACTGAAGCACAATACCTGGAATATTTGTTTTTATAATATGGGATTAAACTCCTTATCCCTTGTTACGTATTCTACTGTATATGTGACGAGTCTCGATTTATGTCATGTTCATTAGGTATTGCGATTTCAACTAACTAGAATTTGAATTTAGAAGTTAACTAAATGGTCATAAGTATTAAATTTATAATACTTGCCAAGAAGATTGATACACAGAATCTCTTTCTCGACAGAAATATATTTTAATATACCAACAAACACACAAACAATACTGAATTTTCTATCTGGTCTGGAACTGAATCTTTTATCGACGTTCACGGAGAGCAAATTAATTCTTTGTTGATGTACCTGGCCCGGCATGGCCTAGCGCGTAAGGCGTGCGACTCCGTAATCCGAGGGTCGCGGGTTCGCGCCCGCGTCGCGCTAAAACATGCTCGCCCTCCCAGCCGTGGGGGTGTATAATGTGACGGTCAATCCCACTATTCGTTGGTAAAAGAGTAGCCCAAGAGTTGGCGGTGGGTAGTGATGACTAGCTGCCTTCCCTCTAGTCTTACACTGCTAAATTAGGGACGGCTAGCACAGATAGCCCTCGAGTAGCTTTGTGCGAAATTCAAAAACAAACAAACAAACTTGTTGATGTACCTGTACGCTTTTCTTTAACGGCTAGCTAGCTTGAAGCACCACTAACTTTTCACTGACTGCAGTATCTAATGTCCTCGTAGAAATAGTGGCGTCCGAAGTTAATTCACTGAAGTTAAACAATTTATAATGTTCAAAATCTGTAAACTTTCCTGGTCAAGTTCTGTACTTTTCTATTTAATAAGCGTTAACCACAATTATAGTTTCCAAGGTTTATAGTGTACTGACTGTAGTGACCAATAATATTCTGTCACTCGGCTCGTCGGTTTTATATGCCAATCACATGAGATTCTAGAACGTTCAACAGTATCAGAAAACACGCTAGCGTTTTTGTAAAACAGATATTGTTGATTTTTACTTTGGATAATCTACAAATTCAGAGAACAGGCGGGATTTGCTCAGTACACATCCAACAATGCAAGTCGTATGAATCAAACTGAAACAAACGTAGTCACTAAAGCAAATGTACAATAGTAAATATGTTACACCTTGTTGTGCTGTATTCCACTCTTGTAATGCACACATGGGAATTTAAAAAAAAAAACGTTTTATTTCTGCTTGAAAATATTAAAATATTAGTCATAAGCGAGATTTGGGACCAAAATATGGGGTGGTTTAACTTACTCGTTGTGAATGTTCGTATATACTATATTCCACAGAAACAAGTGATGGTAACGTGGTAAATGTTACCTCTTCTCTCCTCTTCTTCTGTAATTCTGCCTATAGTTATCATGATGATCAAAACATCTAAAAATCGTAGTTTCAGTGAATCATTAATAATGTGATTTTGAAAGTATTGAAGTAAGTAAAAAAAGAGTTCTTAAACCTTAAAATCACTTTTATTTGAATCTGTAACAGCCCTCACTTAACACGAAATGTATTTGGAAAATATTCTGTATTAGACATTGATTTTTCCTGCTTAAACTTTCTGCGTAATAAATAGTGATTAAACCTCAAAACCCTTTTAGCCGTGGGGGCGTTATAATGTGACGGTCAATCCCACTATTCGTTGGTAAAAGAGGAGCCCAAGAGTTGGCGGTGGGTGGTAATGACTAGCTGCCTTCCCTCTAGTCTTACATTACTAAATTAGGGACAGCTAGCACAGATAGCCCTTGCGTAGCTTTTTGCGAAATAAAAAAAACAACAAAACAAACAACCACTGCTATGTCCTAGCACAGCAGGCCTTGAGCAGTAATACTGTGTGAAAGGCTTCGTTGGAACAGGATATGTCAAATATAGCATAGTATACATGTCTCTCTTTATCTTTACTTGAAACTTTTATTAATAACAGCATAAATAATTTCTAACTTGATCAGAAGTGAGTATTTCTAGCTACAGTAAAAGTATGCAAGTTATATTTTCCTCACATCGAGTCTAATATATCCAGAAAGTGGCCTTGGAATAGTCTTCTAGTTTTACTCATTCTATAGCAACATCGCACAAAGTAGATTTTTTATTAACATTTAGTGACAGAATTGTTATAAATGTTCACTTAATAGAGCTACAACAGATGCTTATTTTTGTGACAGAAAATTTAGAAGATACACTTCGTACTATGCGATATATATTGTGGTGCCACTTGCTACACTTAAAATAATTTACGACACCGTGTATATAGTAGATGGTATTACTCTTGTCCAATATAGTGTAATAATAAATAAAACAGGAGGGTTGGGGAAGCGATTACTTTTGTTGTGGAAGTATTTTCAAGAAATGTCTTCTACTTTAAGCTATTCAGTCATACCATTTGGCATAAAATAATTAAATAAGAATTATTTCGTATGTTTCTTCAAGAATAAAATATATTATTGTTCCTCTTACGACAATACCAACTTCAACACTCAGTAGTTTGTTATCTTTAACTCTCTTTGTTAATTCAATGAAGCGCGGAAGCATGGGCGCTCGGACTTTAACACGTGCTAACTTCTAATTTATATTCCACAGGAAAAAAACATTTATGTAATTTCTTTTAACACATACACTATTTTTAACGACTTAGTTTATCTTTTGCTAACGTGTGTTATCCCGAACGGTTTGAATCTTATCGAGTTTATCACACTTGGTAGCTTCCTAATGTCATAACACACATTAACTTATTTGATTCAACATATTTAGACTTATTGATTTTTAAAATCATACACATTTTCCTTGATTTATTTCATGCCGATTTGGTTAATCTTTACCTAAACAAGTGTCTTTTGTTCATTTATTACATTATTAAGCGTCTCACATTGAGCCTAATCTACCATATGCTGGCATAAATTGTGTATAGCATACTGAACTTTCATAATTTCTTTAGCGTATGAAATGTTGAACTTCTGTGACATATTTAAGTCGATCTGTGATGATTTCATTTTTCAAAGTGCCAAACACTGAACCTCTTATATTGTTTGTGATGTTATTCATTTTGTTACGTATTACAATTTATCTCGGACGAGTCTCCGTTTTATTATTACGTACTCTGCATTACGATTTCAAAGACAGGAATTTAGAAGTTACTTGAATTTCGATATGTATCAATTTATAATTTCCAACAAGATTGATACACAGAATTTTCTTAACACAAATATATGTTAATATACAAACAACAATACAATTTATAATAACTGTTATTACAAATAATGATTTATATACAAAGATCTTATAAACTTGCAAACAATACGGAGTGTTCTATCTGTTCTGAAATAATATTTTTCGACGGTTAATATGTGAGAGTTTAAGGCCAGGTAGTTAGGGAAATCGACTCATAATCAAAGGGTTGCCGGTTCGAATCCTCCTCACACCAAACATTGTATTTTAGTAAACTTAGAGCACATAATAACAGTTTTGGCAGAACACATCTGAGAAAATATGTAGAATTACTAACAAAACCTATCGGACATTTTCTCTTCATTCTGGTTCTTTTAAATAGCGTGTTTACTGTAGCAAACCAACAATATTAAACTGTCTCTTGGCTCGTTGATTTTATAAACGTTTAGGATGAAGTTTTCGAAAATTCAGTTGGCAACAATGCTCAAAGATACGCTAGTAGTTTCGTAAAACGTATATTGTTGATACTTACACTCGAGAATCTTCTACAAGTTTCGAGAATAGTCGGGACTTTATTAATACAGTTTTTACAATGTTAGTTATATGCATTTCTAAATAAATATATATGTGTATATATTAAACTAAAACAAACGTAGATATTAAAATAAATATATGATAGTAAATCCGTTATTAGTTTCACTCTTGAAAGTGAAGTATCCCACAATCTCAAATTGTCTATATCAGTGACCATTCTTATGTTTGCAAAAGGAGGTTAACTCTTAGCCCATACCAACTTAAACAAATCTCTAGCCCCAGGTGGCTAGATGATAATGAAGTGTGGTCATTCAGGACAGTTTGTACTGAGGCGATGATTAAATCTACCTTAATTATATGTGGTCCATTTTAAGGGTGTAAACTATATTCAAAATGTTTGTATTAAAACATTTGGAACATTATTTCTGAATATATGTGAATAAATATGCATCCCCTGTTATAAAATAATTATAAGCTCCTATACTTCTTGCTTTATATCAGGGCTTTCCTTAACCTGAGCTTTTATATTCAATTTCAAATATAAAAACTGAAACGTCGATAAGATATTAAAAGCCAATTAACATTTTCTTTAACAACAGAGTTTCGTTTTAAGATGTTATTAATCCTATAATGATAAAAATTTGGTTTCGATACCTGCTGTTAGTAAATCACGGATAGCCTGATCTATATATTTGCGCTTAACAACAGGATATCTGTGCTTTACCAACAGCAGGTATCGAAACCAAATTTTTAGCATTATAAGACCTCAAACTTACCGTTTGGGGAGGTAGGGGGAGAGGTATTTTCAGTAATGGTTCAAAACTTCCCACACATTTAGTCCAAATATTTTAAAACAACAACATAAACTTAGCCACTTATATAAGAACGTAAAGATGACTAAAATGGTATATAATCATGTCTTTTATGACGACATTTGAATAAGCTATTGAAAATCCACAGCGTATTTCTTCCCTTAGTCGGTTTGATTTGTTTTCGAATTTCGCGCAAAGCTACACGAGGGCTATCTGCGATAGCCGTCCCTAATTTAGCAGTGTAAGACCAGAGAGAAAGCAGCTAGTCATCATCGCTCACCGCCAGCTCGTGGGCTACTCTTTTTACCAACGAATAGTGGGATTGACCGTAACATTATAACGATCATACGGCTGAAAGGGCGATCCTGTGTGGTTTGACAGGATTCGAACCCGCCACCCTGGGATTATGAGTCGAGTGCTTTAACCACCAGACCATGCCAGACCTCCTTTAGTCAATAAAACTCAAAGAAAATCCTTAACTATATGGAACATCCTCAAGGTGTCTTCGTTTCGTAGATGGAACGCGAAGATACCCATAATTTATAACATTAAAATGCACTAAATCTTCACTTGAATCAAAGTCAATAAGACATAACCTTCAATATAATATTAATAATAGTCTAACTTCCGGTTTCGCAATACTGTGGTTTCTGACATAACAATAGTTTCGGTTTTGAAATCATGTTATTTGTTTCTTTCTCAATTCTTTGTTGTCTTTAATGTAAATTCATTCATTATTTCACTCACAAAATTCCCCGTTTGGATTGACTGTTGTGAATTTTGCGCACAGCCACATGAGGGCTATCTGTGCTAGTCGTCCCTAATTTATTAGTGAAAGAATAGAGGAAAGGCAACTAATCATCACCACCCACCGCCAACTCTTGTGCTACTCTTTTACCAACGAATAGAGGGATTGATTGTAACTTTATAACGCCCCTACGGCAGAAGTGAAGAGGATGTTTGGTGTGACGGGTGTTCGAACCCCCGACCTTCAGATTGCGAATAAAGCGCCCTATGTTTATCTGACTACTGACGAGCTTGCATCTGAGAAGTAAGGCCGGTCGTCTTACGTTCTGGCCCGGCATGGCCAAGTGTGTTAAAGCGTTCGACTCGTAATCCGAGGGTCATGGGTTCGAATCCCGCTCGCACCAAACATGCTTGCCATTTCTGTAGTGGGGGCGTTATAATGTTACGGTCAATCCCACTATTCGTTGGTAAAAGAGTAGCCCAAGACTTGGCGGTAAGTCGTGATGACTAGCTGCCTTCACTCTAGTCTTACACTGCTAAATTAGGGACGGCTAGCGCAGATAGCCCTCGTGTAGCTTTGCGCGAAATTCAAAACAAACCAAACCTTCTTTTCTTCCTTATATGTATTTCTCTTCTTTGACTTCAAAGTACATACGGAATCCGATGTTGTTTGAAAATACATAATAATAATACTTCTATTTAAATTACTTAAAGTCCTTCTTTCTTTAACTTTCATGCTATCAGATTAAACACATTTTTGTGTAAAAAACATCGCACGTGGTTACAACGATGTTTTGGTTGGCGGCAAATGCTGTGTTTTTGTTGCTTACGAAGAAACAATGAAATCACATTAGGAAGTTTATATACACATGATCAAAGAGGACATACGAAGCGTGGGATGATAAATAGAGGAAATACATAGGGAACCGTTTCGATAGAATAACATAACAGAATACCAATTAATTAGTAAAGACCGTACGTCTGGTTCCTACTCCGGCAGAGGAAGAAAAGTTAATCTGTTTTAACACCGGAAACAGAAGCCAACATTTCATCTGGTGCTTTAAACATATAAACTTAGTTATGAAAAACTGGTATTGTTTTGTCCTGGTATTGTGCCTCTAATTTAACCTTCACTGTCAATACATCACGTACTTGAGTCCTTCTGTCCTTCTATTGTGACTCTAATTCAACCTTCACTGTCAATACATCACGTACTTGAGTCCTTCTGTCCTTCTATTGTGACTCTAATTCAACCTTCACTGTCAATACATCACGTACTTGAGTCCTTCTGTCCTTCTATTGTGACTCTAATTCAACCTTCACTGTCAATACATCACGTACTTGAGTCCTTCTGTCCTTCTATTGTGACTCTAATTCAACCTTCACTGTCAATACATCACGTACTTGAGTCCTTCTGTCCTTCTATTGTGACTCTAATTCAACCTTCACTGTCAATACATCACGTACTTGAGTCCTTCTGTCCTGCTATTGTGACTCTATTTCAACCTTCACTGTCAATACATCACGTACTTGAGTCCTTCTGTCCTGCTATTGTGACTCTAATTCAACCTTCACCATACCCTACATTAACCAGTATTTAGTTCCAGGCTTATTGGTAATGTGCGCTTTATTTGTTATCTGCGGTTCGCGGATTCGAAACCAATTATCGAGCATGCTCGTCCTTTAAACCGTGGGTGTGTTATAATGTGATAGTCAGTCCCACTATTCGTTGCCAAAGAACAGACCTAGAGGTGGCGGTGGCTAGTGTTGGCTAGCTACTTTCCGTTTAGTTTATCACTTAAAAAAAAAAAATAAGCAGAGACGATTGGCGCAGATAGTCCTGTAGTAGCTTCGTGCAAAAATTCCACAAATAGACAAACCTTCTGAACTCGAATTACTCTCAGAAGTCTGAAACAATAACGTAATTAAAAATAAATGTGCTTTTTAGAAAAATTCGAGATTATAATAAAACATCCTACAAGAAGGTATATATTGGTGGTGAAAAACACAAGAACAAACTACAGAAAACGTTTTATTTTATAGAAATACTTTGTGAATATGTTTACGGCATAACCAAGCAAAGTTTGTTTGAAAATAAAATGAGGTAAAACAGTTACAAAGTAAAAACATTATAGTCCTTATAGAGCGTTATCTATAACCATCCTAAAGAATAACTTGCTTTACATTTGTATTAATGGTGTAATACTCAGATTTCTACCCAGTTTAAGACGCTAGCACTAAAAGACTGTTTTTCTCTACTTGTTTCTAATGGGATCAACTTATCACTGTCATTACTTTCTATTACTTATTTTTAAAGAGATCAGACGACACTAGATGTCACTATTTTTCCATGACGTGTTGATGAAGGATTAGTCGACTCGAAATGTTATTATTTTCCTCACATGTTTTTAAATAAAACGATGGACAACAGGTGTCGCTGTTCTTTAATAGTTTGTTTATACAGAGTATACATGATTAGTACACTGAAGACTTCCAAAACGTCTCCCTCTACACTTGTTTTCTATACAACAGACAGATGTCACTCACTCCATTGTACTATTCTTTGTGATGTATTATTATAAAAATCAGACAGCATTAAACGTCACTAATTTGCGTGACGTGTTCTTAAAGAGACCTAAACACTAGATATGACCATTCTGCATGGCGCATTATTAGAGCAAACATAAGCAATAGGTGTCACTACGTTCCATAGCGAGTTCTTAAGCAGACAAGACGACAAAAGGTGTCACTATTTTCCATGACGTGTTCTTAAAAAGACCACACAACCCTAGATGTCACTATTTTCCATGAAGTGTTCTTAAAAAGACCACACGACCCTAGATGTCACTACTTTCCATGACGTGTTCTTAAAAGGACTACACAATCCCAGATGTCACTACTTTCCATGACGTGTTTTTAAAAGGACCACACAATCCTATATGTCACTATTTTCCATGACGTGTTTTCAAAGAGACCACACAATCTTAGATCTCACTACTTTCCATGACTTATTCTTAAACATATTACATAACACTAATGCCACTACTTTCCGCCCTCCAGTGGCAAAGCAATATGTCTCCAGACTTACAACACTAGAAACCAGGTTTCTATATCTGTGGTGGGCAGAGCAAAGACATTCCATTCTGTAGCTTCAAATAAAGACTAATTTCCATGACATATTCTTAAAGATATTACATAACACTAAATCCACTATGTCTTGAGCTGATAGTGGGATTTGACAGTCACGCTTATATAGCATCCATGGCTCTAAAGCGCGGAGAATGTGTTATAACAACCGGATACAAACCGTGAACCTTCTGATTCACAGTCCAAGCCTATTAACAACTATGGATTGCTCTTAATAATACACCACAGAACATCAAACGTCTCCTGTTGCGTCTATCATAATATTGTGATTCGTATATTTCTCATACCTAGACAGGCCATCAAGTATTTAACAGATGTCTGCCTTCTGCATGTTTATGTTTTTCGAATATTGAGGATTGTTTTGTTTTTGAATTTCGCACAAAGCAACTCGAGGGTTATCTGTGCTAGCCGTCCCTAATTTCGCAGTGTAAGACTAGAGGGAAGGCAGCTAGTTATCACCACCCACCGCCAACTCTTGGGCTACTCTTTTACCAACGAAGAGTGGGATTGACCGTCACATTATAACGCCCCCACGGCTGGGAGGGCGAGCATGTTTGGCGCGACTCGGGCGCGAACCCGCGACCCTCAGATTACGAAGCGCACGCCTTAATGCGCAAGGCCATGCCAGGCCCCAATATTGAGGAATAAACTATTATACAAGTATAGATGTCGCCACCTAAAACAATAATATTGCCAATACATGTATATGTAGACTTGTCTCCACCTAGAAAGTGTTTACGTATATATGTACGCTTGTCAAGTTTTTTCATGTCTCAGCTTATATATTTACCACATTATCACATGATCTCATGGTAATTACTGTAGGCTGGTATGACACGAACCATGAAATACATGAAGGTAAAATGCAGCGCGTGGCTGTTGCACGCTTTACATATAGGACACTAGCCTAGGCGGTCTGCGCCGGACACGACACGGGACTTGGATTTTCTTCTTTCATAAAGACGTACCTCATCATTCAAGCAATGTTCCGTGTTACCGAAGTACATGTTACTCTTAACGGGTGATAGAATTGTGTTTCTACGGCGAGACGTTCAGCTCATCGGTCGTACGGTATTCCCAACTGGTCTGCTTCACGTGATCGCGAGCCTGTTTCATATCTTTCTAAAAACGACAGTGCAACCAAAAAGGGTTTCGAATAAATCCTGCGAGCCAAGAGCTGTTGACGACCTTCCTATATTATTTTTAACCCCTTTGAAAACACTGGAGAGGTGGTTATTCGTCAGTTTTTTATTACGTCACTTCCTGTTCCGCTCTGGACATTTGTCGATCTATAAGACAAAGCTACTGTTACAATAGTCAAAATGACAAACATTATATGATACAATGTAATATCACTAACAAATAAGTATGTACTAAGTAAGTCTTGACCAAACATGAGCTTTCATTCCTGAAGATGGTGGCGTAAAACAACGTTGGCTTGTTTGTTTGAATTTCGTGCAAAGTTACACAAGAGTTATGTATGCCAGCCGTCCCTAATTTAACAATGTAAGACAAAAGAGAAAGCGACTAGCTAGTCATCACTACCCACCGCCAACTCTTGAGCTACTCTTTTACTAACGAATAGTGGGATTGACTATTACATATTAATGCTCCTATGGCTGAAAGGGCGAGCACATTTGGTGTGAAAGGGATTCGAACCTGCGACCCTCATATTAAGAGTCAAATGCCCTAACCACCTCACTATGCCAGGCCTAAGAACAATGAAACATATAGTATTTTTCCAGTGTCGGTTCCTGTTTTAATAAAGTATTTATTGTGTAATTATTTCATAGCACTGTACTCTTTCTAAATGCACACATGTATATACTGAACAAGTGCTGTTTAATGCAACATATCGGTGGATAAGTAGTTCTGTTTGTTTGTTACTAAGTTTAAAGCTACACAATGGGCTGTTTGTGATCTAGCCACCGCGGGTATCGAAACCTGATTTGTAGCTGTACAAGCTCTCAGAAGAAAAATTAGTTAACCCAATTTTAGTAAAAATATTTGAACCAAAAAGGAAACAGAAAGGGGAAAACTCAATATTTTTTAGCCTCATAAAGGGACTCGTTTGGCCTTCAATAATAGGAATTCACTTTTTCCCTTTGTCATTAGAGATGTGCGTTTGTGAAACTTAATGAATTGGTGTTATTCAAACAGGGTAGCATTATAGGTCACGTGTCTCCTTTCGCCTTCTATCGCGAAACTTGAGAACATTTAATCGTAATTTATCTCACCATCCAGTACCGTTTCGGTATGATGCAACACCTTGCAACAGCTCGTGCATTTCTTATTGCATAAGCTTTAAAATTTGGAGACCAGGTTAGCCATCGTTTCAAGCATACTTTGTGTTAAATCAAAGCAACATGATGATTCCTGCTTACCCTTTCCCTTGTCAACATGGTTTTCAATGTTGCATAAATCTAACAGACTGCTTCTTATTAATCCTTCGAAAGGAATTATTGCAAGGACCTCAGGTTTAGTGACTATTCTTATTTGGTCAGGCCCGGCACGACTTGGCAATTAAAGTGCTTGACTCGCAATCTGAGAGTCGCAGGTTCGAGTCCCCGTTCCACGAAACATGCTCGCCCTTTAAGCCACGGAGGCGTTATATTGTGATGGTTAATCCCACTATTCGTTGGTAAAAGAGTAGTCCAAGAGTTGGTGGTGGGTGGTGATGACTAGCTGTCTTCCCTCTAGTCTTGGTCTCCTGAATTAGGAACGGCTAGCACAGATAGCCCTCGTGTAGCTTTGCGCGAAATTCGAAACAACCCAAAACTCAATTTATTTTATCATCACAATTGCATTAAAGACGTTGTTGAAAAATCGGTTTACTTATTGTTCACATTCCTACAATATTAATGTTTACACATTTTTAAGGCACTTTTGTTGGACATTCACATTTTCGCATGTTTTAGTATGAATTCTCCAGTATCTTCAATGGTCTGTTGCGCCAAAACTTCCAACGAATCAAATGCAGTTATTTCACATATCGATTTTTGACATTTTGTTTTGGCACTTTTAGCACATTTTCGCAATACTAGCACAATTACATGCATTTATTGTTGCGCTTCACGGCTAAAAGTTCTTTCATTATTGTTATGGACAGTATTACGTGAACTGATTGTTGTCGTTTTGAATAGCTACATGCCATTTCATTATTGTTACGTAAATCGATTGTTGTTCAAAACAGCGAGCTACGTGTCGTTTCTTTATTGTCCTGAACACTGTTTCATTAATTGATATCTATTATGTTTTTAAATGGCCCAGCATGGCCAGGTGGTTTAAGGCATTCGACTCGTAATCTGAGGGTCGCGGGTTCGAATCCCTGTCATGCAAAAAACATGCTCGCCCTTTCAGCCGTGGTGGCGTCATATGTTACGGTCAATCCCATTCGTTGGTAAAAAAGTAGCCCAAAAGTTGGCGGTGCGTGGTGATGACTAGCTGCCTTCCCTCTAGTCATGCAAAGCTACACGAAACTCAAAAACCAATAAAAAACAACTGTTTCTAAATAGCTACAATTCTTTCGTTATTGTTCTCAGTACTGTTACTCAAACTGTTTTTTTTGTTCTAAATGACAGTACGAAAGTTAAATATTTTGTTCTGAGCACTTTTACGTCCTGTTGTCACCATTTAGATCACTATTGCATCTAATGACTTATGTTTTGAGTATCAATAGGTCTGATGGTTCATGATGTTTTTTAGTATCGTTTATTATGATGAAGTTTTACTTAGCATCTCTATGTCTCATGATTGTTGTGTCTCACGACTGTCTATTTCTGTATCACTACATCTGATTGTTGGATATACAAGCCTGTTTAAGTGTTATTATGTAGTTTACTATGTGACTTAATAGTTATTTATGGTTCAGTTTTCATGGCAGGAATATTGAAAATTAACTGTTGTGAAGGTGTTAGTTATAACAAATTTCGTTACGTAACTTTTTAACAACGTAACGTATTTCACAATTGTTCTTGTTTGTAGTTAAATATAAGGCTGCGCAATGGGCTGTCTGTGCCCTGCCCACCACCAATGTGTATGTATGTGAGAGGGGGTAGTATTTCAGTATTGAGTCTGCTTGTTTTACAACGGTAAAAATTGGTTTTCAACATCCACAGGCAAAGAGCATAGACAGTCCATTGTACAGCTTTGAGTTTGATAACAACCAATCCAAACAATAAAATGCAAATTGGATGGATTAAGTCATTCGCGCCCGATTTATATAATACTGTTTATTGTTTTTCGTTCTGAATGATTTTATTTGCCTTGCCAGAGAACCATAATTATACACACGATCAAGAAAATCTGCTATCTAGTAGTTTAACCTTGCTTTTGGGTCGAGCTTGGCCCATTGGCTAACCTGTCGGACCATGGATCACGTGACGCTACTATATAAAGAAACAAATCGTGCCAAGCACTTTGGGACCTTCGTGGTTGCCAAATCATACTATTCGAACGGGCAAAAGCAGAGGCGTTGCTATGTAACTAAAAGATCCGAGGCTTGGGCCCATATAATGTCGATTATGGTGTTCTATACTGATTTCTTAACTGTTGATGGGGAACACTGTCAAACAGGACCAGCTCACCAGTTCCGTGTGCCAGCGTGTAGCAACGTCTATGGGTAAATGTAACCCAACGATTGACTAGTGTTTCACTTTAAATTTAGGGACTGCAAGTGGAGACTGTCTGTGTGTAGCTTGGCAGAATCTCCTAAAACAAACAAGTAAATAGTTTTCTGTTTTAAAGGTCGATGATCATAAGTAAAATACGAGAGAAAAGCGCGAAAACAAAAACTATGTTTTAGTTAAACATATTTGTTTTGTTTTCTGAATTTCGTGCAAAGCTACACGAGGGCTATCTGCGCTAGTGGTCCCTAATTTTACAGTGTAAGACTAGAGGAAAGGCAGCTGCTCATCACCAGCCACCGCCAACATCTTGGGCTACTCTTTTACCAACGAATAGTGGAATTGACAGTCACTTTATAACGTCCCCACGACTGAAAGGCAAGCATGTTTGGTAGGACGGGGATTCGAACCCGCGACCCTCAGATTACGAGTCGAGTGTCTTAACCACCTGGCCATGCCAGGCATGGTTAAACATGACACTGAATAGCAGAACTTTAACCTTCGTCCTGTTTCGCGTATTTAGTGAAATAAAGACAAAAGTCCGGAAAAGTGTTAAACTGTAACTTGTTTAAGCCAAACAAAATAAGCACTTTTTTGTGTTAAATCGCACTTAAAAAAAATACTGACACGTTGTTGCGGATGAGAGTTAAGACACCTTGCATGTCGTGTTGACACGCTATACACTTCAGCTTAGAACGAGTTCCTGGCTAATAGACGTTGTAATGCCACTTAAGTAGTGTTATAGTTAGGGGACTATGTTTGCGCCTTTCCCGAGGAAAGAATTCTTGAGTAACGATATTTTTAACGATGTAAGGTTAAAGGACACGACACGTTTCGTGGAAGGAACGTTTAGTGTTTTCCATGAAGGAAGGAAAAAAAAATCGCGTAACGGACTATTTGACACATCGAAAAGGCTACTAAATCACTCCACAAACCACTGTAGAACATTACCCTTGTTCGAAGAGAGAAAACCCCGACCTACAACTTATTTCATTAAAGTAGGGTGTATCTGCTGGTACCGTTAACATGATAATACACAAAGACTCGAACTTATAAATTCAACTGGAGTGTCCGCACCTCTGTCCCTTATTTGGACTGACAGACAAGATGGAAAACAATTAGTCAAAACCACTCAGTTCTGACACTTAAACTACTCTTATCTTACCAAATAGTGGTCATTCTTATGGCGCATTTATGATCTCAAAGTGCAGAGCACGTTTCAGTAATAGCGCTACGCGAACTGTAGGATTCACAGTCTGGGCACACTGAACATTATGACACACCCGGACCAGAACACGTGAAGCGTGAACCTCACGGACATAAATCACATACGAGAGACTAGATAATTTTGTTATGATATTAAAACAGTCTTAGTTGACAGAATTAAACTGTAATTTATGTTTCTCAGGTGCAACATCTTCTGTTTAAGTAGAAAATTGTAAATATTTAATGAAATGGGAGCCCACAAATTGTTCACGTGCTACAGCTTACTGGTTGTTTCACCCACAGCTTCATTCATGGGGTTTGCTAATGGCAATAGAAAGAGATTTGTTTGTTTGTTTGTTTTTGAATTTCGCGCAAAGCTACACGAGGGCTATCAGACTAGTATATAAATAGTTTATCACTATTATATAACTGGATAAGGCTGACTATTAGATAAATAGTTTATCACTACTATATAACTGGATAAGGCTGACTATTAGATAAACAGTTTATTACTATTATATAACTGGATAAGGCTGACTATTAGATAAATAATTTATCACTACTATATAACTGGATAAGACTGACTATTAGATAAACAGTTTATTACTATTATATAACTGGATAAGGCTGACTATTAGATAAATAATTTATCACTATTATATAACTGGATAAGGCTGACTATTAGATAAATAGTTTATCACTACTATATAACTGGATAAGGCTGACTATTAGATAAACAGTTTATTACTATTATATAACTGGATAAGGCTGACTATTAGATAAATAATTTATCACTATTATATAACTGGATAAGGCTGACTATTAGATAAATAGTTTATCACTACTATATAACTGGATAAGACTGACTATTAGATAAATAGTTTATCACTATTATATAACTGAATAAGGCAGACTATTAGATAAATAGTTTATAAGTATTATTTAATTGGATAAGGCTGACTATTAGATAAATAGTTTATAAGTATTATATAACTGGATAAGGCTGACTATTAGATAAATAGACAATTTAATTTTTAATACAGGTAACGAGTGTCTACTGACGTCTAAAAATCGTTAAGCTGTTACTCTATGTGTCGATAACTGCAGTGTCTTTCCTTTTAGTGGCAGGCATTTCATACAAGGCATTCGGAATATACGTAAACGAATGTGTACACACTTTACTCTAGTTATGTTGAGCTTTTCAGTTAACTGTTCGTATTTCATCAGTAAGTTGCACCAATGGAACACTATTTGTTTACTGTGACACACGAAACAGCACAGTGGGAAGCCTGTGTTATGCTATGCTAATCACAGGGTTCGAAAGTCAGATTTGACCCTTCAGTCCTCGATGTTGGCTGTGAGCCGTCGGGGAGGGCAAATGCTGGTGGTAGGTGGTGACAACTAGCTGTCTTTCTTCTAGTCTTACGGTGATAAATTAGAGACGGTTAGCGCAGATAGCCCTCGTGTAGCTTTGCGCGAAATTCAAGAAAAACAACAACAACAACACAACTTGTGTATATTTGTGTGATTAATACGTAAAATTATTGTTTGGGTAACCAGATAGCACGTTTCTAAAACGTAATAAACGTGCAACAAAAATTACTCTATTCCAAGAAGGCTAATTAGTTCGTAAAATAGAATAATACGCGTAACAAAAAATCACTGTACTCCAATAAAGCTAATTAGTTCGTAAAATAGAATAATACGCGTAACAAAACGTGTAATACAAAGGACAATGATTCTGTTTGGTTCCACACGATATTTTATTCACGGACATTTACGTAATAAATAAACACCAATTGAAGCATATTTTATCACGAGAGAAAAGTATGCTCTGTTATTTGCACTTTCGTGAGGAATCGACAGGTTCACTTTGTTAGACAGGACAACGCACGTTTAGAACATGATGAATGCGTACTTTTACGATGACATAAATAATTATTAACGTTTCCTACGATTATCAATTTCCTATATTTAAAATAGCGAATGTTTGTAACGTGATAAAGCAATATTTAAAGTTCCAATAGGACAGATACAGAGACTAAGTTGAGAAGTTCCTTTCAAACATCTTCGCAAGAGCCTACTTTGGTAGACAAATGACGAACGAGGTAACAAGGTAAAGCTGGCTGTAAACAAACTAAACTGTGTCGTCGGTTTAGAGCCCTTGGTAATTACTACACTTGTATTCCGTTTCTTGGATTTAACATGGAATATTTGAACAACTTGTCTCGTGCTAAAACGAATTTATTATAAGCCTACTAGGAACTCCCATGACCCTAGGTTCACATCCTCGCGTTATCTGGTCGGTGGGGGTAAACGGGAACATTCCACTGTTATCACTACTTGACGGACAACTCGCAGGAGTCGATGGAGATGTAACCATTAGAAAAACAGGAGGACCCTGTTAAGAGGTCCAGAAACACGGGAGATGGACTAGAAGTCAACCAGAAATATGGAACATGTAGTGGCGGCACTATTAAAGCTTTTGAGGGATCATCCACACATTTAAAAAATGAATAATAATTTTTTCGAGTGTCGAAATGACCAAAAATATAATTCGAGTAAATATAATCAGTATAAACTTGGAAACACTAATATTGATGTATTAAATTTTAAAATCGAAAAAAACAACAACAAGAAACAAACACGTGATTATGATACACGCGATTATGTTTGTATTAAATCCTACAAGTTCGCAAACGTTTTTTTTTTCTGTTTTCTTTATTTTGAAAATTTTTTCTTTTATCTCACACGTTAAATTTTCAAGATAATATAAGTGACGGTCCCTATAAGGTGTCAACATGTGTAAAAAGCAGGTGGCCACATTCGTGCACGAACTATTAGTTTTTACGACCGCAATTACTGTAGTATTTCCGAGATAAGGAAATATTGCCATTAAAGTACATGTAAGTGCATCAAAGAAGAAATATCTTCTCTTCAGTGGAGGTTTAGAACATTTAACACGTACCAACAGTTTACTTTTCAAAATACTTAAATCTTAAGTGTTTAATTGGTGAACTGTGCACGTGTGAAAAGTAGTCAAATATCTCACTTATCAGAAGCATGTATGAAACATTAGAATTCTTAATAAAAATGTTCGTTAAAGAATAAACATGGACAAAATTTGTTGTTGTTTTTTTTCTAAAAAATTCTCGTGACCAATAGCTTTTTTTTTTTCTCGGTTTCGAGGATAGCTTAACTTCCGTCTTACCACTTAACGAAACCAACAAAAATATAGTCCACCCTGACGAGCTCTGAGTTCGTGTTTAAAATACACTTTAGACGGAAAAGCGAGTGTTCGATGGTAGGTAATAAATCACATTACCGCTAGCATTAAGTTATAAGAAACGCTCGAATAAATAGTTTTAAACAAATTCGAACTGAAGCTCTGCGGGAAAAAAAATGTACGTATGAATTTGTAAAAAAAAACAAACTACCCCCTTGTTTTAATACCTTATCTAAAGGATCCCTGTTCTCATGGCAACAAAAATACCAATGTCTTGTCGTTCTACTATTGGTCAGATCAGTCGATATCTAACTGCCTGACAGCATTCGTGTCTGACGAGATATTTTGGTTGAAATGGGTGTAAAGATATGTTGATTGAAATGGGTGTAATCACTTTATCTTCTTTTTCTCACGAATCTCCAGATGAACAGTTCATGTGTGCCCCCACTTTCCAACCGAATACGTCGAATTTTAAGTTGAAGTAAGCATGCCAGAGATATGGCAAGTACGTGTCAATCACACCGAAGCAAACACGTTTACAATGTTTATTTATTATTATTGATTCATTCTATGCGTTGTATAATATGAATAGATATATATATGTGTGTGTACGCATATATACAAAATAGAGAGGGAGAAAGATGTTTCATTTATAGCTTGAAATATCCCTTCACTAGGGACACAAAAGCAGCTACAAGTATTAGGTATTAAATCCAGGAAGAAGTCCCACTTTCACAGGTATTCACAAGTTCTTTGTTTCAAATGATGGCCATCGAGAATGTAACAAGTATGATACCAATCAACCATACGCTCTGAAAATACCTCAATACGTCAAAACGATGGCTTAGTATTCAGATCACGAGTGGCGTGATGGGCTAAACAACACAGAAAAACATGTCGGTATATCCCCAGTAGTAAGATAAGTCTTACTGGGTTTTTTTTCGTTAACCTGAAAAAAAAAATTGGTTGGGGGGTTAAGCACAAAAAGCTACACACAATGGGCTGTCACGGATATCAAGACCCAGTTTCTAGTGTTTGTAAGTACACAGACATACCGCTATGCCACTGGGGGTAATCTGAAAAGAGTAGATAAGTTTTTAACCCTAGTTCTTCTTGTACCATTAATGAAGTAAAAACCTATGAAATTAAGTGCAAAAACCACCTGGTGTTGAGTTGTCTTTATACGTCATAATTGCTATTAATTTGCTCTATTTTTTCCATGTCTTCACCGGTAGTAATGGATCTAAAGCGGATTGGTGTGAAAAGAATGAATACTGATTACAATAAGTTGAACAGAATGAAGTAGTTGTGAAGATCACAATAATAGACATATTTTCAAAGTAAGTGAAACTAAAGATGCCGTAAACTAACACGAAACTAATAGCTAAATTTATGGTATACAGAAGACACATAAAACTAATTCGAACGAAGGATGTGATCAGAATAGTATGAAACTTAACGAAACGAGAGAAGATTAGAGACAGTTTTCCTTTTGTTTGGTTACTTGCTTTTTGAATTCTCGCGGAAAGCCACGAGGGGGCCATCTACGTTATCCTAATTCCAAACTCGATAAGCTATATATGGAAGGCTCGGCATGGCCCGGTGGTTAAAGCACTCGACTAGTAAGCTGAGGTTCGAGGATTCGAATCCCCGTCGCACCAAACATGTTCGCCCTTTCAGCCATGGGGGCGTTATAGAGTTACGGTCAATCCCACTATTCGTTGGTAAAAGAGTAGCAAAAGAGTTGGCGGTGGGTAGTGATGACTAGCTGCCTTCCCTCTAGTCTGACACTGCTAAATTAGGGACGGTTAGCGCAGATAGCTCTCGTGTAGCTTTGCGCGAAATAAAACAACAACAACAACAAAGACTTGTGGAAAGGAGTCTTGTTAATAGCACATACCAGCGACTTTTGTGTCACTGAATAGTTGGATCTATCAGTCACTCTTCTAGAGTAGGACTGATACTTTAAGCAATAAGTCACATTTGACCTTAAAATAAAAAAATGAAATTTGTCGAAACATCAATAGTAATATGTGTAGAAACGACTGTGGTAAAAATATCTATAGAAACTGACAAAACGTTAATGTTAGATGAAATAATCACACGTTAAGCTTTATATTAACTGGAAACTGTTATGAAGGTGAGGCATTTTGTGTCCGCTTGTATGATTCTACTGTTAACTGTAAGGTGGCACTACGTGCATTACCGACATAGATTTATATGATTCTACTGTTAGCTGTAAGGTTGCACTACGTGCATTACCGACATAGATTTATATGATTCTACTGTTAACTGTAAGGTGACACTACGTGCATTACCGACATAGATTTATATGATTCTACTGTTAACTGTAAGGTGACACTACGTGCATTACCGACATAGATTTATATGATTCTACTGTTAGCTGTAAGGTGGCACTACCTGCATTACCGACATAGATTTATATGATTCTACTGTTAACTGTAAGATGGAACTACGTGCATTACCGACATAGATTTATATGATTCTACTGTTAGCTGTAAGGTGGCACTACGTGCATTACCGACATAGATTTATATGATTCTACTGTTAACTGTAAGGTGGCACTACGTGCATTACCGACATAGATTTATATGATTCTATTGTTAGCTGTAACAAAACATTTCATTACGTGCATTACCGACATAAATTTATATGATTCTACTGTTAGCTGTAACAAAACATTTCATTACGTGCATTACCGACATAAATTTATATGATTCTACTGTTAGCTGTAAAATAGCACTACGTGCATTACCGACATAGATTTATATGATTCTACTGTTAACTGTAAGATGGAACTACGTGCATTACCGACATAGATTTATATGATTCTATTGTTAGCTGTAACAAAACATTTCATTACGTGCATTACCGACATAAATTTATATGATTCTACTGTTAGCTGTAAGATAGCACTACGTGCATTACCGACATAGATTTATATGATTCTACTGTTAACTGTAAGATGGAACTACGTGCGTTACCGACATAGATTTATATGATTCTACTGTTAGCTGTAAGGTGGCACTACGTGCATTACCGACATAGGTTTATATGATTCTACTGTTAGCTGTAAGATGGAACTACGTGCATTACCGACATAGATTTATATGATTCTACTGTTAGCTGTAAGGTGGCACTACGTGTATTACCGACATAGATTTATATGATTCTACTGTTAGCTGTAAGGTGGCACTACGTGCATTACCGACATAGATTTATATGATTCTACTGTTAACTGTAAGTGTAGTTTTCACATAGTATGGACTTTAGTTTTGTACCTGGTTTTAGAATAAATTCGGTGTGTTCTGGAATGTTGTGTTTTATTATAGGTTTTTTTTCCAAATGTTGGTTATTTTTTCGCTGATGTCGTGAACATATTGGTATATAAGGTTTTGTAGTTTGTAGTTCCTTGGGTTTTATTGTTTGTTTGTTGTTTGTCTAGGTGTGTGCGTACAATTGTTTCAACGGTTTTTTGATGAAATTTTTTGATGTTGACAAAGTGTTGTTTTATTCTGTTGATTTCATCGTTAATTTTATCAGGTAAACATAATTTTGTGGCTGTGTTTATGTGGTTTATTAACATGTTGAGTTTTTGTTTTGTTTCATGTGCTGAGTTCCAGGGAATGTATAATCCAGTGTGGGTGATTTTTTCTCTGTGGATTTCTGTTTTGAATTGTGTATCAGTTCTAGTGATCTTGAGGTTGAGAAATACTGTTTGGTTTGTTTTTTTTCGTATTCACAGGTGAACTTAATGTTGGGATGTATAGAGTTAACCCACAGTTAGTTTTTTCAACCACGTTAACTCCATGTACCATTTTACTTCAAGTGGGTTTCTCGTCATCACAGGTTTCGAATGATCTTACTGTTCACTACATAGCGACAATACATACACTATAAACATTGTAAACATATGATTTGTTTGATTTCACTCTAATTTACAGTATAAGTTTGCAAACTCAACAGAATTCTACAGAAGTAAGACCTTATATATTCTTAACAACTATGGCGGAACTTTAGAAAGTTCAGATCAACAGATGAAATAAGGTGACACGGGAACACTGAAAGATAATTTTGTGACACTTGCTATCAAAATCCCACAAACCAAGTCGGTGTTAAAACTTGCACAACGATTTTGTGGCCTCAGTTCACACCTTCTTCAAACATTAGATGATTTATCAATCAAGACAACTTGAGGACCCAAGACTTAACTGTCAATATTTGTCTAATCTTGGTGTTTACTTAAAATTACTTTTCGTGGTTCTTCCTCATGTAACTGAGCGACACCAAGTTTCATCTCAGATTACCTGTTATCTGATAAACGAAAGATACAGCGTACTTCTAAACCTATGTATTTATTACATGTGGTTCGTGCCCTATTATTGGAACAGATAAACGTGTTATCACGTTCTTCGCTAGTGGTTAATATGACAGCTGCTGATTAAACCAAAACATTAGTTTTGTCATTTATTATTCGGTATTTTCTCTCTCTTTTGTCCCCCAGTGGCTCAACGGTATGTGTGCGGATTTACAACGCTAAAAACCGGGTTTCGATACCCGTGGTGAGCAGAGCACAGATAGCTCAATGTGTAGGTTTGTGCTTAAATCAAAACAAGAACTCCCTCTTTTTTTTTAGAACATAATACTCTAGAGTTGTCTTTAGTAACTAATAACACCTTCTGACCAATATAAGCAACCAACACGGATCAAACTAAATACAGACCTAGTGATTTCTTATTGGTCTTTGGTTCGAAACCTTAGCGTTTATGGTGTCTTCTAAACTCTGCCTTCTTTTCTGTGTCTCGTCACTTTTACTAGTATGTTATAAATAATAACTTTCGTTTTGTCACATGGCTCAAGAGGTGATCGGTCCGATACATTAGTTCTGTTGTTGTTCTGTTGGGATTAGGGTTTTAAGAGTCGTATTGCTGTTATTTCGCCCTTGTTGATAAACTCGCGGTCTAGGCGTGGCCTAATGATTAGCGTACCCCGAATTTGATGGAAGGATTCCTGGTTCAATCCCGTTGCCGCTACTAAAGTATGCTCCGAACTTTGGAACCCTCACTGCACTGGAGAGTGATAATTGGTTAGCCCAAGAACTGTTGGCTAGTAATGTTGACCGATTGTCTTCTCTCTAATCTTTCAGTTCAAAATTAGGGACAGTTTTGAAGAGATCATGTAACTTATTAAGAGTTTTATAAACCTGAACGATACATATATAGTCAGAACAGACGTGTCATTTAATTGTCTTCGCTATAACTGAGTTTTACTTTCATACGTGACACTGACTGAACGCATTTTTTAAACGTAGTATCCATACAAAAAAGTTGCTAATTAGTTCTTCTGACATTAAACTTCCAGGTCAATTGGGTTTACTCTCTAGTAATTATTTAATGTAGTAATAACTGATATTGCTTGAAGTGTCGCGATATACACCACGTATTTTATGTCACGTAGAACTGAAACTGTTGATTAATTTTACTCACTCGGACCACTATACAGTTGTCAGTTCTCTGTCAGGAGAAAATAAAATGACGTCACATAAAAGGCGTTTGACGTTGCAACTTGTATATCATGACGTCAGTAAAGCGTGCGTATGCCATGAATCATGAGAATAATTATACACTCTGTAGGCTGTAACACATCACGACATGAGAACTTCAAAAGCGAGAAATCAAAATATTTGGTACTCTTAATTTTTGATTCATTTCCTCTTGAAACAGAACTCTTTCAGGGACTCTGCGGAAGTATACATCGAGTGTTACGTCTTCTTTAAGTAAAGTGATTGGTTAATGGATCTAATTTTTACTCTGGACCACATTAAAGTGCACCAAATATAAAATAGCAGGAATGCATTGTTTTTAATTTTTCGTTATGAGCAAAGATGTAAATATAAACTAAGCATATTATACATAGATTGATAGATATGGCTGAACAGATAAGGATTATATGGGTTTAACGGTTCGTTTCCACTATGAGCTACAACAAGATATCAAAGAGAACTTTGAACACGGTATTTGTTTTGTTGGCACCTGACCTTTCAGCTACAATTCTTCACTGTTAATATACTTCCTAGTTATTTTCTGAGTGATTTCAAATACGTAAAGATGAAACCAGAGTTAACTAACAGCCACAAAGAAAAGAATCCTTCCAACACGGAGAACACAGACCCACGGGATAGTGGTTTTATGGATCAAAGTGTTTGTCACTCATAGTGTTTTAGATCTATAATCTACGCACACATACAGTGATTTGATTTGAATTTCGCACAAAGCTACACGAGGGCTATCTGCGCTAGCCATCCCTAACTTAGCAGTGTAAAACTAGAGAGAAGACAGCTAGTCATCACCATCCACCGCCAACTCTTGGGCTACTTTTTTTATCAACGAATAGTGGGATTGATTGTCACATTATAACGCCTACACGGCTGAAAGGGCATGTGTGGTGTGTTTATTTGCTTGTTTTTGAATTTCGCACAAAGCTACACGAGGGCAATCTGCGCTGGCCGTTTCTAATTTAGCAGTGTAAGACTAGAGAGAAGGCAGCTAGTCATCACCACCCACCGCCAATCTTGGGTTACTCTTTTACCAACAAATAGTGGGATTGACCTTCCTGTTATAATGCGCCCACAGCTGAAAGGACGAGAATGTTTGGTGTTGTGACGGGGATTCGAACCCGCGACTCTCAGATTACGAGTCGAGTGCCTTAACCACCTGGCCATCCCGGGCTACTTCATACAGCAAAACTAAAAATTACACCAGTCAGTGCACTTTTAAAAAATAGCGTGCTATGTGAGATATTATTTCTAAAGCAGTAGAAAAATATATAAGCATAGTACGTCGAATCAGGACTTTTGCGTTTGCATTGAATTACTCACGGGCTACATGTATTTAAAGTAAGAAAGAGTTTAACGAACAGTATATAAATATATTTTCTCAGACAACCTGCTGTTTATTCACGTAGACATTATAATGGTATACTAAAATATCAGGCTTTTAAATTATCTACAGAATATTCGCGAGCAGCATATTTAACACTGTGAAAATTAAAACAAAATGGGATTTTGATCTCCGTAGGATAAAGAATGGGAGACTAGTTAGAATAAGCTAGAAGATAAATAGTAACAAAACTGTACATCCATATTTTAAAAATTCAGACATGTTGAAAGAACTACTAAGTTTAGTTTTTATTTTGTACCAGGTTTGTTTATTTGTTCTAAAACTTCTACGTATGACTAAACTGCCAAGTATTTGACTGTGTCAGAAACCGATTAGGGACACTGTGTGTGGACCCCAGCATGGCCAGGTGGTTAAGGTACTCGACTCGTAATCCGAGGGTCGCGGGTTCGAATCCCAGTCACACTAAACATGCTCGCCCTTTCAGCCGTGGGTGCGTTATAATGTGACCGTCAATCCCACTTTTCGTTGGTAAAAGAGTAGCCCAAGAGTTGGCGGTGGGTGGTGATGACTAGCTGCCTTCCCTCTAGTCTTACACTGCTAAATTAGGGATGGCTAGTGCAGATAACTCTTGTGTAGCTTTGCACGAAATTCAAATCAAACAAACTATAAGAACCGTAAGATAATATAATATAAAATCATTACAATAGCTTGACGTATGCTGAATGTTATGTATACGTGCTGCCATCTAGTAGATACACTATTAAATATTATGGAAAAGACTTTGCTATTGTAATTTAGAAATCTATCAGCTCTTAAGTGCTCTTAACTGTGATAAGTACTTAAGGCGCTTTTACAAGATGTTTACCTTATTTATGAGATTAAGTATTTAAAGCACTTGTGCATTAAAGATAAAATCTGATGAATTATTGTAAGAGATGAATATAACGTTAGCCCAATATAGGAATTGAGTAAATAAAAATAATTTATTAATTTTACAGAATTCCATTTTAAATAGAGTGTGCTTGTGATCTAAAGTTGGGATTAATATATACTGAACACAACAAATAAAACAACACCTGATATTTAACTAAATCATATGTAGGTGATTTTAGATTGCTTTTAAATAAATGTAGGCCCGGCATGGCCAGGTGGTTAAGGCACTCGACTCGTAATATAGAGACTAGCGGGTTCGAATCCTCGTAACACCAAACATGCTCGCCCTTCAGCCGTGGGGACGTTATAAAGTGACGGTCAATTCCACTATTCGTTGGCAAAAGAGTAGCCCAAGAGTTGGCTGTGGGTGTTTATGACTGGTTGCCTTCCCTTTAGTCTTACACTGCTAAATTAGGGACGGCTAGCGCAGATAGCCCTCGTGTAGCCTCGCGCGAATTTCTGAAGAAACCAAACTAAATGTATTCGTTCTTTGAAACGTTAGTTTTTGTTAATAGTTCACTGAACTATGCGAAACTTTTAACATAAAAACTAATACTACATTAGAACAGTAATATTCAGTGCTATATGCAGTCAAAAACATTTATATATTAGATATATTTTATATTCTGTGTGAAATGAAACATTAGGTGAAACTCAGTATATTTTGTATCAGGTGTGAGATGATACATTAAGTTGTGATGAACGTTTTCTGTGTCAGGTAATACATTAAACTATATTGAGGATAGTTAGCGTTAGGTGTGAGGTAATACTATTAAGTTGTGTTGAGTATGCTCTTTGCTAAACGCAGAATAGAACAATGAATGATATTCAACATACATATACTTTATTTTTGTTGTAAATGTTTACTGATATGTGTAGTACACCATTCACGCGAATAGGAAAGACAGCGAGTTTTCTGTTTCAAAAACTAGTACACCATTCACGCGAATAGCAAAGACAGCGAGTTTTCTGTTTCAAAAACTATTACATCATTCACGCGAATAGGAAAGACAGCGAGTTATCTGTTTTAAAAACTAGTACATCATTCACGCGAATAGCAAAGACAGCGAGTTATCTGTTTTAAAAACTAGTACATCATTCACGCAAATAGGAAAGACAGCGAGTTTTCTGTTTCAAAAACTATTACATCATTCACGCGAATAGGAAAGACAGCGAGTTTTCTGTTTCAAAAACTATTACATCCTTCACGCGAATAGCAAAGACAGCGAGTTATCTGTTTTAAAATCTAGTACATCATTCACGCGAATAGGAAAGACAGCGAGTTTTCTGTTTTAAAATCTAGTACATCATTCACGCGAATAGGAAAGACAGCAAGTTATCTGTTTCAAAAACTATTACATCATTCACGCGAATTGGAAAGACAGCGAGTTTTCTGTTTCAAAAACTATTACATCATTCACGCGAATAGGAAAGACAGCGAGTTTTCTGTTTCAAAAACTATTACATCATTCACGCGAATAGGAAAGACAGCGAGTTATCTGTTTTAAAAACTATTACATCATTCACGCGAATAGGAAAGACAGCGAGTTATCTGTTTTAAAAACTATTACATCATTCACGCGAACAGGAAAGACAGCGAGTTATCTGTTTTAAAAACTATTACATCATTCACGCGAATAGGAAAGACAGCGAGTTATCTGTTTCAAAAACTATTACATCATTCACGCGAATAGCAAAGACAGCGAGTTATCTGTTTTAAAAACTAGTACATCATTCACGCAAATAGCAAAGACAGCGAGTTATCTGTTTTAAAAACCAGTACATCATTCACGCGAATTGGAATGATAAGGAGTAATCTGTACCAAAATGTTACTACATCATTCACGTGAGTAGGAAAGATAACAAGTTATCTGTATCCAAATCTAGTACATCACTAATGTGAATAGAAATGATAGCGAGTTATCTTTACTGACTATATTGAGTTATATCCATTACTAACCATGGGTAGTATAATTATATTCTATGTATATATAAAGATAGATCACCACATTAGGTTAGATTATGTCTATTATTAACTACGGGTTATGTGATTATATCATTTACTCACAACAGTGGACTATATACTTTACTTACCACAGAGGATTATTATGTCCATTACTAACGATGGGTTATGTTGTTATATCCTTTATTTACCACAGTGACTTTACGCTTTATTAAACATTTTGGGTTATGTCCTTTTCTTGTCACAGTGGGTTATATGCTTGTATCTTTTATTCATAACAGTATGTTCTATGTTTTATTAACCACTTTGAGTTATGTCCATCACGCACCACATGGGGATTTAATACTGGGTTACGTTACTTCTGCTATGTATCGGATGAAACCACTGACTATGTGTTTCATGTTTGTGACAAAGCTAACGACCATTCAAATTACAACACGTTGTTATTCATTCAGTAATTCATGTTTCCAGTATCTTTACTATATCCTTACAGGTGGTCGTAACCCTAAAACTCGCAAAGTCATAAAAAAGAATGCATCACAAAACGAGAATTTTCGGCCCTCTATATATGGTAATTCGTATAAAAAATATACTACTTCAAATAAATATTAAATACAACATATAAAAAAGAACTCAATGATCAAAGTTTATTATTAATCGTTTAGATTTTCTATTCTTGCACTGCTTGTGTTTTGATGAAGTCAATTCTGTTTGAAATGACGTAATTTCTGTTCTGATTCTTCTGAATGACACGTGACTTCATGACGATCCGAATACCCTAAACACAGGTGTGGTAATCCAGGTAACCCATACAACCCTATTCCTGTATGGTACTGAACCTATCATGTATACACAGCACAACAAGGTGGTGGTAGTACTGAACCTATCATGTATACACAGGACAACAAGGTGGTGGTAGTACTGAACCTATCATGTATACACAGGACAACAAGGTGGTGGGAGTACTGAACATATCATGTATACACAGCACAACAAGGGATGGTAGTACTGAACCTATCATGTATACATAGGACAGCAAGGTGGTGGTAGTGCTGAACCTATCATGTATACACAGGACAAAGGGGTGGTGGTAGTACTGAACCTATCATGTATACACAGGACAACAAGGTGGTGGTAGTACTGAACATATCATGTATACACAGCACAACAAGGGATGGTAGTACTGAACCTATCATGTATACATAGGACAAAAAGGTGGTGGTAGTGCTGAACCTATCATGTATACACAGGACAACAAGGTGGTGGTAGTACTGAACCTATCATGTATACACAGGACAACAAGGTGGTGGTAGTACTGAACATATCATGTATACACAGCACAACAAGGGATGGTAGTACTGAACCTATCATGTATACATAGGACAGCAAGGTGGTGGTAGTGCTGAACCTATCATGTATACACAGCACAACAAGAGTTGATAGCACTGAACCTATTATGTATACACAGGACAACAAGGTGGTGGTAGTACTGAACCTATCATGTATACACAGCACAACAAGAGTTGGTAGTACTGCACCTATTATGTATACACAGGACAACAAGGTGGTGGTAGTACTGAACCTATCATGTATACACAAGACAACAAGGCGGTGGTAGTACTGAACCTATCATGTATACACAGAACAACAAGGTAGTGGTAGTACTGAACCTACCATGTATACACAGCACAACAAGGTGGTGGTAGTACTGAACCTATCATGTATACACAGGACAACAAGGTGGTGGTAGTACTGAACCTATCATGTATACACAGGACAACAAGTGTTGGTAGTACTGAACCTATCATGTATACACAGGACAACAAGGTAGTGGTAGTACTGAACCTACCATGTATACACAGGACAACAAGGTGGTGGTAGTACTGAACCTATCATGTATACACAGGACAACAAGGTGGTGGTAGTACTGAACCTATCATGTATACACAAAACAACAAGGTGGTGGTAGTACTGAACATATCATGTATACACAGGACAACAAGGTGGTAGTAGTACTGAACCTATCATGTATACACAGCACAACAATATAGTGGTAGTACTGAACCTATCATGTATACACAGCACAACAAGGTGGTGGTAGTACTGAACCTATCATGTATACACAGAACAACAAGGTGACGGTAGCACTGAACCTATCATGTATACATAGGACAACAAGGTGGTGGTAGTACTGAACCTATCATGTATACACAGCACAACAAGGTAGTGGTAGTACTGAACCTATCATGTATACACAGGACAACAAGGTGGTGGTAGTACTGAACCTATCATGTATACACAGCACAACAAGGTGGTGGTAGTACTGAACCTATCATGTATACACAGAACAACAAGGTGACGGTAGCACTGAACCTATCATGTATACATAGGACAACAAGGTGGTGGTAGTACTGAACCTACCATGTATACACAGGACAACAAGGTGGTGGTAGTACTGAACCTATCATGCATACACAGCACAACAAGGTAGTGGTAGTACTGAACCTATCATGTATACACAGGACAACAAGGTAGTGGTAGTACTGAACCTATCATGTATACACAGGACAACAAGGTGGTGGTAGTACTGAACCTATCATGTACACACAGGACAACAAGGTGGTGGTAGTACTGAACTTATCATGTATACACAGCACAACAAGGTGGTGGTAGTACTGAACCTACCATGTATACACAGGACAACAAGGTGGTGGTAGAACTGAACCTATCATGCATACACAGCACAACAAGGTAGTGGTAGTACTGAACCTATCATGTATACACAGGACCATAAGGTAGTGGTAGTACTGAACCTATCATGTATACACAGGACAACAAGGTGGTGGTAGTACTGAACCTATCATGTATACACAGCACAACAAGGTAGTGGTAGTACTGAACCTACCATGTATACACAACACAACAAGGTAGTGGTAGTACTGAACCTATCATGTATACACAGCACAACAAGGTGGTGGTAGTACTGAACCTATCATGTATACACAGCACAACAAGGTAGTGGTAGTACTGAACCTATCATGTATACACAGGACAACAAGGTGGTGGTAGTACTGAACTTATCATGTATACACAGCACAACAAGGTAGTGGTGGTACTGAACCTATCATGTATACACAGCACAACAAGGTAGTGGTAGTACTGAACCTACCATGTATACACAACACAACAAGGTAGTGGTAGTACTGAACCTATCATGTATACACAGCACAACAAGGTGGTGGTAGTACTGAACCTATCATGTATACACAGCACAACAAGGTGGTGGTAGTACTGAACCTATCATGTATACACAGCACAACAAGGTGGTGGTAATACTGAACCTATCATGTATACACAGGACAACAAGGTGGTGGTAGTACTGAACTTATCATGTATACACAGCACAACAAGGTAGTGGTGGTACTGAACCTATCATGTATACACAGCACAACAAGGTAGTGGTAGTACTGAACCTATCATGTATACACAGCACACAAAGGTGGTGGTAGTACTGAACCTATCATGTATACACAGGACAACAAGGTGGTGGTAGTACTGAACTTATCATGTATACACAGCACAACAAGGTAGTGGTAGTACAGAACCTATCATGTATACAAAGCACAACAAGGTAGTGGTAGTACTGAACCTACCATGTATACATAGGACAACAAGGTGGTGGTAGTACTGAACCTATCATGTATACACAGGACAACAAGGTGGTGGTAGTACTGAACCTATCATGTATACACAGCACAACAAGGTAGTGGTAGTACTGAACCTATCATGTATACACAGGACAACAAGGTGGTGGTAGTACTGAACCTATTATTTATATACAGCACAACAAGGTGGTGGTAGTACTGAACCTACCATGTATACAGAAGACAACAAGGTGGTGGTAGTACTGAACCTATCATGTATGCACAGGACAACAAGGTGGTGGTAGTACTGAACCTACCATGTATACACAGCACAACAAGGTGGTGGTAGTACTGAACCTATCATGTATACACAGGACAACAAGGTGGTGGTAGTACTGAACCTATCATGTATACACAGCACAACAAGGTGGTGGTAGTACTGAACCTATCATGTATACACAGGACAACAAGGTAGTGGTAGTACTGAACCTATCATGTACACACAGGACAACAAGGTGGTGGTAGTACTGAACTTATCATGTATACACAGCACAACAAGGTAGTGGTAGTACTGAACCTATCATGTATACACAGCACAAAAAGGTAGTGGTAGTACTTAACCTACCATGTATACACAACACAACAAGGTAGTGGTAGTACTGAACCTATCATGTATACACAGCACAACAAGGTGGTGGTAGTACTGAACCTATCATGTATACACAGCACAACAAGGTAATGGTAGTACTGAACCTATCATGTATACACAGGACATCAAGGTAGGGGTAGTACTGAACCTACCATGTATACACAGCACAACAAGGTGGTGGTAGTACTGAACCTATCATGTATACACAGCACAACAAGGTGGTGGTAGTACTGAACCTATCATGTATACACAGGACAACAAGGTGGTGGTAGTACTGAACCTATCATGTATACACAGCACAACAAGGTAGTGGTAGTACTGAACCTATCATGTATACACAGCACAACAAGGTAGTGGTAGTACTGAACCCATCATGTATACACAGGACAACAAGGTAGTGGTAGTACTGAACCTATCATGTATACACAGCACAACAAGGTGGTGGTAGTACTGAACCTACCATGTATACACAGGACAACAAGGTGGTGGTAGTACAGAACCTATCATGTATGCACAGGACAACAAGGTGGTGGTAGTACTGAACCTACCATGTATACACAGCACAACAAGGTAAGGGTAGTACTGAACCTATCATGTATACACAGCACAACAAGGTAGTGGTAGTACTGAACCTATCATGTATGCACAGGACAACAAGGTGGTGGTAGTACTGAACCTATCATGTACACACAGAACAACAAGGTGGTGGTAGTACTGAACCTATCATGTATACACAGCACAACAAGGTAGTGGTAGTACTGAACCTATCATGTATACATAGGACAACAAGGTGGTGGTAGTACTGAACTTATCATGTATACACAGCACAACAAGGTAGTGGTAGTACTGAACCTATCATGTATACACAGCACAACAAGATAGTGGTAGTACTGAACCTATCATGTATACACAGCACAACAAGGTAGTGGTAGTACTGAACTTATCATGTATACACAGCACAACAAGGTAGTGGTAGTACAGAACCTATCATGTATACACAGCACAACAAGGACTGAACCTACCATGTATACACAGCACAAAAAGATAGTGGTAGTACTGAACCTATCATGTATACATAGGACAACAAGGTAGTGGTAGTACTGAACTTATCATGTATACACAGCACAACAAGGTAGTGGTAGTACAGAACCTATCATGTATACACAGCACAACAAGGGAGTGGTAGTACTGAACCTATCATGTATACACAGCACAAAAGGTGGTGGTAGTACTGAACCTATCATGTATACATAGGACAACAAGGTAGTGGTAGTACTGAACTTATCATGTATACACAGCACAACAAGGTAGTGGTAGTACAGAACCTATCATGTATACACAGCACAACAAGGGAGTGGTAGTACTGAACCTACCATGTATACATAGGACAACAAGGTGGTGGTAGTACTGAACCTATCATGTATACACAGGACAACAAGGTGGTGGTAGTACTGAATCTATCATGTATACACAGGACAACAAGGTGGTGGTAGTACTGAACTTATCATGTATACACAGCACAACAAGGTAGTGGTGGTACTGAACCTATCATGTATACACAGCACAACAAGGTAGTGGTAGTACTGAACCTATCATGTATACACAGCACAACAAGGTAGTGGTAGTACTGAACCTATCATGTATACACAGCACACAAAGGTGGTGGTAGTACTGAACCTATCATGTATACACAGCACACAAAGGTGGTGGTAGTACTGAACCTATCATGTATACAGAGGACAACAAGGTGGTGGTAGTACTGAACCTATCATGTATGCACAGGACAACAAGGTGGTGGTAGTACTGAACCTACCATGTATACACAGGACAACAAGGTGAAGGTAGTGCTGAACCTATCATGTATACACAGCACAACAAGGTGGTGGTAGTACTGAACCTATCATATATACACAGAACAACAAGGTGACGGTAGCACTGAACCTATCATGTATACATAGGACAACAAGGTGGTGGTAGTACTGAACCTATCATGTATACACAGCACAACAAGGTAGTGTTAGTACTGAACCTATCATGTATACACAGGACAACAAGGTAGTGGTAGTACTGAACCTACCATGTATACACAGGATAACAAGGTGGTGGTAGTACTGAATCTATCATGCATACACAGCACAACAAGGTAGTGGTAGTACTGAACCTATCATGTATACACAGGACAACAAGGTAGTGGTAGTACTGAACCTATCATGTATACACAGGACACCAAGGTGGTGGTAGTACTGAACCTATCATGTACACACAGGACAACAAGGTGGTGGTAGTACTGAACCTATCATGTATACACAGCACAACAAGGTGGTGGTAGTGCTGAACCTACCATGTATACACAGGACAACAAGGTGGTGGTAGTACTGAACCTATCATGCATACACAGCACAACAAGGTAGTGGTAGTACTGAACCTATCATGTATACACAAAACAACAAGGTGGTGGTAGTACTGAACCTATCATGTATACACAGCACAACAAGGTAGTGGTAGTACTGAACCTACCATGTATACACAACACAACAAGGTAGTGGTAGTACTGAACCTATCATGTATACACAGCACAACAAGGTGGTGGTAGTACTGAACCTATCATGTATACACAGCACAACAAGGTGGTGGTAGTACTGAACCTATCATGTATACACAGGACAACAAGGTAGTGGTAGTACTGAACCTATCATGTATACACAGCACAACAAGGTGGTGGTAGTACTGAACCTATCATGTATACACAGCACAACAAGGTGGTGGTAGTACTGAACCTATCATGTATACACAGGACAACAAGGTGGTGGTAGTACTGAACTTATCATGTATACACAGCACAACAAGGTAGTGGTGGTACTGAACCTATCATGTATACACAGCACAACAAGGTAGTGGTAGTACTGAACCTATCATGTATACACAGGACAACAAGGTAGTGGTAGTACTGAACCTATCATGTATACACAGCACAACAAGGTGGTGGTAGTACTGAACCTATCATGTATAAACAGGACAACAAGGTGGTGGTAGTACTGAACTTATCATGTATACACAGCACAACAAGGTAGTGGTAGTACTGAACCTATCATGTATACACAGCACAACAGGGTAGTGGTAGTACTGAACCTACCATGTATACACAGGACAACAAGGTGGTGGTAGTACTGAACTTATCATGTATACACAGCACAACAAGGTGGTGGTAGTACTGAACCTATCATGTATACACAGCACAACAAGGTAGTGGTAGTACTGAACCTATCATGTATACACAGGACAACAAGGTAGTGGTAGTACTGAACCTATTATTTATATACAGCACAACAAGGTGGTGGTAGTACTGAACCTACCATGTATACAGAGGACAACAAGGTGGTGGTAGTACTGAACCTATCATGTATGCACAGGACAACAAGGTGGTGGTAGTACTGAACCTACCATGTATACACAGCACAACAAGGTGTTGGTAGTACTGAACCTATCATGTATACACAGGACAACAAGGTGGTGGTAGTACTGAACCTATCATGTATACACAGCACAACAAGGTAGTGGTAGTACTGAACCTATCATGTATACACAGCACAACAAGGTAGTGGTAGTACTGAACCTATCATGTATACACAGGACAACAAGATAGTGGTAGTACTGAACCTATCATGTACACACAGGACAACAAGGTGGTGGTAGTACTGAACTTATCATGTATACACAGCACAACAAGGTAGTGGTAGTACTGAACCTATCATGTATACACAGCACAAAAAGGTAGTGGTAGTACTGAACCTACCATGTATACACAACACAACAAGGTAGTGGTAGTACTGAACCTATCATGTATACACAGCACAACAAGGTTGTGGTAGTACTGAACCTATCATGTATACACAGGACATCAAGGTAGGGGTAGTACTGAACCTATCATGTATACACAGCACAACAAGGTGGTGGTAGTACTGAACCTATCATGTATACACAGCACAACAAGGTGGTGGTAGTACTGAACCTATCATGTATACACAGGACAACAAGGTGGTGGTAGTACTGAACCTATCATGTATACACAGCACAACAAGGTAGTGGTAGTACTGAACCTATCATGTATACACAGGACAACAAGGTGGTGGTAGTACTGAACCTACCATGTATACACAGCACAACAAGGTGGTGGTAGTACTGAACCTACCATGTATACACAGGACAACAAGGTGGTGGTAGTACTGAACCTATCATGTATACACAGCACAACAAGGTGGTGGTAGTACTGAACCTACCATGTATACAGAGGACAATACGGTGGTGGTAGTACTGAACCTATCATGTGTACACAGGACAACAAGGTGGTGGTAGTACTGAACCTATCATGTATACACAGGACAACAAGGTGGTGGTAGTACTGAACTTATCATGTATACACAGCACAACAAGGTGGTGGTAGTACTGAATTTATCATGTATACACAGCACAACAAGGTAGTGGTAGTACTGAACCTATCATGTATACACAGGACAACAAGGTAGTGGTAGTACTGAACCTATTATTTATATACAGCACAACAAGGTGGTGGTAGTACTGAACCTATCATGTATGCACAGGACAACAAGGTGGTGGTAGTACTGAACCTATCATGTACACACAGGACAACAAGGTGGTGGTAGTACTGAACTTATCATGTATACACAGCACAACAAGGTAGTGGTAGTACTGAACCTATCATGTATACACAGCACAACAAGGTAGTGGTAGTACTGAACCTATCATGTATACACAGCACAACAAGGTAGTGGTAGTACTGAACCTATCATGTATACACAGCACAACAAGGTAGTGGTAGTACTGAACCTATCATGTATACACAGCACAACCAAGGTAGTGGTAGTACTGAACCTACCATGTATACATAGGACAACAAGGTGGTGGTAGTACTGAACCTATCATGTATACACAGGACAACAAGGTGGTGGTAGTACTGAACCTATCATGTATACACAGCACAACAAGGTGGTGGTAGTACTGAACTTATCATGTATACACAGCACAACAAGGTAGTGGTGGTACTGAACCTATCATGTATACACAGCACAACAAGGTAGTGGTAGTACTGAACCTATGATGTATACACAGCACAAGAAGGTAGTGGTAGTACTGAACCTATCATGTATACACAGCACAACAAGGTGGTGGTAGTACTGAACCTATCATGTATACACAGGACAACAAGGTGGTGGTAGTACTGAACCTATCATGTATACACAGCACAACAAGGTAGTGGTAGTACAGAACCTATCATGTATACAAAGCACAACAAGGTAGTGATAGTACTGAACCTACCATGTATACATAGGAGAACAAGGTGGTGGTAGTACTGAACCTATCATGTATACACAGGACAACAAGGTGGTGGTAGTACTGAACCTATCATGTATACACAGCACAACAAGGTAGTGGTAGTACTGAACCTATCATGTATACACAGGACAACAAGGTAGTGGTAGTTCTGAACCTATTATTTATATACAGCACAACAAGGTGGTGGTAGTACTGAACCTACCATGTATACAGAGGACAACAAGGTGGTGGTAGTACTGAACCTATCATGTATGCACAGGACAACAAGGTGGTGGTAGTACTGAACCTACCATGTATACACAGCACAACAAGGTGGTGGTAGTACTGAACCTATCATGTATACACAGCACAACAAGGTAGTGGTAGTACTGAACCTATCATGTATACACAGCACAACAAGGTGGTGGTAGTACTGAACCTATCATGTATACACAGCACAACAAGGTGGTGGTAGTACTGAACTTATCATGTATACACAGCACAACAAGGTAGTGGTAGTACTGAACCTATCATGTATACACAGCACAACAAGGTAGTGGTAGTACTGAACCTACCATGTATACACAACACAACAAGGTAGTGGTAGTACTGAACCTATCATGTATACACAGCACTAAAAGGTAGTGGTAGTACTGAACCTACCATGTATACACAACACAACAAGGTAGTGGTAGTACTGAACCTATCATGTATACACAGGACATCAAGGTAGGGGTAGTACTGAACCTATCATGTATACACAGCACAACAAGGTGGTGGTAGTACTGAACCTATCATGTATACACAGCACAACAAGGTGGTGGTAGTACTGAACCTATCATGTATACACAGGACAACAAGGTGGTGGTAGTACTGAACCTATCATGTATACACAGCACAACAAGGTAGTGGTAGTACTGAACCTATCATGTATACACAGGACAACAAGGTGGTGGTAGTACTGAACCTACCATGTATACACAGCACAACAAGGTGGTGGTAGTACTGAACCTACCATGTATACACAGGACAACAAGGTGGTGGTAGTACTGAACCTATCATGTATACACAGCACAACAAGGTGGTGGTAGTACTGAACCTACCATGTATACAGAGGACAACAAGGTGGTGGTAGTACTGAACCTATCATGTATACACAGGACAACAAGGTGGTGGTAGTACTGAACTTATCATGTATACACAGCACAACAAGGTGGTGGTAGTACTGAACCTATCATGTATACACAGCACAACAAGGTAGTGGTAGTACTGAACCTATCATGTATACACAGGACAACAAGGTAGTGGTAGTACTGAACCTATTATTTATATACAGCACAACAAGGTGGTGGTAGTACTGAACCTACCATGTATACAGAGGACAACAAGGTGGTGGTAGTACTGAACCTATCATGTATGCACAGGACAACAAGGTGGTGGTAGTACTGAACCTACCATGTATACACAGCACAACAAGGTAGTGGTAGTACTGAACCTATCATGTATACACAGCACAACAAGGTAGTGGTAGTACTGAACCTATCATGTATACACAGGACAACAAGGTAGTGGTAGTACTGAACCTATCATGTATACACAGGACAACAAGGTGGTGGTAGTACTGAACTTATCATGTATACACAGCACAACAAGGTAGTGGTAGTACAGAACCTATCATGTATACAAAGCACAACAAGGTAGTGATAGTACTGAACCCACCATGTATACACAGGACAACAAGGTGGTGGTAGTACTGAACCCATCATGTATACACAGGACAACAAGGTGGTGGTAGTACTGAACCTATCATGTATACACAGCACAACAAGGTGGTGGTAGTACTGAACCTATCATGTATACACAGGACAACAAGGTAGTGGTAGTTCTGAACCTATTATTTATATACAGCACAACAAGGTGGTGGTAGTACTGAACCTACCATGTATACAGAGGACAACAAGGTGGTGGTAGTACTCAACCTATCATGTATGCACAGGACAACAAGGTGGTGGTAGTACTGAACCTACCATGTATACACAGCACAACAAGGTGGTGGTAGTACTGAACCTATCATGTATACACAGGACAACAAGGTGGTGGTAGTACTGAACCTATCATGTATACACAGCACAACAAGGTGGTGGTAGTACTGAACCTACCATGTATACAGAGGACAATACGGTGGTGGTAGTACTGAACCTATCATGTATACACAGGACAACAAGGTGGTGGTAGTACTGAACCTATCATGTATACACAGCACAACAAGGTGGTGGTAGTACTGAACCTATCATGTATACACAGCACAACAAGGTGGTGGTAGTACTGTACCTACCATGTATACACAGCACAACAAGGTGGTGGTAGTACTGAACCTATCATGTATACACAGCACAACAAGGTAGTGGTAGTACTGAACCTATCATGTATACACAGCACAACAAGGTGGTGGTAGTACTGTACCTACCATGTATACACAGCACAACAAGGTGGTGGTAGTACTGAACCTATCATGTATACACAGGACAACAAGGTAGTGGTAGTACTGAACCTATCATGTATACACAGGATAACAAGGTAGTGGTAGTACTGAACCTATCATGTATACACAGGACAACAAGGTAGTGGTAGTACTGAACCTATCATGTATACACAGCACAACAAGGTGGTGGTAGTACTGAACCTATCATGTATACACAACACAACAAGGTGGTGGTAGTACTGAACCTATCATGCATACACAGGACAACAAGGTGGTGGTAGTACTGAACCTATCATGTATACACAGCACAACAAGGTAGTGGTAGTACTGAACCTATCATGTATACACAGGACAACAAGGTGGTGGTAGTACTGAACCTACCATGTATACACAGCACAACAAGGTGGTGGTAGTACTGAACCTACCATGTATACACAGGACAACAAGGTGGTGGTAGTACTGAACCTATCATGTATACACAGCACAACAAGGTGGTGGTAGTACTGAACCTACCATGTATACAGAGGACAATAAGGTGGTGGTAGTACTGAACCTATCATGTATACACAGCACAACAAGGTAGTGGTGGTACTGAACCTATCATGTATACACAGCACAAGGTAGTGGTAGTACTGAACCTATCATGTATACACAGCACAACAAGGTAGTGGTAGTACTGAACCTATCATGTATACACAGAACAACAAGGTGGTGGTAGTACTGAACCTATCATGTATACACAGGACAACAAGGTAGTGGTAGTACTGAACCTATCATGTATACACAGGACAACAAGGTGGTGGTAGTACTGAACCTATCATGTATACACAGCACAACAAGGTGGTGGTAGTACTGAACCTATCATGTATACACAGGACAACAAGGTAGTGGTAGTACTAAACCTATTATATGTACCACTATTATTCAAGAGACAGAGAGTAAATGCATACCTAAGAAATAACCACAGTTTAAAAGCAATACGAGCCTATAGAAACATTTAGAAGAGGAAATAAAACTGGTTTCAGTTCAGTAAGTGAACTGAACGTTGAATTATTTTCACGTGTTAATTTAAAGCATCTTTTTACAAAAAATACATATTATTAGTTTTCACGAATGAACTGTTATATTAGGCCTGGCATGGCCAGTGGGTTAAGGTACTCGACTCGTATTGTGAGGGTTGCGGGTTCGAATCCTCGTCAAACCAAACATACTCGCCCTTTCAGCCGTGTGGGCGTTATAATGTAACAATCAATCCCACTATTCGTTGGTAGAAGAGTAGCCCAAGAGTTAGCAATGGGTGGTGATGACTACACTGCTAAATTAGGGACGACTGGCGCAGACAGCCCTCGTGTGGCTTTGCGCAAAATTAAAAATAAACAAATAGTTTTATTGTGAGATTAAATAAACTTATCGATATTTTAATTGCATTTAATTCATTTTTAAATTGTATTTTTACGTAAAGTTTAATTGCAAAATATAATTTATTTATTTCTAAACACCTTTTATTTATTTTTTACTATTTGAATTAATTGTACATGGTTTTTAAACAGTTACACTTACCACACTGGTTTATTGTAGGCGTGTTTCTGTTTTCTCACAGCAAGGCTACATCGAGTTGTCTACTGTGTCCGCCAAGTGGAATCGAACCTCTAATTTTAGCATTTAAATTCGAAAACTCAACGTTGCCTCAGCGTATAAATACGGAAATATATATTGTATTACTTGTATTTGTTTATTATCTGTCTAAACTCTAACGTTAACAGATCTCTCTTCCGTATATGTTTAGCGAATTGAAATCTAAATAAATACGTAAAATAAAATAGAGTAATCGTTATATTGTTTAACTGCTGATATATAAACTCAAACTAAAGTTAGCTCAGTTATAAAAAGAAACACGTGGTAGCGTGCTTTTATTACACAGAAAGTGTTTCATTCATCTATGTATAACTTGGCCAGCTGGGTTAAAGCATTCGACTCATAATCTGCGGATCAGGGTTCGAATCGCCATTGCACCAACCATACTCGCCCTTTCAGCCGTGAGGGCGTTATAATGTTACGGTCAATCCCAATATTCGTTCTTTTGGTAAAAGAGTAGCTCAAATGTTGGCGGTAGGTAGTGATGACTAGCTGCCTTTCCTCTAGTCTTACATTGCTAAATTAAGGATGGCTAGCGCAGATAGCCCTTGTGGAGCTTTACGCGAAATTCAAAAACAAAACAAACCATATATAAATACCTCATAGTTTGCACACAACCGCTAAACAATGCGTGCCAAACCGAATACACCTTTATGTACTAATAAACTTGTTTTTAATTACCTTATAATTTGAAAATGTCCCTAAATAGCGCGTGCCAAATCGTATACCTCTGTGTACTCATAAACGTTTTTTTTTCTTTGGCTAAATTTTAATGTGTTTCAAAACGTTCATTTGTTTCATGTCCAAAGTTCTGTTGAAATATTTGCTCATCCGTTAGTACTACATCAAATTTCGCGGGCTTTTTCTGCCTAGCGGTTAATTAACGTAAGTCGTTCGTGACTAGCAGTTAATTACTTTAAGTCGTTCACAATGCCAGCATTACCATGATCTGAGATTTTCTTTTATAATTAAAATTATATAAAACTTATTACAACTTACTAACCATTCAAAGTCCAAAGATTCACAAATCGGGCACACTAACCACTAGGCAAACTCCAGTTTAAATACGTTGGAAAAGCCGCGTTAAATTTGCGGTTATAATAGGTTCTACGTCAGTGTCAAAAGCAAATACGCAATAAAAGATTTTGCTCGTGGTGTGACGTCAATTAATTTGACAGTTTCAGAATTATCCTAACTCAATTAAACACGCTAAAAATAAAAATATAATTTAATTATCTACCAAAAACCCTCTTACAACTTATTTCCAAGTTTAGTAATTTTAGTTTGAAAATTACGAGCCATCAAAACAGGTTTAATTTTTTTTTAAAAGGAGACGTGATATATATCTGCAAACTAGTTTCTTCTCATGAGTACTAAAAGAATTATGACAAACGATTATGTGTTACTTTATTTTTAAATTCCATACTCGCTTTCATAATAGGAGTTATTTCTTCGTGAAATATTCCGATAGATAGCAGCACTATACTGCAGTTAGAACCTCGTGTTATCAAAAATAACACTTGTATTAGTAGAAATTGTCAACAGATGGCACCCTATGCCTGTATTTGTTTGCTTGTGTTTTCTTATGGCAAAGCCACATCAGGCTATCTGCTGAGCCCAACGAGGGGGAATCGAACCCCTGATTTTAGCGTTGTAAACCCGTAGACTTACCGCTGTACTTGAAAAATAAGCTTTTATTTTATCAGGTTTCACGAGCGTGGACAAACATTTCGGCCACAATTCCAAAGTTTTCTTAGATAGTTAAGCCTTTTACGAGGAAATGAAAACCGTACGTGTTAATAAAATGCTCACTCTAAACCTTTCTCTATTAATAGTGTTTCAACCTCTTTACATCGATTGTATATACGTATTTATGTATTACCTTACTACAAAGAATCAATAAAAGACAACAATACAAAAGGTAAACAGTAATAACCATCCATTAACTCCTCTAAGAATGTATATAAATATGACAGCATTGTTGTCTGATTTCTTCACCAAAATTGGAACATACAAGTTTTCAGTTTTGCAGTTTTTATGGGCGTTATTTCGCCCCTTATAAAAGGATATTCATTAACTTTGGTATGGAGGGTCATTGGGAACGTGGGAACATATTCGTAACTTTTCAATTTAGCGATTTTTCTGCTCGTTTTTATTTCCCCCACAACCTCACCAAAAATGTGGTCCAGAGATTTACTGGGACCATAGAAATTTTCAAGTTTCGATATTTTGTGTTTTTTATCACTACTTCTTCCACTGCTGATGGGCCTTCACCAATTTTGGCACAGGTGCTTATTGTGTCCATGTGGAAATTCATGTTAATGTTACGTGGTAACATGGCAGTTCAATCATAGCATACTATCTCCTCCCCCCAACACACACACACAAAAGGAGGTGTGAAGTGGGGAAGAAAATATAAAATTTTGTGATAAACTTGTATGTGAAGCTACTATTTTTACATGTGGTTAAGGCATTCAACTCGTAATCCGAGGATCGCGAGTTCGAATCCCGGTCATATCAAACGTGCTCGCCCTTTCAGCCGTGGGGGCGTTATAATGTGACGGTTAATCCCACTATTCGTTGGTAAAAGAGTAGCCCAAGAGTATGCGGTTGGTGATGATAACTAGTTGCCTTCCCTTTAGTCTTACACTGCTAAATTAGGGACGTCTAATGCAGATAGCCCTCGTGTAGCTTAGCGCGAGGCCCGGCATGGCCAGGTGGGTTAGAGTGTGCGACTCGTAATCTGAGGGTCGCGGGTTCGCATCCCTGTCGCACCAAGCACGCTCACCTTCTCAGCCGTGGGGGCGTTATAATGTGACGGTCAATCCCACTATTCGTTGGTAAAAGAGTAGCCCAAGAGTTGGCAGTGGGTGGTGATGACTAGCTGCCTTCCCTCTAGTCTTACACTGCTAAGTTAAGGACAGCTAGTGAAGATAGCCTTCGAGTAGCTTTGCGCGAAATTAAAAAACAAACCAAACTATTTTCGGAGTTCTCTGCACTCATGTACTTCTTCTCCTCGCAGACTAAAGATCCAAGACTCACGTGTGCCAAACGAAATCTCAAAAACAGATGTTATACGATTAAAACAAGGAGCATGAACCATGGTAACTCGTATGTGGAATCAATGAAGATAAAACGGTGTAAACATAAAATGTTCCAATCTTTTTATAAATTCATTTTCATTCCCAGTTTTAAATAGAAATATAATATTTAGATTGTTACATTGTACCTAATCAGTAAATAAAAGTTATTATTAAATTTTGTCTTTAATTAGAGGTATGTAAATATGATAGGTGTGTATATATATATATATATGATAGATTTGATTGTTGCTAAGCTGCACAATGGGCTTTCTATGCTTTGCCCAGTGCGGGTATCAGAAACCGATTTTTGGTATCGTGAACCTATAGGTTTATCACTGAGCCACCAAAATGAGGGGGAAGGGTAAATAGGGAAGGAATTTAACACCGAACGAGCTGCTTTTAAAAGTTATGGCTTCTAATCCAAGTATAGTCGTTTTATAATTTGTTTGTTGTTAAAAACAAAGCTACCAAAATCAAATTCTTAACAACACAGACCATCAAGAGGCTTTATAATTTCAACTTACACGATAATATTTGTTTACAGAAGTGAAAATATTAATTAATTTAAAAATATTAACAAATCTGCATGACTAGGTAACATGTTTTAAATCTCCTTTCTCGTCAAAAATAACAAATTATGGGTCTGTTTATTTCGTGTTTCATCTGCAAAAATATGCGTTTTTAATTAATATTATGTACAAAATTCGCAGTCAGAAACATACCATACTTTGAACTGTTGGTAAAACACATAATGATTTACGTAACTGAAGAATATTTTGGTATTGGACGTTTAATATGTAAATACATTAAAAATAAAAACATTATAAAGGTCAATGGTCTGGAATTTCATCCACTCTTCAGCTTTCTGTTGGTACATATACTGTGTCCATTTCTTCTTCAACTTTCTGTAGGTACATAAACTGTGTCCATTTCTTCCTCAATTTTCTGTAGGTACATATACTGTGTCCATTTCTTCTTCAACTAATCTTGTCCATGACAGATCCACAAGAATACAGTGTTTAATATACTGTTTAAACTAACTGTTCACACTCAAACTTACATTGTTGGATACATTGGAAATGCTATTAATAATTATCGCAGGTCTAGAACTTGATCTTGTGAGCTCGTGCTCTTTGTTGGGTTTGAGTTCTAGTTATCGCATCACACGCCCCAGGTTAATAAGAAGGGAGGAACCACTAACTGCCTTGATGTATTCAGAGTATCCTTTACTTGAAATGTGTAGGAAGTCGATCTTTACATAGAGAAACTCCCGAAATGATCTACACGTGTTACAGATTACTGTTCCTGTGTGTGTATTTGCATATGATAACGTCAGTGTAACTGACTGCAGTTATCTTCCAGACAACTATGGAAAGCTCAAATATATATCACTTGCTTCAGTCTTACGCCAGTGTAACTGACTGCAGTTATCTTCCAGACAACTATGGAAAGCTCAAATATATACCACTTGCTTCAGTCTTACGCCAGTGTAACTGACTGCAGATATCTTTCAGACAACTGTGGAAAGCTCAAATATATATCACTTGCTTCAGTCTTACGCCAGTGTAACTGACTGCAGATATCTTCCAGACAACTGTGGAAAGCTCAAATATATATCACTTGCTTCAGTCTTACGCCAGTGTAACTGACTGCAGATATCTCCCAGACAACTATGGAAAGCTCAGTATCCAACAGTTGCTTCAGTCTTACGCCAGTGTAACTGACTGCAGATATCTTCCAGACAACTATGGAAAGCTCAGTATCGGACACTTGCTTCAGTCTTATGCCAGTGTAACTGACTGCAGATATCTTCCAGACAACTGTGGAAAGCTCAGTATCGAACACTTGCTTCAGTCTTATGCCAGTGTAACTGACTGCAGATATTTTCCAGACAACTATGGAAAGCTCAGTATCCAACACTTGCTTCAGTCTTACGCCAGTGTAACTTACTAAAGATACCTTCTGGACAACTGTGGAAAGCTCAAATATGTATCACTTGCTTCAGCAGTTTTATTTCAACCTTTTTAGTACTTAGCCTTTAGACTCGACAATTTATTGAAGTGTGCTGTGTAGTTGCATCAGTTCGCGCATGCGTTGTGCGATAGACGCTTCTGCGCTTTGTATGAGAGGGTGCAAAGAGCAGTTCTGAAAAGCACATCGATAATTTGCACATGACCTTTGTAAAGAGAATCTGCAGTTTACAAATGCCAAATCCAACAGCTTCCATTTATTGCTTTGGTCACCAAGTCCACTCTTATGACAAAACTTAAAATGTTTTATTGTGTGTACAATGCCATGTATACCAATTTTACAGCAAAAATAGCATTTCGGTTTCTACAACCAGTCTGGAAAGATTTAGCGTTTCCATAAACCTCCTGTTCTCAACAGTCCTGTCACAGGGATCTGTTTGTTTGTTTACAATTAAGCACAAAGCTACAAAATTGGCTATCTGTGCTTTGCCCACTATGGGTATCGAAATCCTAGTTTTAGCGGTGTGAGTCCGCAAACATACCGCCACTTGGGGGCCAGGAATTTTTCCAAATTTTATTTTGAACACTGTTCAAGAAATGTTCATAATGTCACATCATTATTTCAACCATCACGTAAATAAATGTCTTTGCTACATTTCTATTTATGGAATTTACAGAATTCCTGTTTACTATACTAGTTCGCGGGTTCGAATCCCCGTCACACCAAACATGCTCGCCCTTTCAGTCGTGGGAGCGTTATAATGTGACGGTGAATCCCATTATTCGTTGGTAAAAGAGTAGCTCAAGAGTTGGCGGTGGGTGGTGATGACTAGCTGTCTTCCCTCTAGTCTTACACTGCTAAATTAGGGACGGGTGTGTGTGTCTTTCGTATAGCAAAGCCACAAAGGGTTATCTGCTCAGCCCACCGAGGGGAATCGAACCCCTGATTTTAGCGCTATAAATCCGGAGACATACCGCTGTACTAGCGGGGGGCAAAATTAGGGACGAATAACACAGATAGCCCTAGTGTAGCTTTGCGAGAAATTAAAAAACAAAACAGAACAAACAAACTTTGATTAGTTCTTCTGTTATGTGTAAATCTTTCATGATCTCAGAAATGTTCAATATATTTTAAAATGTGCAATAAACTTTTAACGATACTTTATTTCTAACTTTCTAACATCCTCCTGGATGTTATCACCAACGTTTATTCATCAGGTATCGGGTTCTGATAACATGACACTCACCAGGTTGGCTGTCGTTGTGTACGTTTTTGTAGAATGAACAGTAATATAATAATTTTTTTTCTGGTTCACATGAACAAAAACAACTGTTTTACTTCTTATTACGGTTTAGGACTTTTTTTTTTTTTACAGTGGAACCTTGAAGTAATACTAAAATTCACTTGATTACAGTAAAAAAAATCAATTGCAGAGCTCAAAAACACATATAAACACCTTCCGCCATCTTGACCAGAAGCTGTTAATTCTATCCGATGGTAGAATGTGTTGGTTGTGTGAGTGCGCATGGGTTACCAAAAGTAACTACACAGTTCTGAACTGACCATGGTGACTGTATTGGATAGTGACTTTTGGTCATTGCTATATATAAATAAAAATATGAAATATATCTATTTTTAAGACATTACGAACTTGATAACGTTAATAAAACTTCACTACCACAACTTAACATTATCAGGTTTTGGTTTGTTTTGAATTTCACGCAAACCTATTCGAGGCCAATCTGAGCTAGCCGTCCGTAATTTAGCAGAGTAAACTAGAGGGAAATCAACTAGTCATCACCACCCACTGACAACTCTTGGGCAACTCTTTTACCAATGAATAGTGGGATTGTGACTGCCACATTATAACGCCCCCACGGCTAAAATGACGAGCATGTTTGTCGCGATGGGGATGCGAACCTGCGACCCTTGAACTCAGGAGGGAAGAAGAGATGGAAAATGTACCTGACCTTCCCAGAAATTTCTTGATGACGAGAAACCAACTTGAAGTAAAAATGTATTTAAGGACGGCTGGCATTAACAGTTTTACTAATAAAGCAGAGAACAACGTTTCGACCTTCTGAGATCGTCTTCAGGTTAATCTAAGAAGGTCGAAATCTGTATTTCACTTACATCATGGAGCGAAATGACGACTTGTATTCCACGTGATAAACAGTTGACGCTTAGAATGTGTTGATTTTTGATCGGATGTAGGAAAATATAATTTATTTGTTTGAAGTTAAGCACATAGGTACACACACAATGGGCTTCTATGCTCTTGCAAACATAGGTATCGAAACCCGGTTTTTTAGCATTGTAAGTCAGCAGGCATACTGCTGTGTTACGGGGGGGCTTCTGTACATTTTTGGACTATATTATTTTACTCGTACTTTCTTTTATCTGGCAACAGTTAATATTTCATTTCTTTATCAGTAATTTTGAAAATATCAAATACGCTCTGTGGGAAGACCGAGAGCTTATAACGATGAAATCAAGTTTCGATCCCCGCGATAGGCAGAGCACCATAGGCCCGTATACATAAGTCGGAGCTTAAGGCATTTTTAACACTATCAGGATAATCTCTTTATTTTTTAGAGAAAAGTTTTCATTATGTTTCTACCTGTCACAAACACAAATATAACACATTCTATATCGTATCAGTAGGGTGTGAAACTTTCGGGATGCTACATTATAGGATTTGAGGGATGATGCATTTTGGGATGAGACAACAATTTGAAAAACTTGTCTTTATTCAATATTTGAATAGTTTCTACTTCGCTGTTTGTTTGAATTGTCCAAATCACCTCACTAACTGTCTCAAATGGAAAATTCTTTTACATAAATAATTGCGATTGTAACGATAGAACATCAGATTAGCAATGTTATTTAGAAGTTCAAACTGTTATAATTGGGTAAACAAAGTGTATATATATTCATGATGCCAATCTTTGAAAACTACCAGAGTTTCATGGTACATACCAGCTGGTACGAGTGTTCTTGGTATCGATAGCTTTTTTTCTCCTTTTTTATGCGATGACGTCACTATATTTGACGTTTTAAATACATCAATAAATCTAGTGAGTCACAATATTAAAGGGAAAACGAATTGAATGAGTCACACTGTTGGAGGGAAAACAATCAATGAGTCAAGACTATGAAAGAGCGATTAACTAAACTGAAGTTTAATACATGACTGATTTAATATAAATTAAAATTACATAATCTGTTTATCGATAGATCATAAGTTAGTTGAGTCACGTGGGATGTACGTTATAGAATGTGGAAGAAAGTTTACTATTGTGGAAGTATATGATAGTGAAACAGCTTCAAACGAACGTAAATAATTAATTACGCGATTTGAAGCCTGACGGTAACCATTACAGGAAACATCAGTTCCCATGCTGCTCAGGTATTCAACAGTTAACGACACACCCACTTTCTATTTGTTTGTTTATTTCTGAATTTCGCGCAAAGGTATTCGAGAGCTATCTGCGCTAGCCGTCCCTAATTTAGCAGTGTAAGACTAGAGGGAAGATTGTTTGTTTGTTTGTTTTCTTGAATTTCGCACAAAGCTACTCGAGAGCTATCTGCGCTAGCCGTCCCTAATTTAGCAGTGTAAGACTAGAGGGAAGATTGTTTGTTTATTTGTTTTTTTGAATTTCGCACAAAGCTACTCGAGGGCTATCTGTGCTAGCCATTCCTAATTTAGCAGTATAAGACTAGAGGGAAGGCTGCTAGTCATCACCACCCACCGCCAACTGTTGGGCCACTCTACTACCAACGAATAGTGGGATTGACCGTAACATTATAACGCCCCCACGGCTGAAAGGGGCGAGCATGTTTGGCGCGACAGGGATGCGAACCCGCGACCCTCAGATTACGAGTCGCACGCCTTAACTCGCTTGGCCATGCCGGGCCTAGAGGAAAGAAAGCTAGTCATCACCACCCACCGCCAACGTTTTTACCAACGACAAGTATGATTGACCGTCACATTGTAACGTCCCCACGGCTGAAAGGGCGAGCATGTGTGGTGCGACCAGGGCCGCCACTTTCTTATTACAGACTCATTTTCAAATCTTCCTCACACAGTATTAGACTACCTGTCTGTTCATTTGCATGAGTGCTTGTGAATTTTTACGTATCTCAGTATTTTTACTAACCTGTTTTTTGTTGTTGTTGCTTTATTTTTCGTGGTTTAGGCATTGGACTGAGTTTTGTCTTTTTGCCACCAGGATATTATCCATGGATGATTAGATTTGTTTGGCGACAAGCCAGTAACATTAACTATGGACCTAGTAATTTGTGAAATTCTTGAACTAGTAATGTCACATCAAAAAGAATTCGGTTAGTTTCTTTAAATGCGTTGGCTCATTTCTTCTATCTTAATTATCTTGAACGTTTAGGGATACTTATACAAAATACCCCTTCCATTTTTATATTTAAGAACATACATTCAAGATATTCTAACTGCAAAAGCAGACTCGACATTTTTTAAACATTTATGACCATTATTTTTAAGAAATAATATAATTTTGATAACTTATATCGTTGATAACGTTCCATTTTTCTGCACGTTAATCGAAGTCGTTAGAGTTTTGTATAGAACAAAATGTCGCCCTGAATTTGAGCCGAACTCAGTGGATCAGCGAGATAATGTACGGGTATAATCAAGCATAGTACTAAGGACGACCACCAGGGGAAAATAAACCAATAATTTGACAAAGGCATACTGTCCCTCTCTGTAACGAGGAAAGAAGACTGACTTATTATTCCAGGGTGCGCCAGACCTTGCTGACATAGACAGTTTCTCGTTGCTCGTACTAACTGACCGTTTCTCCGTCCTTCAAGTGACCTAAAGCTCGGACATTGGTCATTTTTAATACGTAGTATAAGGCTCTGGTGTCGTTTTGAAATTGCACTCGACTATCTCGCATTCAACTCGAAAAGCGTAATGTAGTAAGTCAGTACCTCGTGCCATAGCAGTTTTACGAAAATGTTACACCTGAGTGTTAAGTGTGTGGGTGTTACCACGGGTTAAACGAATGTCTTACCGAATATACTCATCAGCATGTGGCGAAATCTCAGATGTTAGTAGACATTTATGTTTATGCCAGAATTTATATTTTACTATTGAGACAATCCTCGCCGTTTGCTGAAAATGAGTTCGACCCGTAAGTATCGATATTTTGTTACAGACTAGCCTAAGGAAAAATCACCGTTTTTTGTTTTATGGAAGTATTTTTTTATTAAGGTCCTGTGATATCTTCCTAGTAATTTTTAGAGTAGTCTTGAGTCGCCATACTGTTATACGGAACTTAAGGTTTAGGGCGAATGTTTAGAAAAAGTCGCACTCGGAGAAATGTATTTTCAAATTTTGATGGAAGAAAAGGAACAGAACATTACTCGTTTGAAGTTCAAAACAAAACAAACCCTAGTGCAACGACTGCTGAATGTTCCATTAGACAACAAAACGTTCCTATGTTTTGTTTGTATACGTAGAAAACATTAAGTCTAAATTAAAGAGTTTTATACGATGCATTCTAATTTAAATTTTAAGGTATTTTAATTACCTTGTTGTTTATAATTAAGCGCAAAACTACAAAATGGGCATATAGTGCATTGCCCACCACGAATATTGAAAACCGGTTTTCAGTGGTATAAGTCCGCAGACTTGCCGCTGTGCCACTGAGAGGGGGGGGGGGGTCATCCAATAATTTAAATCCGCATTTCTAACTCTTAAGTTCTTAGGTTCGAATCTTCCCACTCTCAGGGTATCAACAAAAACATTTATCATTTCGAAGCCTAACCCTAAATAAAGCTGCCGGTTTAGAAAAACTACAAAGTAAATCTTATTAAGTCAAAAAATACAGTCATAGACCATTAATCCAAACGAGAAACATTGTTTTTTAGCACCAATATGGCCGCGAGGCTACGTTTCAGTATACTTACAAATGTCAGTAGGAAGCGTAGCTGAATGAAACGTTAGCCACTGTCACATAATTTAAATTTGAATGATAAACAGTCACAAGATTTCTACTTTACCTGCGTACTTCTAACACGCACAAATCGACACGAATGAGATAAGCTGGAAAGAAACGTAGGAAGTGTCATGTTTGTTAAAATATTTGGTAAGTTTTCACGGTGGTTTACTGTTGGGCACCAAAGCTGCAACAGACACGAAAAATTCGATTTTCAATTTTCAGTTACTTAAGTCGAAATGATAACAATATGCTTTTTGTCGTAAGGTACATATTTAAAAGAAACATCTAAGTTTTGTTAGTGTTTCGTTTCGTGCGAGTCGTAGGTTTCGTTTAGGTTTCGGAACAATAAAAACTGAAACACTTTTGCATTCATACCAGAAGTATGTTGTGACGTTTGAGTTAATGTACGTGTTTACGTGGTTAGTAGTGTATTACACAGCCCTCGGAGAGAACTTCGTTGTCATGGTAACGGGTGGTTCTTGTTTTCGTGGAATATCCGTAGAGAACTCGTTCAGTTGAAGCAAAAAAAAAATAAATAAAAAATTATAGATTATCCATGAACCGTGATGAATAGTTTTCGAATTTACAAATTGCTCAGGACTTGACATTGAGCAGTAAAATGACAGAAGTTTCTAATGTGTTTCAGTTGGAATCCTGCTCACAAGGACACAATATTTGTTTTAAGAAAGTGTCCGAACTCATGGCCCAGCATGGCCAGGTGGGTTAAGGCATTTGACTTGTAATCTGATAATCGCGGGTTCGAATCCCGGTCGCACCAAACATGCTCGACATTTCAGCCATGAGGACATTCTAATGTAACGGTCAAAACGTTGGTAAAAGAGTAGTCCAAAAGTTGGCGGTGGCTGGTGATGACTAGCTGCCTTCCCTCTAGTCTTACACTGCTAAATTACGGACGGCTAGCGCAGACAGCCCTCGAGTAGCTTTGTGCGAAATTCAAAAAACAAACAAAAACAACCGAACTCGTGAACATTAATTGATAATTCAAAAAATATTACTCATTCTGTTTCTCTCCTCTATACATGTCTCCTATATTTCGATGTTGTTCAAATATTCTACAGCCATACACAAAATCTTTTTAGCTAGTCGATCTGTTCTTAAAACACCTGCGAGCATTAATAAATAACTACATATTTATAAAGGAGATTGATTTATGTTCGCTACACAGTGGCAGAAACCAGGACTGGAAGACCACAGACGAACATTGAATAGTAAAAAGTAAAATCTTACTTTATTTCGCTATATTGAATTAATATTGTTTACAGAAATTACATTTTAAGAATTGCATTATTAATAATTTTGGTTCTTTTTAAAGACGTGAACAAAGATTATTAAACTGTTTAAATAGTTCTTTAGAAAGTACTTGTAAAAATAATTAGTTTCTGTAGTCTGTCGTTATAAGAAAAGTTGCCGATTTCCTCAGACAGTCATTATAAGACAAATTACCAGTTTCTTTAGTAAGTCATTCTAAAAAAAAAAATTACTGTTTTCCTCAGGGAATCACCATAAGAATTACTGACTTAATTTAAGTTTTGTGTATACTGTTCAGAAGACAGAGAGTGACTGACATTTTTAGCAGTTGTGTCAATGGTAAATTCTGCACCTTGAGTAAGACAGTACTGGTCCCGAAAATCGCTTGAAACCAAAGTTCATAGAAACGGGGTTATAACAAACAAAAAACATTAATGAGCTCAGTGAAGAAGTTCATGATATTTATTTTAACATTTCACACATGCGAAAACATTCCAAGTAAAATTTGTATTTTGTACCACGAAATAATATATTTTACAAATGACAGGAGTGTCGCAAAGTTTGGCCTCGTGTGCAACTTGCACGCGCGCCGCGTGATGGCTACCTCTGGTCGATAAAGACTTCACCGACTCTGGGCGAAAGTTTCTGTTTACCACAGACTTTGAAGAGTCTATATGCACTAGTTTTGTTTTGTTGGAGACTTGTTTATATATATATTTTAATACGACTCAATTATATGTATATGTCTGTGGTTCTTCATAACTCGTGGCCAGATGGTTAAGACACTCGACTCGTAATCCGAAGGTCGCGGGTTCGAATCCTGGTCGCACCAAACATGCTCGCCCTTTCAGCTGTAAGAGCGTTATAATATGCAGTCAATCCCGCTATTCGTTGATAAAAAGAGTAGCTCAAGAGTTGGCGGTGGGTGGTGATGACTAGCTGCCTTCTCTGTAGTCTTACACTGCTAAATTAAGAACGGCTAGTGTAGATAGCCCTCGTGTATCTTTGCGCGAAATTCAAAAAAACAAAAACAAACAATCTTCATGACGTCCATGGTTAACAAACAAGAGTGACAGCAACGTATGTCACTACAATGTTTTGTTTCTATTCTGTAACAACATTGTCTTATGTGACCAATCCGTGTTCCTCGGGCCCCTTTAACACTTCGAAATAAAAATATTGGCTTTGTAAGAACTGACTTAGTAAAAAGGCATAAAGAAACAGGTTTGTGATAAAATGTGAAAACTATTTAGATTTTTCTTAAATCCTAGAATTCTAGATGGGACGCACGTGACCTAGCGGTTATTCTCGTCGGATGGTGAGGGTTCATGGTTCGTGTCCCTTTAGTGCGAAAAGCTGCTCCGCACTTTGGAGCTGGGAATACATAATAAAACGGACTATGAAATTGCATTATTTGATTAAAAAATAAAAGGCCAAGAATTTGCAGTTGGTGTTTGTTGACTTACTGCCGTCCCCTGCTGGTACAGCGGTAAGTCTACTGATTCACAACGCTAAAATCAGGGGTTCGATTCCCCTGTTCGGACTCAGCAGATAGTCCGATGTGGCTTTGCTATTAGAAAACGCACACTTTCTGCCTTCCTGTCAGTTATCAGCTCAAAATTAGGGATTATTACGCGTAAATAACCGTTGTGTAGCTTTGTGAAAAACAGTTATGAACAAACAAATATATTATTACTAAGTATATATTTGTTAAAAAAACAAACTTTGTAAACAAACTGGCAAGTAACTAACATGACAGATTTCTATCTATTTCGTGTTCCTACGAATGATGATTCGCAAATCCTTATATATAATAGAACTAAGCAGTGTAGTTCAATAAACTCGTATGGCATTAACGAAGAGATGCCAGTTAACAAATATCCATTATTTTTTCCTGGAACAACTTTGTAGGTGATACGAAGTTCCTGTTTAAAGCTTTACAAACAGTTTTTTTTTGCCATTCAGTCCAGAGCTACTCAGAGGAATCGAAAATAGAAGTAAATATAATGTATCTATACCCTTTTAGCAGGTGCCGTCTCTGTGCTGGTCGTATCTTTAAAAAAAATATATTTTTCGTAGTTTCAACACAGAATAAAAACTTCTGTAGCAATATATATGTCTAGGTCTGAGCGAAGTACGTTCGGATCAGCTCACACGTAACTGACTAGGTGTAGTTGGAATGCTATCATGCATTCTTAATGGAAAGCAGGAAAGAATAATGTGATATGGATTACCAGTCTTATTGTTATATTCATATCACACAGAGGGAACTACTGCGTATTGTGTTATGCAAGCTTAATGTTGTTCTACTTCCAATATTTCGTTGTCGTGTATTGGTAATATGTGAACTTTCAGCTGGATAACTATTTTACAAGATACATGCAATCGTGTTCTTACGCCGAAAGCGCCACTATTTATATCATCACTTGAATCGATTTATTTTTATTTTGTTTGGCTTTCTATTTCTTTACAATTTATGTTTAATCCGTTTCTTTGTCTGTCTGTCTCCCTACTTGTAACCCCGCGGATGTATGTGTCTGTCAGTTTATTTGCATATAAAAGTTATTCATCTGTCTGTCCACCTGTACTTTATAGTACGCACGTTTTCAACAATAATAATTTAAAATTTTTCTTTATTAGTCGCCCCCTGGTGGTTAAGAGCGTAGTTGTAACATTGCGTAGAATTGAATTTAAAAACAAACAAATAAAACGTTATTAACCCTGGTTGTTACAAACCATGTTTCCTTTTTTTCGTTTGTTATATTTTCTGAAACTCGATTACAACCAGAATGTTGAATTTCGTTATAATTTTCAGAACCAACAAGCACTTGACTGCAGAAGACCTTTCAAACCACATCATTTTTTCATATAGACTGGCATCATTGGAAGTACTATAGTGAAGGTTTCAGAGAGCCACTGCATTGCCAAAAAGTTGCTATGCAAAAGGCTCGTACTCCGAATCATCAGCCATCTTTCGTTTGTTCAGCGATTTTACGCTCTTAATTTGTTTATTTGTTGTTTTTTTCAAGAGAGACACATTCTGTTTTGCATGTATATTAAAAGAGCTGGTAGCGAAAAGCAAACTGAAGAAAACAGTTCACTTAGCATACACCCACCAGCCCTCGCATTTTAATGTTTAAAGACATATAAATACGACTGTTTGTTAATCAAATAGTTTATTGAACCCGCGATACCGAACTATAATTCTAATCTGAGAAATAAAAACATCAGGTTCAATGCAAATATCTTTTATAAAAATATCGCTTTAAATGCTGTCTTTTCATAGTTGAAAAATGTCAATTTCTTATATTCATTAGTCCGTGATATTTGAGGATGTAACCTAGAAAATTAGTGTATTTTGTATGAATACATTATGAACCGTTCCTTTCGTAAATTAAACATTTTTTTCTACCTACGTTTGAAGCATGTTTGATATGTCAACAGTATCATTCAACTCGAATAACAAATATATCACCAAAACGGTTCGGTATACCAGAAAGGATGGTACCTCTGATAAGTCAAGATTTCAGGTATCAAAGTATGGGGTATTTTCTTTATTGAAGAGTTAGAAAATAAATGAAACTGCTCTTTAGTGACTGCTGACAACTTAGAAAGGCTCCTTCTATTTAATTATTGAATTAATTAAATTTATTTATATTTAGTTATTGAATCAGACACCAGACGGCGCCACACCTGATACTGTCTTTTCATCGTGGTGTCCGTAGATGAGCATCTAGAAATGGTTATGGCAGTGCAAAATCAATTCGTAAGAAATCTAATTTAGCAGATATTAATTTTATGTCTGGAAAGAATTGATTTTAAAATTTATAAAAATGTTTCTCTGCGAATCAATAATATTTTGTCAACAGGTAACGCCACCATTTACACAGAATTTGGATTGTTTTTAATTTCACGCGAAGCTACACGAGGGCTATCTTCGCTAGCCGTCCCTAATTTAGCAGTGTAAGACTCGAGGAAAGGCAGCTAGTCATCATCACCCATCGCCAATTCTTGTGCTACTTTTTTACCAACAAATAGTAGGATTGACCGTCGCATTATAACACCCCCACGGCTGAAAGGCAAGCGTGTTTGGTGCGACGGTGATGCGAACCCGCAACCCTCAGATTACGAGTTGAATGCCTTAACCACCTGGCCAAGTCGGGCCTTTTACACAGAAAAATATAGACGTTTGTTTAGGCCTATTTTGTTTGTTTATTCTTTGCCCCTATTTAGCACAATTCTACAAAATAAGCTATTTACATTCTATAGACTGCGGGGAATTGAGCCTTGGGTTTTAACGTTTTAAGCCTCTTAACTTACAGTTGACCTACCAGTAGACTCTGTGTTTTGAATACAAAATCAAATAGAACTACAATATAAATATGAACCTTTTGTGACAAATATAAGAAACTCTTTATAAATTGCTCTCCGGGGCTCAGCGGTAACTCTGTAGGTTTATCACACTAAAAATAGGATTTTCACATCCGCGGCAGACAGAGAACAGATTATTGTGTTGCTTCGTAGTTAACAGCAAACAGTGAACGATATACTTTTCGAATCGTGCGAAATCATGAGGTTTGACTTTTCTGACACTAGTAAAGTTTGTTGTTAGCCTTGGAATTTCTTTACTGATTCTGAGGACTAATAATGTAGTTTCCTTAACATAACTTTCTTCATCATTATATCGAAGTAAACTAAAAAGAAATTAACTTTATTTTGTACTCTTAACCCTAATTTTTGTGTTTGTTTTATAGCTCTTTTGGATAGAGTTGAACAGCCTTTCTATTCACACATTAACATTACGTTTAGATAGAATTAAGTACCCATACCATTCACGCTTTAACATTATGTTTAGAGTTGAGCAGCCTTATTATTCACACAGTAGAATTATGTTTGGATAGAGTTAAACAGCCTTACTGTTCACACATTAAATTTATGTTTCGATAGTTTAAGAGCCGTACTGTTCACACATTAACAATACGTTTGGATGTAGTTAAACAGCTGTATTATTACCTTCACTTTATAGTTGTTTGAAAACGCTTTTGGAACAGGACAAAGTTTTATCCAAATATTTAATTACGCTTGTTTTCGTTTGCTAGACAAGGATAGACTCGAGTTACCCGAGACTCTACAAAATTTACCCAGGGTAGAGAATTTTTCATCTTATAGACATCGTTGGAATACGAACGAGGTAAGAAAATAGTCTTACAAGTTTTGTTCCTTTTACTGAACATTCAAAATAACTTGTATTCCGTGTGGTTTAAAAGTATCACACTTGAGAAACTGTACAGACAGGCAGTTATTAGGTGTAAGAAATTGTCTTGTCGTTCTGTATAACAATATAAATATTAAATTTCTCGTGATTTAAAAAAAAGGAAAAAAAAGTTCCCTATAATTTAAAATCGGTAAAGTGACGAAGGTATTAATTTTAAATTTTAAAAGTTTGCACCTCGAAAATTGTTTTTGGTTTTTTTCTTAGCCAGAATATTAACATCAAAGTACAATTCTATTTGGATTTGAAGGGTCAGGCCTACCAGATTTAAAAAGCAGAAGTGGTATGATAGTTTGTGTATACTGTGAAAGGAACAGAATCTGGCTTCGTAGATAACATGCTTGGAATCTTGATTCAAGGATTCATGGTTCGCACCCCGTCACCGCGCAGAAAAATGGCTCCACCTTTAGGAGTCATGGGCGAGTTATAAGAATGGCAGTCAAATCCCATTATTTGTTCACATAAGAGTGATTGCTTAAGAGGTGATGGTGGGTCCAGTTTACGCATTGTTTTATTTAGCCAATCAGCTGAAACGGTTGTTGTAGATATCCCTTACGTAGCTATTGTCAGAAGTAATGAAACGAACAAACTGCCACGACTATTACTGAATTTATAGCTTGCCAACTGGTGGACAGAATAAGTTTCTTTTCTTTTTAAAAAAAGGCTTAACAATACCCTACGTGAAATCGTCTCTCAGTTGATATTCAGGTTTCTGTGTTATAAATACAAATCAAAATATTTCAGATTAAAATGTATATTTTCTGTACTTTGATGTTTTAAGCTTTTCTTTTATTACTTTAATTTGTTTCAAAGGATGATGTATGTTTGTTCGCTCATCACCAATTATTCTTCTTCTTTCAGGTGTATTACTTTGTAAAACTAAAATAAGATAAACGTATTTATTACAAAAATAATTATCCTAATTTTGGTCTGTATTAATTTTGTTATAGGTGTCGTTATTGATTCCAAATTACTCTACGTTTGTCTATCTTTATCATGTTGAACAATGGGGAAAGTCTAGTACAAATATTTTATGACTTGCATGTTCAATTGTATCTCGTCACAGCAAACATCCTCGTCCTTTCAGCCGTGGGGACGTTATAAGTCATGGTTCATCCCACTATTTGTTGGTAAAATAGTAGCCCAAGAGTTCGCGATGGGTGATGACGACTAGCTGCCCTCCCTCTAGTCTTACATTGCTAAATTAGGGACGGCTAGAGCAGATGGTCCCCTCTAGTCTTATGCCCCCCGCTAGTACAGCGGTACGTCTTCGAATTTATAACGCTAAAATCAGGGGTTCGATTCCCCTCGGTGGGCTCTGCAGATAGCCCTATGTAGCTTTGCTATGAGTAAACACACACCCTCTAGTCTTACATTGCTAAATTATGGACAGCTAGAGCAGATGACCCTCGTGTAGCTTTGCGCGAAATTCAAAACAAACCAAGCTATATTGATATGGTGCACCTAAACAAAACCAACGCCATAATTAACCTCAAGCTTTTAGGGCTTAAACGAGATGCGTCATAATCTAGGTGACAGAAATGAGGTAATTGGAATCATCTGTTAAAGTGTAAACGCTCCACGAATATTTGCCTGAGGTAACTTTTGTCCATAAGTAGTAATATTACCTTGCCGAAGTGCGTTCTGTTGGTGATGTATAATGCGAGTGATATTTAAAATTCGTTGTTACACTGTAATAATTTTTGATACAATGTAACTATATTATGCCAACATTTTAACAAAATCTCGAAAATTAATGTGTACAAATTATTTTTAAAAAGTTTTCCTAAAATCCTTGGTCAATTATCTACTGAAATTTAATTGTTATTACGATGTGGACTCCAAGAACAGGAGTTTTGTGAATCGTTTAAGACTTTTTTTTTTTTGGAATACTAGAGTTGCACAAATGTATATTTTGACAGATAAATATACCTACTTAAATCTTAAACTACGTTTACCAATCACAGTAGTTTTCTTTATAATGTTTTATTCTATGTCATAATAGAGAATTATATTTTCTATTATAGATCGAACCTCTAGGCGAGTTTTTCCCTGTTGGTCGCGGGTTCGAATCCCCGTCACACCACACGTGCTCGCTCTTTCAGCCGTGAGGGTGTTATAATAAACGGTCAATCCCACAATTCGTTGGTAAAAGAGTAGCCCAAGAGTTGGCGATGGTTGTTGATGACTAGTTGCCTTCCCTTTAGTCTTACACTGTAAATTAGGGACGGCTAGCGCAGATAGCCCTCGATTAGCTTTGCGTGAAATTCAAACCATACCAAACAAAACCCTGTTGGTCTATCCTTATCGGGGCAAACAAAATATACAGAGAATGTATTACTATCAGTAGCTATAGAGCACATACAGTTAATATCTCGTGGTGAAATCTGATGATTTATTTCTGAAGGTGGAATTTAAATTATTTATGTAGAGGGTTATGATGTAAGAAGTTTTCTCTTCATTTTAATTCCAGGAATACAATCACATTCAGAAGAGGGAAATTGTGTATCGATAAAAACCTGAGTATGTGAAAAACTGTCAGTTTGGACTGTTCTTGGACACTTCTGTTACATTTCGGTCAATGTTTTGTATTTACCAAATGAATGTACACGTATCGCATAGACATTTATGTTCTATTAGTTTCGTTGTTGTAGTTATTTTACATTCGATATAAATTACAACTCTTTTCTATTTATTTGTTCCACAATCAGCAAAACATTTTCATCACTAGAACATGTTTTATTATTGGTATTTCTGTCATCGCGCTAATAAATTCATGGAGGAAAAGACGTAACTTTCATTGACTTGCTCGTGCCTCGAGAAATGTTTAGCGACTTCGCTCTCGAGACGGTCGATGTGGACATCATAGGTTTCTTGTGCAGAGAATTTCTTTCCGGCAGCTGACATCTTAGTTGTACGAAACTAAACGAATTTTGTTTTGCTTGTTTATTTAGACCTAAGCGCAAAGATACATGATGTGGGATATCTGTGCTCTGCCCATCGCTGGCATGGAAACCCAATTATTCAAGTTATAAGCTTTCAGACTTAATTCTAATCCACTAGAGGCGACCCTAAACGAAGAGACAAAAAAATCAACAAAAAACGATTGTCAAGCCGATTACAATAAACCTTGAACTCTGTATGTGTTTCACCTTAGCTAATAATCCTTCACTTGCATACAAAAGCATTACATAAACCTCGAAATTATGTCACAGAAAAGGAAAAACACTACAGATTTGATATTTCTAACGTAATATTTCCAATTAATTTTGCAAAACAAACAAAAATCAAATTAAAAAAAATTACTTTATTACTTGATATCTTTACAGGAGATTGCTTCCATCTTGATTTGTTTTGACAAGCACGAGTCATGGTTATCCAAAGAAGTAAAGATACGGTAAGTGTCACCCAACGCCCTCTATAAATCTAATATTTAATTACAAAACATTGTAGGTTTTTCACATTTTACTTTGTGATGATCGGGGTAGTGGGTTTCGACAATCGTACTTATTTATGCGCTCATGACCCCAAAGTGCGGACGCATTTTTGTGGTGACAGGTTTCTTTTGATAAACAATTAATGGTGCTATTCTACCACTGGTGCAAAGACCAACATCAATTCGTAGAAATTGTGAGTAATGTGAAAAATACTGGATACGACTGCAATTACGAGAATTAACTACGTAAATATTTAATTCCAAATCGCAAAATTTTATACGCTCCCTTATTTAAAGAGTGATATTTTATACGCCCCCTTATTTAAAGAGTGAGACTATAAATGTATTAGTTCAAAACTTGTCGACCGTGATAAAAAAAAAAAAAAAACACTTTGAAAGCCTGACTCATCTTCTCGGGAGATTCGTTGGAAAGTTTTGTGTATGTTTTCATTATAACCTTTGAAAAAGTATTTAAAATTGCATTTCTTTTGTTCATAAACAACTTATTTCTTTCTGACGAAAGTGTAGGGTGTTGACGAACTTACATGTTAGACTTTTCAAAATATTTGGTACAAAACGAAAGAAAGAACTTGAAACAAATGGACGACTTCTCTGCTGTCGGGTAAGTTATACGAAAAGAGCAGTTTTACAGGGGGCGCGTCTGGACGAAAACTGGGATTGCTGTTTCGTGAAATATATTGTGTCGATCTTTTATTTAAAATATTTCTGAACTTATGTTCATTACTCGCAATTTCTCAATATTTATTTTCGTTAAATGGAGATAAAAAAATTTTTCGCAACCTTCATTATTGTTATTAAAGTTGGATAACGCACTAATTTGATTGTTACTATGTGCACCACAATTAATCTTGCTACAACAAATTAACCGATGTGAAATTAATATTAATAAAATATAATATTATTTAGTATTTATAAAGAAAAAAGGAAAGTTGGTTCAGTGTATTTATTTATCTTAATATCACTACAAAAACGGAACCTAAACTTCGCTCTAAATCAACTAATCTAAACCGTTGTCTCAATATTCGGAGATACTACCATATTATAACTTCTGGACTCTAATATTTTGAATCCATTGATTTCTAGTATCCCCACCATGAGATACGCAATGAAAATACAACTATTAACAAATCAACCCATTTCTGCGCTGGATCTATTTCAATTACGTAAACGAACAATAATTTTCAAACATTTTTCATTATTGTGGTGATAATCAAGAATTGTAGGTGTCGCGTCGATTTAAGGAAGAAGCCAAAATAAATTAGGGTTAGGGAGAAGTTACAAATAGAAACGTTTACATTTACGAGAAGTATTGATTTGAGTGCTCCAGGGAAGGATACTTTGCTGGTATTTATTGATTAAATAAGATTTAAGTATATTGTACTTTCGTATTTATTTTAAGGATTGTGTTAATATTTTTATCGTACCGTTTGGATAGCAACAAGGAAATAACAAAATAAATTATTGTTTTATAAAGCCTATCCTCCTGAATATCCACGAGGTAAAGAGAAACATAAGTTTGGGTCATACAGGTCTTAAAATATAACAGGCATTGGAAATGAAAAGCAAATTTACTGTCAAATTTTCTTCACTGTTGATCTTCTAAGGGATTTCATATTATTTTGATATCTAGTGTCAGTTTAGTATATATTTAGAAATGCGTGTAACTTGTGTTGTTAAATATATTTCTCTAAATTTGTAGAAGATTCTCGAGCGTAAGAATCAACAATGTACTAGGGGTGTATGTAATAATAGTGATTGACAGTATTGTTGGCAAGTGAACTTTCGAGAGCGTTACCTAAAAAGTTTATAAATGGACGCACCACATCTTGTATTCTAGGCCACAAAGCGGAACCATGCTTCTTTACAGCAGAAAGCGCGTCCGTTATCGAAGGGATGGATACTGTTGGAAGAAACGGAAGGATGGAAAGACCACGAGAGAAGATCATATGAAACTGAAAGTTCAAGGGGTGGAGGTCAGTCAAACTTTAATAGACGAGTCTCTTTGATTTTAGTCTACCATTCACAAAATTACGGATGTATACCAACATAAACTGAACAGTAACGGTACTCGCAGAATGACAGACTTTATGTTTTTCTGCTTTTGGTTAGTGCGCTTACACTGTACAATATACCTAACTGACGCTAACGTTATTTCATGTTTGTGGTATCTGTAATCCAAAACTAGTAAAAAGCTCAGCTTCAAATAACATCGAGTTTCATGCCATTACATCCGCAACATAAAACTATTGCACACGATGTGGTTCGATGTCGATGAGCGCTAAGTTTCATGTTTGTAGCACATGTAACACAAAAATATTACAAAACTAAGTATCGAGTAACGCCAAGTTTCATGTTTGTAGCATATGTAACACAAAAATATTACAAAACTAAGTATCGAGTAACGCCAAGTTTCATGTTTGTAGCATATGTAACACAAAAATATTACAAAACTAAGTATCGAGTAACGCCAAGTTTCATGTTTGTAGCACATGTAACACAAAAATATTACAAAACTCAGTATCGAGTAACGCCAAGTTTCATGTTTGTAGCACATGTAACACAAAAATATTACAAAACTCAGTATCGAGTAACGCCAAGTTTCATGTTTCTAACATATGTAACACAAAAATATTACAAAACTCAGTATCGAGTAACGCCAAGTTTCATGTTTCTAACATATGTAACACAAAAATATTACAAAACTCAGTATCGAGTAACGCCAAGTTTCATGTTTCTAACATAAGTAACACAAAAATATTACAAAACTCAGTATCGAGTAACGCCAAGTTTCATGTTTCTAACATATGTAACACAAAAATATTACAAAACTCAGTATCGAGTAACGCCAAGTTTCATGTTTCTAACATATGTAACACAAAAATATTACAAAACTCAGTATCGAGTAACGCCAAGTTTCATGTTTCTAACATATGTAACACAAAAATATTACAAAACTCAGTATCGAGTAACGCCAAGTTTCATGTTTCTAACATATGTAACACAAAAATATTACAAAACTCAATATCGAGTAACGCCAAGTTTCATGTTTCTAACATATGTAACACAAAAATATTACAAAACTCAATATCAAGTAACGCCAAGTTTCATGTTTCTAACATATGTAACACAAAAATATTACAAAACTCAATATCAAGTAACGCCAAGTTTCATGTTCGAAGCACATGTAACACAAACATATTACCAAACTTAATATCGAGTAACGCCAAGTTTCATGTTTCTAACATATGTAACACAAAAATATTACAAAACTCAATATCGAGTAACGCCAAGTTTCATGTTTCTAACATATGTAACACAAAAATATTACAAAACTCTATATCAAGTAACGCCAAGTTTCATGTTTGTAGCATATGTAACACAAAAATATTACAAAACTCTATATCAAGTAACTCCAAGTTTCATGTTTGTAGCATATGTAACACAAAAATATTACAAAACTCTATATCAAGTAACGCCAAGTTTCATGTTTGTAGCATATGTAACACAAAAATATTACAAAACTCTATATCAAGTAACGCCAAGTTTCATGTTTGTAGCATATGTAACAAAAATATCACAAAACTCAATATCAAGTAACTCCAAGTTTCATGTTTGTAGCACATGTAACACAGAATTAGTATTGACACCTGAGCTAACGCCGAATGCCACGCTTTTGTAACGAAAAGTGGCTACAAAACTCGACAATACCTAACACCAAGTTACATGCAAATAGCAACTACAATATACAAAACTCTGCACCTACTTACCGCAAGGTTGTCTGTTTTTCAGTGCATCTATGGCTGTTACGTTCATTCTGCTGTCCTTCCCACATTTCACCGGAGGTGTTACTGGTTACTTGAAGTAAGTAAAAATGTAATTTAAATTTCAAACATATTTTGACACCATATGGATCTTATTATTTTCCACTATGTTCACATAAGCAATTTTTTTCTGCAGTTAAGATACATATGTTAGTTTTAAAACTTATCTCAATAGTTGATTTAAAAAAAAGAAGTTGTAATTACTTAAACTGTGGAAGTACATAGTTAAAATCTTCCTTAGAAATTGCAAAGTTTCCGTAAATAAATGTAAGGAAATTTTAAACATGGTTGACTTTGTTTTATGTATAATACGTCGATAATTTGGTTTATTTTATGGGAGAAAAAAAATTTAAGTTTATTTTACTTTTGTTAATAGAGGGCGTTGTATTTAATAATTTAGTCCAAGAAAAAGATATAAAAGATGTGTAAAAGGAAAAAGCTATATAAATCGAGAAAAATAAAAAATCTATTTTGTTTCCCAATAATTAATATATTTATTAAATATTGGTCACGTTGTAGTTTTCAGTTCTGGCAAAATTTATTCATAAACAATGTATGAAAGTAGTCGTTTGTTATTGTTTATAATTAAATCATTTCTTAATAACTCTTATTATTATAATAATAATCAGTAATATGCTTCTACATATTTTAACTATAAACATTTTTAATGGTGGTACACACAGACCCATAGAATTGAAATTTTTTGGTAATTACCATATTCTGATCTTTGCATGTTGAACGGCATAGCTCTGCTATATGCAAAATTACCACTTGTCTTCTACCTCCTTTACACGAAAAATTTCAAACTTTCTCTACATTTGGAGCATATGTTCCTAATACAGAAAGTAGATAAAGAAATCTACTAAGTTTCTTTCACTCCAGTTACTCATAAAACTACGTCATTCAGTTAGGGTACCACATGTACTTTTTCGCACGAAATATTGGTATAGCATGGATCATATTATATAGAAAGCAATAATTACTTTTTCTAGTGGCAAATAAAGTCATACTACAGGAATACAATATCCCTTGTTAAGCAGTTATAGTAGTCTACAATCACGTACATGGCCCTGAGGATAGTGGCATTATAGTTCTTCCTATCTAATTCCATATTTTCTCGGTTTGAAACATGTGGCAAGATAATAACAGAAGGTAGATGAGATTAAAATTCATTATGAGTTTGTTTTAAAGCACTCTCCGGTAAAGGTTCTAAAATACACACGTCTTTAAACGTTATTCAGTTAAGGTATCTAAACACACATGTAATTAAAATATCTGGCCCCTGTTGGAACAATGGTAAGTCTTCTGATTTACAACGTTAAAATCAGGGGTTTTGATTCCCCTCAGTGGACACAGCAAATAACTTGATGTGACCTTGCTATAAGAAAACCCACAAACCTTCAAATATTTAATTGTTTTTATGATTGTTAGAAATAACGATTGCTTTTCTGTGAACTGTAACCAACTTCGTTTTTTCCACACTCTTGTGGTTAAGAGTCAACCTCGAGTTATTTCATGGATTTTACCAATTACTCACAGTAAATCAGTAAATCCATAGCTGACTGGTCCTTCCAACTTCTATTCTTCATAGCTAATGATCTGTAAAATGAGATTTCAGCATTCGAGGCTTAATGGTGTAGTTTGTAAGATTTCTGCCCATTAAATACAGTTGTAGATTCGATTACACCGTTTCTTCATTTCTCGCTTCTTCAGAAAAATTGACTTCTCGTTAGCTTCTTGAATTTCGGTTTCTGTTTTGGTGATTATTATCCGAAAGTATTAAACTTTTTTCTGAGGATTGAATATTGAACAGGAAGAAAAAAATCTCATCATCTTTCCAGAACCCAGATATCGTTTTAGTTCATTATCTCAATGTACCGAGTGCAGACGAATCCAAAATGGTTACTTCAGCAGCTCTAAGTCAATGTGCCGAGAGTAAGAAATGGACTAAAGAAGAACTAGTTTCACAGCTTAAACCAATGTGTAAGTAGCGCCATCTTTAAAATTTACACATATGTTATGCTTATGAAAAACTAATGAAAACGTTTGTTTAGTTGTAAAGTGATAGAAATAGACCGAAATAAAGGTTTTATTACTAGCTCTAAACTTACGAACCACCTGATAATACTTATATTTTAACAGCCCCAAACCAAAGCAAGTTAACTTTCAGTTATAATTAATGAAAAAATATTATTCTTTATACAAATAACTGTTATATAAAGATTGTTATTCTTGAGAAATGTGTTTATTGTCAAGCTGGCAGTAGCACTGTGTCTGTAGGGATGGTTACTGTTATTCATCGAACCAGTATTTTAGAATCTTCTCAACAGGCCATCAGAACTTCACAATACTACACAGTGTTTACTATTATAACAATATATATGTAATGACAGTCGTACGTTCTGGGAATGTCTGTCATTATTACAGCAAAGTTTGAATTTGTTGTTCTTTCCCCCTGTTTCTCATTTTTTAATAAATCATAACTCAAAAATCAAAACAATGATGTCCACCAATTTTTACTGGGATTACGTAGTTTAAAATGGAGTATCTGATTTTATAAGTAGTACTGATGTTTTAGAGTAATATAAAAACCAACAACATAATTCTAATTTAAACGATGTTATGTATCATTACCCCGTGAAGTTAGTTTTCTTACAAACATTTGTTTCTTTGAAAAAAACAAATACTTAAATTACAGGGTGAAACAGGACATACCAGCCAATGATAGGTGAGCGATAAATATTACAGTTGGGAACTCATTGTATATAGAACTTAGTTATAAATACAACCTTCCTATGTCTATTGAAACACTGCATTAAAACAACAACAAGCAAACAGGTCAAGAAAAAGTATTCAGAAAAAAGGAAACAAATGTAGGGATGGCTAGTATCAGTCATTCAAAAACAATGTGATCTCTAGTGCCACAGCAGCATATCTGCAGACTATCACTGCTAAAATCCGGGTTTCGATACCCGTGGCGGGTAAAGCACAGATAGCTCAATGTGTAGCTTTGTGCTTAATTCAAAACAAACCAAAACCAATAAAAACACTCTAAACAAGATAAGAAGGATGACATTTGCGTCATACCTACGTAATAGCACAGACAAGAATTAACTTGTATTAATATATGTAACTAATCTACTACAAGTGATTTTAAATCACTGTTCTTGTCTAATAACATTCTACTATACTGCGTGTATTAATGCTATTATGTAGGAATAATGTAAATGCCATCCCTACTATCTTGCTTGCTTTGTTTCTGAAGGATTAATATTAGCCATCCCCAGGGGCGTAGATCCTGGGGGGATGGAGGGTATACATCCACCCCTTTATTTTAGGTGGGGGGTATGGTGCATACAATCACTCCCCCTACAGTTTGGTCTGTTGAATTGTTTTATTGCATCACAGACCTACAAATTGTGTGTTTGTTCTTGTGATTCTCGTGTTCTTACCAACCGAATTACATAATTAGACCTAGATGTAGGCTTTTTCAGTAGCCGAAATGTACATCTTTAATACAGGCGTGCTTCTAAGCTTTTCGATCTAAGCGATAGTTCGTAAGTATCAGTCAGTAGGCCTAAGTATACATGCAAGTATCGTGGCAACAAGATTACTCTGTAACTGCATGTTTACAGCTTTCAGGTTCACGTAATCAGAAATTACCAATTTACAAATTGAACAGTCCACATAAGTGGTTGCAAAAATCATCCCCCCCATCGGGTGTAAAAAATCTACGCCCCTGGCCATCCCTATATTTACTTCCTTTGGTGAGAAGTGTTTTCTTTACCTGTAATTTTATGAATCTTATGTGACTATCTGTCTCATGAGAATTATCGCGTGTATGAAATTAATTGTTCTGTATGAATAAGCTGTCAGTCAGAAAATGCATCTATGTATTCAAAGAGAAAGAAGTGTTAATCGAATCTCAGTATACTAAAATACACGTACTGATATTGTAACTAGACTATGACACTAGATGCAAGTCGAATTGTGATCACATGTAGCTCGTATTATTAACTATAACTTTTGAAATGTAAGATTATACTGGAAAGTTCCAAGAGTGTAAGGAAGTGAAATGTCTCCGAATTATTAGTCATGGAAGATATTTTGTGTAAGAGGAAAGTAAATTATTATGGTTATTTACAATTTGTTGTTAATCTGTTGTTAACTGTTAACGCTCTTTTTCTTTCATTCGTCTTAATGTTTAGATTAACTTTTAGTTGCATATTTTGTTTTGTGGGAAGTAGCAACTGTCTTACACAATCATTTTCATAGTAAGATTAAAACCTACCTTTCAAGTTATCAAGTCTCGAGTGTTAAGCCTAAGTTATGAACTTTTGTATTCTATTGCGATTGTTTTTCAGTCTGATGTGTCGATGAAAGGCGAAAAAAAAATCTTAATATTTTTAAATGTTATTTTGTAGTTCATACAAGTGAAGACTCGGATCATTTTGACACTGTGGTAAGTTGACCATTCTAAATTTACAGTTCTAAGAAAAAATGTTTTAAATACAGTTACGCTAGCAGGGGATCTGTGGTCTTCCAGTATTGGAATCGTTATGTATGATTTTATTAGGAAGAAGAAAGCTTCCTTTACCATTATTTGAAAACGTATTCCACAAGATGTTTTAAATCTAAGGAAATACGTGGTCAAGTCCACTTGTTATTCTCCAAATAAGTGGCTTGGTTCCATTTATCTAGAGTTTTATCCATATATTCTAACAACAGCCACTTTATGATGTTGGATTTGCATTATTGCAAACATGAAGCATTATAAATGTAGTCGTTTCGGCCTGGCCAAGTGGTTAGGGCTCTCGACTCGTAATCTGAGGGTCGCGAGTTCGAATCCCCGTTACTCCAAACATGCTCGCCCTTTCTGCCGTGGCAGCGATATAAGTGATGGTCAATCCCACTATTCGTTGGCAAAAGAGTAGCCCACGAGCTGGCGGTAGGTGGTAACGACTAGCTGCTTTCCCCCTAGTCTTACACTGTTAAATTAGGGACGGCTAGCGCAGATAGCCCTCGTATAGCTTTGCGCGAAATTTAAAACAAACTGTAAATGTATCGAAGTTTTTTGCACTTATCATATCTGTGGATTTAACCTCTGAAAAAATTAAGTGTTTATTGTTTTTACGTAATAAGAAATTTATAACATTTCACAAAACCTTTTAATTATATTGCTTAAGATTGTTAACGTTTATATATAATTATGAGTACATTTACGAAGAGTATATTGTTTTAATGATTTAGCATGTATATTTAAAATTAAGTTTAGTTTCATAATTTGGCCGTATTACTGGGATGACAGCCGAAAATGTCTTCAACAGCGAGACCACTTAAGTGAAAATTGAATATATTCTAATAGGTTTAAGTTTCTTTTTAAACTTAACATTAATCATTTCTGGACGATGTGTTATGAAGTGTGATATTTACTTTATTTTTTACTAATTACTTGAGTTCTAATTTGCATAATTAGCTTGCTTTTGGTCAACGTTTTTTCAATAATTAATGTGGAACACCGAACGGTACACCATGTTTCCTGTGATGTGAATCATCTGTAATGTTTTGTGACAAAATTAACAAATCTGTGTGTCGATTTAAGATTATACGATCAACAAATATTTATCAAAGTTTTTTCTTAAACTTGCAATTGAGTTCTCTTCACCACCCATTCAACGGGTAACGACATCTGAAACTATACACGTATACGGACAATGATAAATACTGAAATATATAAAGCAACAGAAATCTTGATTATAAGAGTCTATACCACATTTGAGGATATTTGTTTTTACCAAATTTTCCTTGTATACAAGTATTTTGACTCTTATGTTGTTTTAGACCGATATTGCTATAAATCATTTGAAACTGCTGTCAAAGCGCCCGTTTCTCATTGTTGTAAGCTACTATTAGCAGAATATTATTAGTGATTTTAGTCTCTTAACAGCAGTAACAACAATTGTACCATAGCCAATGCAGTCTACTTCTGACAATAGAGACATCTAACAAAGGCTGCGCATCATCAAAGCGTGAGAAATGTCGCGAGAGTTTGTGACTGAACAAATGTCATCTACTAGATTTTTCTTATATTTACAAGATGCACAAATTACCAATCCTGTTACATGTATAAAACTACAAAAAATTCATACATATTAACTAATATAAGTAAGGAACTTTTTAAAGCAAGTTTCCAGTTATGTCTTCCCAAAGTATGTCAAAAAAGCTCTAAGAAAATCTCTCAAACGATCAGTAGTCTTGTAATAGGAATATTAAACATTCTGCCGCGAGTCACTGGTAATTTTACAACGCTAAAATCAATGTACCGATTCTCTGTGGTGGAGAGATCCCGAATAACCTCTTGTGTGTAGCTCCCTGTATAAAGTTAGTTTTAAAGATACAGTAAACATAGCTTGAAGCTCCCTCAGGATCATCATCTGTCATTCCTCGGTGGATCAGGAGTAAGTTTACGGACTTACAATGCTAAAATCCATGGTTTGATTCTATGTCATATACAAAGCCCATCGTATAGTTTGACATTAAGAAAACAGCGAAAATAACTTCATCCACTGTGAACTAGATTACTAAATCTAGCCACTTGCTCTATTTATTGTTACTGTTATGAACAACAGATACTTGGCTCATAGGGGAGAAAGCAAATTTATTACTAAAGTAATAATAATTTTGCTAATAATATCTAATAATTGTAGGATCGGGTAACTGGTTTGTTTTGAATTTAGCGCAAAGTTACTCGAGAGCTCGGCCTGGCATGGCCGAGCGCGTAACGCGTGCGACTCGTAATCCGAGGGTCGCGGGTTCGCGCCCGTGTCGCGCCAAACATGCTCGCCCTCCCAGCCGTGGGGGCGTTATAATGTGACGGTCAATCCCACTATTCGTTGGTAAACAGAGTAGCCCAAGAGTTGGCGGTGGGTGGTGATGACTAGCTGCCTTCCCTCTAGTCTTACACTGCTAAATTAGGGACGGCTCGGTGCAGTGGGCTAACAACCTACTCACTTAAATATTTGTTGAAGAATCCGCAAGCGATTGCGGCCCTATGTTCCTAGATGGAATCTAATGGTGATAACTAACTAACTAACTACTCGAGGGCTATCTTTGCTAGCCGTCCCTAATTTAGCAGTGTAAGACCAGAGAAAATGTAGTTAGTCATCACCACCCACCGCCAACTCTTGAACTATTATTTTACCAACGAATAGTGGGATTGACCGTCACATTATAACGCCCCAATGGTTGAAAGGGCGAGCATGTTTGGTGTGCCAGGGATTCGAGCCCGTGACCCTTGGATTTACGAGGCGAGTGCTTTAACCACCTGGCCATGCTGGACCGATTGGGTAATTTAAATGTTAAAAGACATTCAAACCGGCCCGGCATGGCCAAGCGTGTTAAGGCGTGCGACTCGTAATCTGAGGGTCGCGGGTTCGCATCCCCGTCGCGCCAAACATGCTCGTCCTTTCAGCCGTGGGGGCATTACAATGTGACGGTCAATCCCACTATTCGTTGGCAAAAGAGTAGCCCAAGAGTTGGCGGTGGGTGATGATGACCTAGCTGCCTTCCCTCTAGTCTTACACTGCTAAATTAGGGACGACTAGCGCAGATAGCCCTCGAGTAGCTTTGTGCAAAATTCAAACAAACATTAAACATACTCAAAGGTAAGGTGATACCAAAATTAGTGCTAATAATTTCTAACAACATCAACAGATTGCTTAGTTCATATGCTTACTTCAGTGAAATATGAAACGCATCATTAAAATTATTCCTAGGTAGACAGAACAAAATTGTATCATTTCCATTGATGGTTATTTTTTGACATAAAGAATTTTTAAAATTATCATTTTCAATTTACGCTTCCAGACAGACACGACTGTGGAAGGAATAGTTCAACAGTTAATGGAGAAACACCAGCTTGAAACAGTTCTAAACAGCCAACAAAGAAGCAGTCGAGATAGGAATATTTCTTTAAAGTTAGCCATATGTCCAGTTACTGGAAAGGAAAAACGGTCAGTTCAGAATAACCAGGCCGTTATCCCTCGGTCAACTTCTGGTAACGTAACCAGTGACCGTTCAACATCGAAACTGGCAGCTCAGGAAGATGTGCCAAAATTCCAACCCAAGGTCCAGAAGATGGGCGTAATTACAAGTAGAAGCGGACGACCCAGCAGTCTCAAAATAACCTCCTCTTACCGGTCAGCTCAAGAAAAGACCACAGTAGCGACATCTACATCTTCACACTTTGTCAACACTTCTCCAACATCTGTTATACTAAGTCTTTCACAAATACAAGGTGGAGGTGGTTTGTTGATCCTAAATAATACAGGGGCTGTTACAGGACTAGGTCTTACTCCCACTATGGATATCACAACGCCGATCACTGGCATAGACATTTCTCCCATTCATAAAACAACTACCGCTATTACGACGCTAGGAACTACGACCACTCCAGATACCACAACTGATCTTACAGAACTTGAACTTACCCCGTCTTCTAATAACGAGGCTGTTGTTACGTGTTTAGAATTTACTTCTGTCCAAAACACGACAACGGACATCACGGGTTTGGACATCACTCCGACTCAAAATACAACTGCTGCTACTGAACTGGCACGTTCACCCGCGTTAAGCACGACAACAGTACAATCCATATTAAAACTTACTCCTGCACAAAGAACAACAGCAGCATCAGGCGAGAGACTCGTTCAGTCTCATAGTTCCACAACTGTCAGTGAATTAGGACTACGAACAACAAATATTCTGACAAACTTTGGACAGAATTCCAATACAACTGTGCAAAGAACACCACTTAAAACAGAGCAAAAAAGTAAAACAGCCTTTTTGGGATTACAACTGGGCTCGAAAAGGTCATCAGAGGATAACAGAACCAGCAAACAACATGCAAATAATATTTCTATTCCAGCACGTTTTCGTAACGAGCTTCCTGGAAGAGAGTCCTTTCTAAATATTGTATCACCTAAACTTACAACGAATTCCATTGGCCTTGATTCCCAGGATTTTCTTAGTTCTATTGCTTTCTTTGCATCTAGTTCTGAGGCTCATCCCACTGGAACTGTTCATCACAGAGGTGACCAAACAGTTTCATCTGGTAAAGTGGCCTCTAATCGACGCAAATCTAAACATGAATCTCAAAACCTATTCTTGTCTTCTCAAGAATCATCTGCAGAAACTTTTCCAAAAGAGATGGATATCCAAACAATCAGCGATGTTAACAGTTTTGACGTAACTCCTATGGACATTTCGGACAGTGACCTTCCTATTAACCACATTGACGACGTTTTCCAATACAATTCACTCCATACGTTAACTGATTTCAATACTCTAGTCAGTCCCAATTCCAAGCACTCACCAGGAAATGAGTCATCCATCGTGACAACAGCATCTTCTTCATTTCCAGCCTTCAGTTGCTCTTCGCAGATGGAGTTACCACAACATAAGCATGATGACGTGGTATCAATCAATGATTACTCTCCAGATTGGTCATACACAGAGGTGAGAAAAATATTTTTCTTTTCTTTCGGTGTCTTTTGTAGTTTTGCTTGAAGGTTATGTGTGTGTTAAGTGGTACGAGAATCATGTAGCAAAAAAATTAAAATATTTTCTTAACGTCTCGACTCTTGACAGTTTTGATTCTAGTTTTGGCCTTTAGAATATCAGTCTACCCTGATATATTATCAGAAATTTCATGAGTATTCAGAATAAACTGCTGAATGACATTTTTCAATACGCTTTGATGCATCATTTGTGTGAGACGACGACAACAAAAATGCGAGATGTTAGTTACACTGGGAAAATGGTGTGTTATGCAAACATACCATAAATTTCGTACCTTCCTATTTTACATAGAAGTTTTTAATTATATATTTATTATCACACAACACATACTCAAGAAAAAAACTGCTTTCTTTTTTATTATTTGTATCTACCTTTGTTGCTTGTCATTCCCTTTGAGTTAGCGCCTGGTCTGCCTGTGGAGGGTATGGATGTAAAGCTGTACTTTTGTATACGAAGGATACAAGCTCAATTATGTTTGAGTGGAAATAACCATCACATGGTCTCTCGGGGTAAACCTGAAGTTACCAATCCAACTGTGTAGTGGGGAGGGGACGTGGACAGTATGGAACATCAACTTAAGTTAATCGAGCAGTATTAAAAATACTTCTTGAGGGAGTGGCTCCAGTAAAAGTAACAGTCCAGCATCTAGTTCAAGCACTAGATTTTCATTGCGTACTACGCTATACGTCCAATCCGTTTATATATAGCATAGACTCGGACAATTTTAGCGGAACAATTATTACTTCGCAGTTGATATAGCGTTCTGACCAGATATACACTTCCGGGGAATCGATTTCCCCAAAAGAATTGCGATAGTCCAGTTAAGGCTAAAACTATTCCAAAAAGAAAAGATTTATATTAAATATATATAAAAAGAATTTCAGTTACTCAAAAGACAAGCTTACTATAACATGTGCTGTTAACTTAAATACCCCATGAACCTAACAGAAGCACATTTCTGTGGGAACAAAACCGTTTTGCCTGCAGAAACTTTGCCGAAATATGGTGTTAAAATATCATACGTGTTTTCAGTCTTGTTAAATCAGTTTACGAGAAATTTCTTGCATGCAAGTGTGAAAGATTATAAATCATAAAAGTGATTTCTATGAAAGTAACGAAAATATTTAAATCATCATTTCAAATTTGATGCAACTTGCTCATAGCAGTAAATGACAATTGCATTAAGAATCTTTAATAAAAAATAGAAATGCCCTGAAATAATAGTTGTTTATAACATTCGAAATGTGTTTAGTATGTTAATGTTTATAAAGCAAAGTTTAACTAAATGATTGTTTGTTTTTAATTTCGCGCAAAGCTACTCGAGAGCTATCTGCGCTAGCCGTCCCTAATTTAGCAGTGTAAAACTAGAGGGAAGGCAGTCAACACCACTCACCGCTAACTCTCGGGCTACTCTTTTACATTATAAAGCCCCCACGACTGAAAGGGCGAGCATGTTTGGTGCGACTGGGATTGGAACCCGCGACCCTCGGATTGCGAGTCGAAAGCTTTAACCCACGTGGCCATGCCGGGCCTTTTACTAAATGAAAACTATCTATATCCAAATTGGTATTTAAAGATAATCGCTGATCTAGTTTCACAAATCCTCAGTGAATGTTGGTTTTATATATCTTATTGTTTAATGAAGCCCTAAACAAAACACGAAATTTTTGCTAGTAAATGATTATACGTTTGAAACAGATGGCAAACTTCATGCTTGTTTTTGGACAAAACAGTGGGAATGAAATAAATAAATAAATACAGTCATGTGAAAAAGTTAGGACACCCAATGAAAGCCTGTGTATTTTTGTAACATTTTTGGATATATAGATATTTAATCTCAATTTTAACAATACTGAAAGATTATAGGGGATATTACTAAACAATTAAAACTGAAGAAAAGACTTTTCAAGTTCTTCTGTAAATGAACGTCTACAAAAATGCATATTCTAACTGAGAAAAAAGTAGAACACCCCACATTTATTCTCACTTAAAATGGCTGAACTCACACGCAGGTGTATCACACCAGGTGCACATGATTAGAAGATCGTTACTCAGCATTTTGAATGAGGCTTGCTCTATTTAAACCTCAGACATTTAGTTTGGTGTGCTCCTTACTGTTGAAGTGAGAGTGAGCACCATGGTGAGAGCAAAAGAGCTGTCTGAGGCCTTCAGAAAGAAAATTGTAGCAGTTTATAAGTCTGGTAAGGGATTTGAAAAGATCTCAAAAGAGTTTGAAATCAGCCATTCCACTGTCCGGAAAATAGTCAACAAGTGGAGGGCTTTCAAAACAACTGCCAACATGCCCAGGTCTGGTCGTCCAAGCAAGTTCACCCCGAGAGCAGACCTCAAGATGCTAAAAGAGGTCTTCAAAAAACCCTAAAATGTCATCACGAGACCTACAGCAGGCTCTGACTACTGTTGATGTGAAAGTGCATGCCTCTACAATCAGAAAGCGACAGCACAAGTTTAACTTGCATAGGATGTGTGCAAAGAGGAAACCTTTGCTCTCTAAGAGAAACATCAAGGCCAGACTGAAGTTTGCCAGAGAGAATGTAGACAACAACCAGGACTTATGGAATATTGTTCTTTGGACATTAGAACAGAGGACATGTTTGGCGTAAACCAAATGCAGCATTCCAGGAATAGACCTCATACCAACTGTGAAGCATGGAGGTGGAAGTGTCATGGTTTGGAGCTGCTTTGCTGCAGCAGGACCAGAACAGCTCACAATCATAGAATTCACTATAAATTCCACTGTGTATCAGAGGGTGCTTGAGGACTATGTGAGACCATCTGTACGAAAATTAAAGCTGAAGCGGAACTGGACCCTGCAGCACGTCAATGACCCAAAGCATACCAGTAAATCCACCAAGGACTGGTTAAAAACTAAATGGAGAGTCCTGGAATGGCCGAGTCAAAGCCCAGATCTTAATCCCATTGAGATGCTGTGGGGTGACTTGAAATGGGCTGTACATGCAAGAAACCCCTCAAACATCTCACAGCTGACAGAATTCTGCATTGAGGAGTGGGGCAAACTTTCTTCAGACCGATGTCAGAGACTGGTAGATGGCTATAAGAAGCGTCTCACTGCAGTTATTTCAGCAAAAGGGGTAACACTAGTTATTAGGGGGTAGGGTGTCCTAACTTTTTCTTCAGTTCGAATATGCATTTTTGTTTTATATATATATATATATATATATATATATATATATATAGTTTAACCAAAATTGGCAACGTTGGTAATTACTGAAAATTTAATTTACTCTTACGTGACATTTTGAAATGTTAAGGATTTAGGCGAGATAATATTCTAAATATGCGTTATTTTGTTTCTTTTCAGGGTGGAATCAAGGTTCTCATATCAGGACCCTGGGACTCTTCTAGCTCCCTCTATACTGCCTTATTCGATGGCGTTAACGTTCCAACTACTCTTGTCCAAAGTGGAGTTCTTCGATGCTTTTGTCCTGGTAGGTTTTAATTTTACTATAGATAATTTTTTCAGATGTATATTGTTAGCAGAGACTGGTTTGTTTTTGTTAAGCCTAAAGCTACACGGTGGGCTATGTGTGTCCTGCTTACCACGCATATTACAATCCTAAAGACCTACCACTAGGGGGCGTTATCAGAGACATAGCTAAATTGTTTAAAATTCGCTCATTTAAACAGCAAACAATTATTAAATATAGAAACCTCGCCACCTAGAGTTGGTATAGTTGGTTAAAAAATACGTATCATCTTCATGTGAAAACCGAGACAAAACGAAATCCAAACCTAAAACTCTGCTAATGATCCAGTAAACTAAATTACTGCACGTAAACTATTTCTACCATCACCATTTTCTTCTCTGAATGTGAATGCCCTAATAACTGATATTTTTTTTATAAAGTCATCGTTGGACTCGTTCTAGATGTGGAATTATTTTATTTTTTATATTTTACATCAAATCATCAAGTATTTAGGTAAAAAAATATCAAATTCCAAACGTAATAATTTTAAATTTCAAAAAAAAGGGGGGGAAGAAGCGAAATAAGTTCTGTCTCACAAAATTCTTTCCTAATGCGTTTCAACATAAACATAAATGACCTCGGAGAAGTTGAGGAAGAAAAAACATATTATTCATTCCAGTTAGTCCTTTTGTATAATGGTAACTGAAAAGAAATTTGTAGTTCAATCTGATTCGTTCTAAGCCTAAATCACTTTGTTCAGCATATCTGATCGCGCTATGTATAAATTTATACTAAACTCACGAACTTCTATGTCCAGTCTTTTTTAACTAATATCTTTAATATAATTCGGTGCATTAGAACTTAATTTTCTGGACCTCAAACAAAGGAAAAAGTAATGTTTGGTCTTTTACGTAAAATTATTGTATTGATAATTTTGAATGATTTGCAGGGCTGATTTATTATTATTATTTTTTTTATTACGACAATTTTCAGCACATGACGCAGCAGTGGTGAATCTCCAGGTGGCGTGTGAAGGCCGTGTCATCTCGAACTCGGTGACTTTCGAGTACTACAAAAGGATTATAAGCACATTAACAACCGACAACTTTAACGTAGATGGTAGGTAGTGCTGATATCGTAAGATGGCGCTTCTGTTATTACCTGTTATGTTAAGCCACCTTTAAATACGCAGGTTAAACACGTATTTTAATTTTAAATATATATATCAAACGACCAGTATACAGAGAAGAAAAAAAATATATATTTAGAGCCCATCTAGTAGGAAAACTTCATTGTAGAAAATTATTGTTGAATACATGATTTATAAATGTGAAAAAAATTAGTAATTACTTTGTTTATATAGTTTACAATCGATAAACTTCCTAAACATTATGAAAGTACGTATTTGAGGGTTATGACCAGTAATAAACACTGATGCAGTGAAACAATATGTATAAAACAATAAACACAAAAAACTGTAACAATGCTGAACAACATTACTTAGTGACGTCATCAGGCAGAAATGCTGAAGTTGAACAGAAAAATGCGCATTCACAATAATCACATGTTCATGTTGAGACATGCTATGTTCCCTGAGAAACGCTTTTACTCACTGGAACAAAATGGTCTATTTAAATGACTTAAGGTGATTCGAAACCAGCCCATCAACTAACAATAATGCGTTATAGAAAATTACTAATTTTATTAAAACGTCAGATTTGTTTTTTACTAGTCCACATAAGAGCGAGAGTAAACTCGGAAACATGATTATTACGCTCAGTGGGTAAATGTTATCATTTTTTAAAGTATATCTCCTCTTGTTCAAATATTAGGCCTACAAGAGCAAAGAACCTGAAGAGTTGAAGTCCAGTATATTCATGATTGGTACACTGAGCATGAGCGCATGATTATTTCGATGACACGTTTCCAACAATGCAAATACTAGTACACATTTTATTATGTAAGAATTCATTTTGTTATCCCTGAACATTACGATTCTGTCTCCATGCTGCTTCATAATTTTAAAGTACTTGTGCTGCCATCTGTTAACAAATAATCATAACATATTTATTAGAATTATATAATCTTCATCGTGGGTCCCATCATCACAGGACGGCATTTCTTCACAAACCAGTTAATTTAAAATCAACTAGGGTTTCTTCAAACAACAATGGATGACATAATCTGTAAACAACAGTTATGAAACATATGGCGTTTATTGCATTATACGAAATATGACATTTACAGGTGTTGAGCACTATTATTAGAAACTGCCTTTCTCCCATAAAAGTACAAGCCCAATGTATCCAACAATACCTAAACCTCTTTCTTGTGTTTATTGCCTATATTTGTTAAAGACTGACTATTATTACTCGTATGTGTCTCATTCCAAATTTTCTAGCATACTCTTAAAACACCTGATAACTTCTGATCTCATTTTGTGTTTACAAAAATTTTCTCCACTTAGAACAAGTTCTGGAACTTTCCTTGATGGAAAGATTGAAAGGAATGGAATCTCGGCTGTCCATCCAATCAGAAGTGTTAACTCTCTGTTCAGACCTGTCTACTGCTGCTACCTCTACTTCAGACCACTTATATGCTGATGAACCTCCTGGTTCTGACCAGAAAAAAATATCTACACGAACAGTGTAGTTCAGAAGAACGCAAACTTAAGTGCTGATGGTTAAGTAAACTGTCAAAGAGAAAAAGAACTTGTTGGCTGAGTTTTTTGGGAGTTGGAGTATGCATTCGATGAAAAAAAAATGGTTCATTTATGTTAGTGAAACCAAAGATGGCATCGTAGAATGCTAAAGCAACTTCAAGTTAGGTGGGAATCCTCACATTACTTGATGTAACTTTGAGGTAGACTGGAATTCCCCACAGTAACCAACACAGACTTGAGACATAAAAGAACCTTTAGTTGAAAACAAAAATGTAGACGGTAAGTGAACGACTTAACTCGCATGTTGACGTAAGAAAACAATCAATATGACAGAATTAGTTGACCATTTAAATTTCAACTTAACGATGACTTTTGACCAACATGTTGTTAATGTCTTGACAGTAGAGAACTCCTGCCAAAAAACAAAACAGTAGATGGAAAGTAATTTCTCAGGAAAGAAAATTGTCCAAAATGAGAAAAACAAAACAAACTGTTATACTGGAAACTTAAAAATTGTTTTGCAGTGAAATATATATATATATATATATGATAGAATGGCAATCTCATGTCTGGTACAGATACTGTATAGGCTGAAAACTTCTTAAGGGGCTCACACAGATATTATATAGCGAGAGAACCTATAAAGTGACTGATATCAATATTATATAGGAAAAGAACTTCTATAGTGATTTATATAGATATTGTATAGGCTGAGAACTTCTTATGTGATTGGAATAGATATTGTAGATGGTAGGAAACTCTTAAGTATAGAAAACCAAGCGTGAAGCTGTATTTAAAAAAATTCTCTTTCAACATGCGATACATATTTTTTGATTCAGTAACACCCTCACCAGATTCAACAGAATCTTCACCAAGGAAGTTACAAATCTAAAAATTAAAAACTAGTACCTGATTTAGTTCCGAGTTAAGTTTATTAACTTTTTAGACTTCCGAGAACTAACTCAAGTCGTTATTCTTCTTTGATGGCTGAAAAACTATAGTTTTGTGTGCTCTTGTTTCGAGAATTAGATATTTAACACCATTACATTTCTCATTGACGGCAAGAACATTTTTCGCCTTAAAATCTGAAGTGTTTTAGGTACAGAATGTAACGGTTAAGAGCAACTTCAGTAGAATGTAACTGTTCTTTTTTTCCTCAAAATTTGGAAATTGAAAAGCTTGAATATATTTTTTCACATTATTGAAAAATCAAATTCTTCCAGTAAAGTAACTTCACTTTTAAAGTGTCCAGTCCAACATGAGTTATCATAAGTAAAAAATTTTAATATATATGAATTTTGAATGTGGACTATAGCAGTCATAGGAATGAACTGTGGAATTGTCAGGCATTATGATTGGTCTTGGATTTATTTTAAAGTATATTTGTCAAGACCAAAAGAGTACAACCGTTATTAATATTTATTTCTCACAGTGATCGTGAGACGAAGATTGTTTCAGTTCAGATTCTTTGCTTTGATTCATAGGTTCACAAATGTAATGCTTTTCATTGCATTTAGTAACTTTAAATGTTTACATTTCATCTCCTCGTTAAGATAGCTATGTAATTCTACTTATTTTTTTCAGAGCATAGAATACTCAGTATTTTTTAATACAACAGGTACAGATATTAGATAGAAAAGCCATAAGCTGCTAATCTGTGTTAATAAAGGCAAACAATATGACCAAGACTATGGATTTTAAGTAATCAAACATCGGAATAATGGTTAAACATGACATAACACATAAATAAGAAGAACTGTGTAACCCTTAGAAAACGTATAACACCTACACGCAGAATGCTACGAAAATAGACCAACTTTTATTTTAAAATAGTAGAGAACAATGTTTTGACCTACTTAGGTCCTTTTTAGGTTAACCTGAAGATGACCTAAGAAGTATAGGTCAAAATGTTGTTTTCTACTTTTTTAAAATAAAAGTGTTAATGCCCATACCAGCCATCTTGAGATACATTTTTACTTCAAGTGGGTTTCTTGTCATTATGAAAAAAAACCAACTACCAAAACTGTATAGGTGTATGTTGTTGTGTCAGATTCATTATGTGTATTTATTAGTAAGTGTGTGGGAGTATTCTATTCTGATAAACAAATACTTCAATACTCAGTGTTTATTGACAGTTTTACATTCAAAGATAGCAGTGAAACAAGTGTTAGAATTTTGCAACAAAGTACAGAAACAGATAACTAAGCAAGTTTAGTAATGTTATTAATTATTCTCTCAAAGCAAGTACCATTGCTACGTCATTTTCAGAGATGTATATTGGTTTTGTTGTCATTAATTATAACATTTAAATTATTGACTGGAGAGGTAATGAGTGACAGCTTAAACTATGACTTTGTAGTTTAAACAGTTGCTTGTTGGCTTTTTAGAAACTTCTATAGACTTATTCTCCTCTTTGAAATACAAAAAAATTGTTAAAAGAATAATAAGGGCATTAGGAAAGATAAATGTTTAATAAAAGCTGGCACATACTTCTAAAAAAAAAACAAAAACAACCAGCAATTGTACTGTACATTTTATGCGAACTTGTGCACTTTTAACCTTAGCATTGCAGGAAAGAAATGTTACATTATGCTGGTTATCACCTGTGAGGTTTAAAAATGAGTTACCAATTTTTTTCAGCATAAATTTTAACAAACGGAACTTTTTTTGCCAATGCTCTGAATTTATGGGAAACAAATTAAATATGTTACTGTTCGAAACATAAAACTTGTTCTGATTCTCTAATAACCTACTTTAGAAATAATGAATTAAATGTAAATGTTTTTAACGTTAAAGTACTCTTAATACCTTGATATCTAATGCTAATAATTATAAGAATTACGGCTATTAAACTTTAGATACGGCTTTCTTACCAATAGTGTGTGTGCGTGTGTGTGTAGAAATCTAAAGTATAAAATTGACTTTTTTAAATTCTTAAAAGAAAGAACTTTTTTCTACAAATAACCTTCATTAATTATTAGTTTTTTATTGACTAGAGTATTCAGCACAATAAAGTGTAGGACTGAAAATTTCAAGATCTCTCCATTGCTTGTTAGACATATTAAAAGTTCCAGCTTCCAACATTTTACCTACATGCAAGGAAATTTTAAACCAAATGCGTGTGCATACTTAAAAAAAATCTTTATCATGCTGATAGGATACTTTAAACTATAACCCATTTTGATCTTAAAATAAAGTTTGAGAGATATGATCCATCATTCAGACTACCTTGTATCATCGTAGAGGTTTAACAATCTATATATTCATTAGAAATCTGCTTTTCCATATGACAAAGCAACAAACATTTCAATATTTTTTCTGAATTAATTAATGTTTATGGCTTAATCAGCATAGTAAAATATCTATAGCATTATTATTATTTCAAGAAAGAGACCTGGTTTTTCCAGGTCATGGGGTTGTATATAAAGGTTCCATTTTAATTAATTTACATAGTTCCTCCTCCAGGTTCTATATAATTTTTCCGATGAATGGTGTTCTTATTATTAACATTCAAACAGGTTAATTTGTGTTATGAGAATGACATTGTTACTTACTGTCTAAAACTACCAATACTTTTTACCTCATGTTTTGGGAGAAAACTTTTGTTTTCATATTTCTAGTCAGGTATTTAGAGTAAACAAGTATCTCTACCCTACTATCTAGATTTTGTTTTTTAACTGCCATCTGTTGTGAAAACTTCTTATTATTAGTTTTTCTAATGATGTTATTGTTGTACATAGCTGTTATAACTTCAGAGGTTTATTCCTTTAGTTATTGGTTTGTTTCACCTATATGTAAAACAGTGGTATGGAACTCTAAGAACAAAGGATATGTGATAAAGGAATTTTCTTTAATATCATTATTTTCTGTGTGTAATTAAATGTTTCCAGATGAAAAACAACTGTTTGTATCTTTCATAAAGAGATTCACCAAGCACACATCAGAACTTGCATTCTTACTCGCTGTGGAAATTCACATTGAAAAACACTTAAAAGTGAAACCCAGAAACTGACATGATCAGAAAAAAAAAATCTAATTAGAAGGGGAAACCGATAAATGGTACGGTGTTGGAGACAATGTAATTGATAAATGTTCAAAGTTTGAAATAGATTATTGGCTGAACGTATACATACACACTTCAAAGTTTCAGTTTTTATGTAATTATGACTTTACTGCTGAAATGTGCAGGCAGTGAATGAACTTGTGACACATGCAACTTCCTTAGTTTTACTAAATTCTATACCTTACTGTTTTTAAGTGTGATAAAACAGTTCCATCTACTTTATTAAATAATACTTATAAACAGATCCTTTATACTAAAGCATACAAAACAATAAACTTTCATTTATCATAATCTGGCCTATGCCATAAACTCCTGTTAACAATAAACTGATTGTGTAAAAGAACTCGTGCTTACAACTGATGGCATTTTCTCAGAATGATGGTTACTTTTTAAGATTACTAAAGCTACTTACACACTTCCTGAGTTTGATTTAGTTATAAGGATTGGAAAATTTTGACAAATGTTTATGGGATTCTCTGTCCTTACCTCCCCAGTGGGAAGATGGTAAGTCTCAGACTTACAATGCTAAAGTATGAGACTTGATTCCCTGATGTGGATACAACAGACAAACCATTGTCACTTTGTTCCATAAAAAACAGTTGTTTGTGATTTTACCTTATAATGCAAACATGGTTATTAGAAATCTGGGGCAGTGCAATACAACCAATGTTATTTGCCAAGATTCCAAACAGTGATACTGTTAAATTATTACTGATACATCTAGAACTGAAGTTATCAGTAACACTTCTACAAATAAAGTTGTGTATGTATCGTTACAGGTAACAGCTACACTTCTATAACTGAAATTAGCAGCTGTATTTCTACAACTACAATACCATTAAGATTATAGTAACTCTATCATCCTCTGGTAGCTCAGCAACAAATGTGAGATATTAATTCTAAAATTCAAGACTTTGTCACTGTTATGGGTACAGTGGAGGTAGCCCACTGTATAGCTTTGTACTGCACAACAAGCAAAAATTAGATGTACTGCTACAACAAAAATATCACTACTATTTCCATAGCTACAATACCAAAGACAATATCAGCCTAATTTTACAACGTTTGCACAATGTGGTATATCATCACCACTGCACCAAAGACAATATCAACCTAATCTCACTATGTCACAATATATTGTCACATTCCATGACCATAGCACCAAAGATAATATTTTATTTTTACAATGTCACAATATATTATGATATTGAATGGCTACAACAGGGAAGATAATATCTCTCTAATCCCACTGTCACAATATATTGCTACATTTCATGGCTACAACACCAAAGGCAATATCTGTCTAATCCCTCTATGTCGTGACATTCCTCTTACTGTTTGTTTGTTGTAAAGTACAATGCTGTACAATGGATATCTGTACTTTTCCCACCGCGAGATTTCAAAACCTCATTTTTAGCGTTATAAGCCCACTATCTTACCGCTGGGAGCACACTCTTAAAGTTTTATGATCCTAGTTTACAACAACACTTACCTTTGAATTATAATTCAGTAATCACATGGCCACTTACACTAACAGGTCTGATCACAATTACAACACTATTAAGTGTGATTTGATAGTCATATCATAAGTAAAGTAATTACATGTGCTTGTATTACACCAAAACTCACATTATCACTATGACACTTCATTAGTTAAAAGGTCACTGATAGCCAGAGTCAAATCTAAACAACTGCGCCATTAGTTACATTATCGAAATGATATTACAACAGGTGTAACATCGCTCAAGCCACCAGTCATATCTTTACAACTGCAACGTAAGTTAAATTATCGAAGTGACAGGAAGTGTACCACATCACTAAAATTATCAAAGCAACTTCTCAGTAATGAAACTCGTCAGAGTTAGCTGTCCATGCCATGCTAGCGCCACCTTGCCGGAGGTATTGTTTCTATAAAATAATAGTTAACGTTCAAACCAAATTTTCATTATTGTACAGTACAACTTTTCAAGATTTTCACAAAATGTTGTTAATTTGCAATAAAAAAATTATACCTGTATAACATAGGCCTAATGTTAAGGCCTCGCAAAAACGTTCGAATAGACGTAAAATCTGTCAGTTTTATGAAATAAACTACTCTTCTATCTATGTACTGCTTTTATAATATTGATGAATCGGACATAACGTCTTGAAATAACGTTTACGCAGTAGAAGTTCTCAAACTTGTTGCAGCGCCATCTGGATGCATGGACTTTTGATACTTGTCTAGTTCACAATATTTATTTCAATGCTCATTTCATTCGAAGAGATCATTTTTTAAATTTTCATTTGTATTATAATAATAAATAAAAGCATAGTAACCATTTAATAAGCCTCAAATAGAGACATGTCAGTAAATTACACAGTCGTGTATAATTGACAAATTGTTCTTTTCTTGCAAATATGAATTGAATTTGAAGCATATTTGGATGTTTATTTACAAGTTCACATACACCAACAAAGAGAAAAAAAATGAAATAAAATAGTATACAATTCCCAAATAAACTTGAAATAAACTGGTTGAAATTATTCGAATTAACTGTAATCATTATAGTTTAATGGCAGGATAAACTGTTATTGTTATAATATTGGATGTTTAAGAAATAAAATGAAACATTTTATAACACTAGTAAAAAAACTATAGGATTACGATATAATGGAAAACACTAAAACCTGTCTGAAAGTAGACAATTTTAATGGTGTGTGTGTTTTTCTTGTAGCAAAGCCACCTGGGGCTATAGGCCGAGTCCACCGAGAGGCAATTTTGATGGCAGTAATTTCCTTCAACAATGGGGATAGAAATTATTTAATAGGGATTGGTTTGGTTTGTTTTGAATTTCGCGCGAAGCTACTCAAGGACTATCTGCGCTAGCCATCCCTGATTTAGCATTGTAAGACTAGAGGGAAGGCAGCTAGTCATCACCACCTACCGCCAACTTTTGAGCTACTCTTTTACCAACGAATAGTGGGATTAACTGTTACATTATAACGCCCCAAGGCTGAAAGGGGCGAGCATGTTGGGTGCGACGTAGATTCGAACCCGCGACCCTCAGATTACGAATCGAACGCCTTAACCCACCTGGCCATGCCCGGGCCGTTTAATAAGGATAGAGTACAATAAACATTGATAGGAATGACTTTATATGTAAAATGTGAGTTACACCTAATTTAGGTTACGGATATCAAATTTAATATCAATAAGGTTGAATCTTTTTGGGTTGTTAGTTGTTATAATAGAAAAAGGCTTTAAGTGAAATGTGTTACACATCATCAGATAAACTGATGCAATTAGTGAGAAAATTAGTTTAGTCATAAAACGACTAAACATTTACTATTTAAGATTTCTAAATTCTATACTACAGTTTTCTTCTCTTGATGTTTATGCTGTTTTTGGCGCGTAAATGTTTTATATGCACATAGGGAAATTACAGCACTCCTTAACCAGTATACGTGAAAGTGTGTTTTAAAGTTTAAAATAAATTCTGGCTTAAAAACAACTCTAAAGTAAAGTAAGGACGAAACGCGTGGTATCAGATACACAATGCGTTTTATATTTTTCTGTTTTGATGTAGAAGTCCTTGAAGAACTGAGAACATTAATTTCGGTCCTCAGCTCATAAATGATCAAACTCTTGTTTTATGTCAGAATATAAAGTTTACTACGGCACAAATTATTCTCAGCATAGGTTTACAGTTTGTCATAGAAAATACCAGTTCCAAAATCTCCTGCATGGCCAAGTGGTTAAGGCACTCGACTTGTAATATGAGGGTTGTGTGTTCGAATCCCCGTCATACCAAACATGGTCGCCCTTTTAGCTGTGGGGGCGTTATAATGTTACGATCAATCCCGTTGGTAAAAGAATATCCTAAGAGTTGGCAGTGGGTGGTGATGACTAGCTGCCTTTCTTCTAGTCTAAGTTAGGGACGGCTAACGCAGATAGCCCTCGTTTGTGTTTTTTTTCTTAATTTTGCGCAAAGCTACACGAGGGCTATCTGCGCCAGCCGTCCCTAATTTAGCAGCGTAAGACTGGACTGAAGGCAGCTAGTCATCATCACCCAACGCCAACCCTGGGGCTAATCTTTTACCAACGAATAGTGGGTTTGAACGTACATTATAACGCTTCCATGGCTTAAAGGGCGAGCATGTTTAGTGTGGCGGGGCCCTCGTGTAGCAAGCATTGCGCGAAATTCAAAACAAACCAAACTAGTTCCAAAAAAAGAAAGTTACTTCGAAAAACTTAAGTAGAAAATTAATCATCGTAAACGAGTGTGTGTGTGTGCAGAGCCAAACCCATGATTTTTTTTAGCGTTGTAAATCCGTAGACTTAACGCTGTACTAGCGGGGGGCACAATCATAATCGAACAGAAAAATAAGAACAACAACTAAAGTATAGGGAAGAATAATTATTAAATAAGTAAATGGAAACACAGGTAGAAACTAAACAGGTTTTGAACAAAATAAAGAAATCGAATGTCACGAGATATTTTCTCAAGCAGATACAACAGCAGCAATAAACGAATTTCTAAATTAATTTTTCTACGAAGTCAAAATCTTTAACCAAAAACAACAAAAAAGTCAAATAAAATATCAGAACTGAAAAGATCTAAATCATAAAATAAATTAGATCCACAAAAGCTGACAAACTGATGTATCGAAAATAGCAACAGAAAAAAAAGTCAAAGAATGTATTGAAAACTGTACAAAATCTGAAAAAGCACACCCTAAGGTACTGGTGAAAGTAAACATTATTTGAATTAACACCGACCAATAGTTTGTTTTTTGAATTTCGCATCAAGCTACTCGAGGGCTATCTGAGCTAGCCGTCCCTAAGAGGGAAGGCAGCTGGTCATCACCACCCACCGCCAACTCTTGGGCTACTTTTTTACCAACGAATAGTGGGATTGACCGTCACATTATAACGCCCCCACAGCTAAAAGGGTGAGCATGTTTGGTGCGACCGGGATTCGAACCCGCGATCCTCAAATTACGAGTCGAACGCCTTAACCCACCTGTCTATGCCGGGCCTAACACCTAGCACCCGTTTTATGTTTGAAAAGCATTTTTACGTACACAACGCTGGAATTAGAGGTGGGTGTAATAACCTATACAGTTGCATGAGAGCCTAGCGCGTGAAAAAATGAATCAATTTTGAAACAACCAAATAAAGCAGCCTCCAGTCTACAATTAATATATATATATAACATTATATGGTGGCCTCGTAGGCATGGTCTAAATATGTCCCTGTATGTGCATTCGAAGCTCATTGTCTTCATTATTAGCAACGCAATTCCTCATAGGACGTAAAAAACCAAGGCTACACTTCCAACTGATGATATTCTATTTGGTGTCAAGGAAGATTGTGTGGTTTTAATTTTTAACAAACAAACTAAAAAAATAAAAGTTATAAAAGAAAAAAAATTGCATACACTTCTAGTAGACAGCATGGAACTAAAATATGTATACTGTTTTTCCACGAAAATTACGAACTGACAATTACAAAATACTAATTTCATGTAAAACTAAAATAGTAACTACACCATGAACCGACATTAAAGCCCCGCATGACCAGGTGGTTAAGGGACTCGATTCCTAATCCGAGAATCGCAGGTTCGAATCCCCGTCATACAAAACATGCTCGTCCTTTTATCCGTAGAGGCGTTATAATGCGACGATCAATCCCACTATTCGTTTGTAGAAGAGTAGCTTAAGAGTTGGCGGTGGGTGGTGATTACTAGCTGCCTTCCATCTAGTCTTACACTGCTAAATTAGGGACGGCTAGCGCAGATAGCCCTCGTGTAGCTCTGCGACAAATAAAAAAAAGAAAACAAATAGATATTAAAATTTATCTTCCGAAATTATATACTAATAATACCATAATATAACACAATGAGATCTATATCTCTTTTACGCCTGACTGGTTGCAGTCTGCCTTGAGGACTAAATTCAATATCTATAATAATAAAACAGCATGTGTGAGGATAGGACCTAGAAACCTGAAATTTTGCAGCCATACTCAATAGACCCTAAGGGTGTTCATCTTGGTATAACTCCTTACTTAGTTGTGTGCGTATTTTTTATGAGATAAGCTATAGAAAAACCACATAGAAAAGAAATGTGACTGCCACAGCTCCACAAAGAAGGAACCTGGAAGCCTGAAATTCTGCATCAATATCACGTGAACCATGAGGGTGTGCAGCTGGGTATTACTTATCTTAATCACGTGCGCGAGTGAACGCATCTTTTTAATGTTGCAAGCAATATAAAAACCACAGAGAAAATAAGAAGTGCACGCGTATGCGCTCACGCACGTGAATAACATAAGTAATATATCACCAAAGTTTTTTTTGTTGTTGTTATTTACAATTGTGAAAGCCAAAAAGGCTTAAAAAAGTTCGTTTCAGGGGGAAAAATAGACATTCGAGTAGTGACTGGAAGGAAGTGACAAGACAGAACTTAGCTTGATGGTATATTGCTGAGAGAAACGTTGTCTGTGAACAACTTCTGTTACAATTATGACCGTAATTTTGGAAAGCTTGTGAAGAACTTGCTTTACCGTTTTAGACGTTACCTGAGGTTACGATGCTAAAATTAAATCACATTTTCTAAATTTGTGGAACAAGATGAAATAAGCTTAGTTAAATCATTTTGAAGTATGTTAGTCTGTTTTATTTATTTTTGAATTGTGTGCAAAGCCACACGAGGGCTGCCTGCGCTAGCTGTTCTTATTTTAGCAGTGTAAGGCTAGAGCGAATGCAACTGGTCAGCACCAACCGCCAACTCTTGTGCTACTTTTTTTACCAATAAATAGTAGGATTGACCGTCACATAATTATGCTCCCACAATCAAAAGGGTGAGCATATTTCGTGTAACGGGGAATCGAACTCATAGCCCTCAGACTGCGAGTCAAATTGCCCTAACTAGCTAGCCATGCTGGGCTTTTTTGAAGTCTGCTGTGTCAAGTATCGAAAGGCTGTTATGCCTTCTGTAATACTTTGTTTGCATTAAACAAAGGTACTTGTTTGAGTGGGCAAAGAAAAATCGTAAGCGTTACAATAAAAATATATTTATAAATTAATATAAAACGTATTTCAAAAATTATTATAAATAGAACTTTCTTATAACTTTAATATGATTTTTTTGTTTTGTTTTAGAGCAAAGCTTGTTTCTTTTTTTTTGTTTTTTAAATTTTGCACAAAGCTACTCGAGAGCTATCTGTGCTAGCCGTCCATAATTTAGCAGTATAAGACTAGAGGAAGGCAGCTAGTCATCCTCAACCGCCGCCAACTCTTGGGCTACTCTTTTACCAACGAACCAACGAATAGTGGGATTCACCGTCACATTATAACGCCCCCACGGCTGAAAGGGTGAGCATGTTTGGCGCGAAGGGGATACGAAACCGCGACTCTCAGATTACGAGTCGCACGCTTTAACACGCTTGGCCATGCCGGGCCTAGAGCAAAGCCACATGTAATTATCTGTTGGTATCCACATGGGAGAATGGATCTCTGCCCCTCCATAGCCTTACTGGTATCACGCCACAGATGTCATACATCAATTCCAGTTCAGTTATAACCCCTCTTACTGAAGATACACTAGCTACAAAACACTGTCCTGAATACTTTCTTAAGTCAAAACAAATGTATAATTACGATTTCTTCCAATACATCATCAGTGATTTAATAGTTTTAAAACAGTAGTGTTTTTATAATTGAGCTTATGGTAGATATTTCGAGCCGACGAAAACACCAGTTGTTATCGAAATCTAAATTTTTAGTAAAAATAAGGTAATAAATATCTGAACTTCGGTATTTTTTATTTTGTCTGTATGGACGCTTGAATAAAACTCCAATCGTTTTAAGAATCATCAAACCTTTAGTTTTGGTTGTTACCAATAGAGGTCTACAGTTTCCAATATTCAGAGAGCATGCCTATAAAATTCTTTATATCAAGCATAAAGTTTTGCAATACGAAACTTAGCATACAGAAAACACAACACTTTTAAATACTTAAAAAAACAGCTGTAAATCTCACATGCTCACTAAATATGTTAAGTTTTTTTTCATCACAACTTAGAACAAGTTACATAGTTTTTAAAGATCTTCCTAGATGGCAGCCTATTCTCATAAGTTTGTTAAAATTCCTCATCGACGTGCTTATGTACTAATCGTGTTTCTTTCTCCTCTGAAACACAATTAATCACACTACGAGTAAACTAAAACCATAAATAAACGAATATTAAAACAAAACAATTAAATTATGTTTGCGAGGTCTCATTTATATACAATATTTCTTGAGAGAAATGTATTAAAACTTTCGTCAGTGGTACATAATTTAAATTATTTTTAAAGTAGACTATTGACCGAATAATTTAACAATAAAATACAAAAATCTTTGTTGTAGACTGCATTGTTTTGTAAGTTGTAACCCCAGGTAAGGCTTTTCTTTAGTTAAAGAAAAGTAACCTTCACTTACTACCATACATGTTTAATACAATTATAGTTCATAAACGTATCGAATTCCTAAATATGGAATTTTCATGTAATAACCATGGATGAAATACATATCTAACTAACATAAATGACAACTTTAAACAGATATTAAAACAGTCTGTTCGTGCAAACACAGGCGTACATCAACACAACACTCACACACAAACACCAAACTGGACATTTGTATAAATACCAATGTGAGGATAGTACATGTTGCCATAAGTATTATAAATGAAATATATAGGTGTATGCCGAAATACTTTATGAGAGTTACATCTTGCTCAGATAAACGTGATTACTGGAACATTTGCATTATTTACTGAAATGTTTGGAATTGGTTAATAAGAGAAAGCTTACTTCATACAAACAAACAAAGTCCCCTCATACCAAATGTGCTCGCCCTCACAGCCGTGGGGGCGTTATAATGTTACGGTCAATCCCACTATTAGTTGGTAAAAGAGTAGCTCAAGAGTTGGCGGTGGGTAGTGATGACTACCTGCCTTCCCTCTAGTCTTACACTGCTAAATTAGGGACGGCTAGCGCAGATAGCCCTCGTGTAGCTTTGCGCGAAATTCAAAAACAAACAAACAATCATACAATCAGATTACTTTTTCCATTAAGATTTTCATAAAGATATTTCATACTTCCTACCTCCCCTTCAATAAATAGTGCAGCAGTAAGTCTGTGGATTTACAATGCTAGAAGACCATACTTCCCACATCCCCTCTAATAAATTGTGTCCATATAGTAGTGAAGGTTTCGAACACCTTCACAAAAACGTTTTAACATTACACTGTTTATTTCCTCAGATGATCCATAAACGTAGATTAGCTACAGATAATCGTAAACCTAAGCAGTGACACCTAACGTGATTTTATAGAACTACTCTTGGTAGGCTGGTAAGAACGGCATTTCATTACGTTTCGGTAATATCGTTCTGTGAGTCGCAAGCTTCGAGAAACAGATATTTACTTTTGTTGTCTTTTTGTCAAATTGGAAAGCATATAATCCACAAGATATATTCGACTGAAGCTTTGGAAACATCATTGATGATGGATTCAAATAGTTGTACTGGAAAACCAAAAGGTGGATCCATAGGTCTTGTTTATATTTACAGCGTAAGTTATCAATACAGAAACGGTGTAATACGTGATATACGACAGTAAATAAGTAGCATTACTTCCGTGAGTAACCACACTCCATGTTTGACTTAAAACTGAACAAACCTGTAACTTAGGACAATTTCAAGCATGTGATTACAATAATTCTTTTCATTTTGAGTATACTTTCAATATGGAAACCACGTTAAGCCAGTTGTTAGATATACACGACTATTTGCGTTTGTCAGTTTAATTTGAGCGTTATGACATGTCATATTTAGTTATTATTAGAAGTGACGTTTTACGGTCAGTTCCTTTACGTAACTACGAACCATACGTGCTGTAGTGCAATAATTATGAATTTGCGATTGTTCACAATAATGAGATTATTGCGTTATGTTGCTAGAACGTTTTGAGTTTCTCGTTGGTTTAATTAAACACTATTGCTTAAAAATACCTAGTGTTGCGTGGAATGTTCTAAGCTTTCGTCGAGGTATAAATACGCGTGAAAAAATTATTACTGATTTCTTGTTCTAGGATGCGTGATCTTGAGTTTAGCTATAAAGAGCGTATACTGAAGATTATTAAAGTGTAATTATCATAAATTGTATTGTAATAACACAGTAAAGAAGAAGAACTCATCTTATTACGTATGATCTAAATTAAAATGAACCAGCCGTTGTGGAGTTTGACGAAAAAGAGACAATCATTTAAAGCTTTGGATACAGCTGTGGTAACCAACATTATAACGAACAATTGTATGTACATTTGAATTGTTTATAATACATTATTTTTAAAACAAATGGACTGTGTTTCTGTTTGTTTATTGTTAAAAGTTATCGCCAACAATACACAGACACCTCCTGTAAAAAGTACGGCCTTACAAAACCTGACATTAGTTTCCTTACTTTCGGTATGCAAATTAAACTAAGCCTAGTTATAAAAATGAATGTACAGCGAATAAAAATATGAGACAACCAATCAACAACCGATGTGTAGCGTCTCAATATTTTACAAGTGGAGGCGAAAATCTGTTGTTCTCAAAATATCGCATTTCTTATTATAAGAATACTAATGTCAGAATATATAATGAAAACGTTGAAATCTCTATTTTACAACTTGGACAGACAAGTAGCAATATAAGTTTCTGTAAACATAAGAAAATTAATAAAGTGCCATGCCTCAGCGACGCTCAGTGACAGTGCGATGACCTTTAGCTGAGGTGAATACAAAAACGCAACAAAATTCCAGCTATCGCGAGGACAATAATGAAGCAATCTTCATTCAACCCCCTTCACTACTGATAGCTTTATAATGAATAGCTATAGAAACGTAATCTACAAGACTGTTTCATAGCAATTGTTGCGGGTCAAGCAGAAAAGCCGACATTCGTTCATGCCAGAAACGCTTAGGTATGTTTCAAGAGCTTCACATTTCTTCTCAAACCAAATGTCAGTAAGTCGTTGAGAACAGTTCGATATTTCTGTACTTATATTTATGATTTTTGTATTAATCTATTTACAAGAAATGGTAAAACGATTGCGTTTCCTCTGTATAATTTGATTAAAAAAAGTAGACCGTTTCCGTTTCGGGTTTTAATGTGATTTTTCAGTTTGAAAGATATGCCGACTTGAGTTATGTGGTTTGGGTTTTAGTTACAATGTCACTAAGGAAACGGTTTCTATAGTGACCGTATCTGTGTGTTGTATTGTTTGAAGTCGTACCTGAGAATAAAAGTATCATCTCTGAACAAATATAACTTTTTTTTTATATAATGGGGAATAAAATGTGTTATTTTTGTTTGTTTATTAAGCACAAAACTATACAGTGAACTATCTGTATCGAAATCCTATGTTTATCGTTATGAGCCGTCAGGTTTACTGCTGAGTCACATGGGGGGCTTCTTATATATAAAGGAGTTTGTTTTTCAATTTCCCGCAAAGCTGCACGAGGGCTAATTGCGCTAGCCGTCCCTAATTTAGCAGTGTAAGACTAAAGGGAAGGCAGCTAGTCATTACCACCCACCGCCAACTCTTCGATTACTCTTTTACCAACGAATAGTGGGATTGACCGTCACATTATAACGCCTCTCACGGCTGAAAGGGCGAGCATGTTTGGTGTGACTGGGATTCGAACCCGCGAACCTCAAATTACGAGTCGAGTGCCTTAACCACCTGGCCATGCCGAGCCTACATATAAAGAGCCGTAGATATTGTGCAATTTCAACCAAATTTGTCCTCCGCTGGTACAGCGGTACGTTTACAACGTTACAATCAATGGGTCAGTTCCCCTCGGTGGACTCAGCCCGATGTGGCTTTGCTAAAGGAAAAAAAAACACGCACTAAACCAAATCCTGATTTTTTTGAATGTAAGAGGTTTTATTTAAATAAACGTATACATTATTTTACGTAAATACATAATCACTGCCACCAAAGTTTTATATATTTGTTTAAATAATAGTATTTCTGTGCTATTCCGTCACTGTATAGAAGGCTTTTGGTTTAATATCAGAACACCATAACCAGAAGTCTATCCGAAACGCTATTTACAAATAAAACCTTTAACGTCGAAGGAGACGTAGGATAAGTATTTATTTAAGAGTGATTTGATCAAAAGCTTTCAGTGTTCAATCTGTAACAAACACTTACTGGTTAAAAATACACATTTATATATATGTATACAATGAAGTCCAATAAACTGGTCAGTTCACTATTATACCGGTCTCGAAGAATTACACCCTTCACTTGTAGCCTTGGAGAAGGTTAAAATTCTTGAGTTGGACTAAGTTATTGCATTATGAAAACTTTCTGGAAAGCATGACTCTCTAGAATCTGTAATCTGTATTGAAACGTGTCAGAGATCCAGACAACGTCGAATGAAGGCTTTATACAAATAATGAAGAAAAGGTGGGTCGAAGTTTCTGAAAGCCCCCCGCTAGTACAGCTGTATGTCTCCGGATTTACAACGATAAAATCAGGGGTTCGATTCCCCTCGGTGGGATTAGCAGATAGCCCAATGTGGCTTTGCTATAAGAAAACAAAAAAAGTTTCTGAAAATCTTCATAGCAGGTAGGTTTGAGAAATATTCTGTTGTTCAAGGATCGTCATTATAAGTTGTCAAGTATGACTCCAAGATATTTGATCTGTATGAAAGTATTCGAGATTCGCATATCAAGTGAAGGCGAGGCCAAATATTACGGGGGGTGGACTGAAAAGAAAAAGGCGTTGCTAACATTAATGGTGATTTGTTAGCGGAGACTCCAAATCAAGAAAGCGTTTACTGCAGTGTCTAAGAGTTTTATGGAGAATGACCACTGTTTTGCAGATGGCAACGGAAGCTGTATCATCAGCCTGCTGGATGAAATGGACCATAGATGTAGGGAAGGTCATATCAGCAATATACATCATATAAAATAACGGTGACAGAACTGAACCTTGTGGAATTACTGTGCTGAAAAAGGAAAGACAGCGAATGTCCTCTGTGAGGGCCCCCCAGTGGCTCAGCGGTATGTGTGCGGACTTACAACGCTAGAAACCGGGTTTCGATACCCGTGGTGGACAGAGCACATATAGCCCACTGTGTAGCTTTGTGCTTAACGTTAAACAAACAAATCCTCTGCGAGGACAACTGAACTCTGATGAAAATCGAAAGCCTGTACTGTGGTAAGAGTGAATGTCTTCAATGAGAAGAACTGAGCACTGATGAAAATTGAAAGACTGATACTGTACTTCCTACACTAGTGGGGTGTGTAATATGAATGTGGTGTCTTAAGCTGAACTTTATTCATCGCAGCGAAGATATAGTTAAATAGAATTTGAAGAATATGGAGCATAATGAATCAGAAGAATAAATTAGTTGCAATAAATCACATATAAAGAAATACAATTTTACTATGGTGAGAGAAGGTATGTCTTCACTGGATTAAAGGGATACTGGTATGTTCCTGCAGTAAGACACTGTCTTATACTGGTATGTTCCTGCAGTAAGACACTGTCTTATACTGGTATGTTCCTGCAGTAAGACACTTTCTTATACTGGTATGTTCCTGCAGTAAGACACTGTCTTATACTGGTATGTTCCTGCAGTAAGACACTATCTTATACTGGTATGTTCCTGCAGTAAGACACTTTCTTATACTGGTATGTTCCTGCAGTAAGACACTGTCTTATACTGGTATGTTCCTGCAGTAAGACACTATCTTATACTGGTATGTTCCTGCAGTAAGACACTTTCTTATACTGGTATGTTCCTGCAGTAAGACACTTTCTTATACTGGTATGTTCCTGCAGTAAGACACTGTCTTATACCGGTATGTTCCTGCAGTAAGACACTTTCTTATACTGGTATGTTCCTGCAGTAAGACACTGTCTTATACTGGTATGTTCCTGCAGTAAGACACTTTCTTATACTGGTATGTTCCTGCAGTAAGACACTGTCTTATACCGGTATGTTCCTGCAGTAAGACACTGTCTTATACTGGTATGTTCCTGCAGTAAGACACTTTCTTATACTGGTATGTTCCTGCAGTAAGACACTGTCTTATACCGGTATGTTCCTGCAGTAAGACACTTTCTTATACTGGTATGTTCCTGCAGTAAGACACTTTCTTATACTGGTATGTTCCTGCAGTAAGACACTTTCTTATACTGGTATGTTCCAGCAGTAAGACACTGTCTTATACCGGTATGTTCCTGCAGTAAGACACTGTCTTATCCTATAAGTGAAGATCATGTTGCTCTTACTTCCTCTCTGAAAAATGAGATATATTTTCAACTTTTCTGGATTTGAATTCGCGTGCTCCATCAAATTACGAAGACACTAAAGTCCACCAAACGTGCTCCCCTTTTCAACGATAGGGGCATTATAATGTGACGTGCAATTCCACTGTTCATTGATAAAAATAGTGGCCAAAGAGCTGGCGGCGGGTAGTAATGACTAGCTGCATTTTCTTTAGTCTTTTACTGCTAAGTTACGGACGACTAGTGAAGATAGTTGTCGTGTAGCTTTACACGAAATTGAAATGAAACTTTTCCATGAGAGAATTTTTGTTTCCTGATGTACGAAGACCTTCAAGACTCAAGAACTTAATTTTCCCCTATCGTCGTTATATGTTTAAATTTAAAACGTCAGAGGTTAAATTTTCAGTCTGCTTATGCGAACTTAGGTTTTCTTCTCCACTGTTTCAGACAATTAGAATTATATGAAATATGTCAGGCAGGAATACGTAAATGATGAGCAAACTAAAGAAACCTAATGAGTTTCCAACCAAATGCATTCAGTAAAATTAGAAACGGGGAAGGGGATGAATAAATTATGATAAAATAATTTTGAATAAGTAAATCAGCAAGTTACATTACAAACACAACTGATGTAAAGTTACGATGGAACGGCATGTATCAGAAATACATTTTGATTTTGTTTGACCGTATGATTTCATTGAAAAACCGTTTGTTTTGATGAGTATATAATAGTTTGTTGTTGTTATTTTTAGCGCGAAATTGTTCATACATTCAGATCATATCAGATTTCAAATTCCTAAGATGAGGATATACCTTTCACTTGAAAGCATAGGAAAAATTGACAAATGTGGATCAATTTAGAACACCAGAACCACCCTGAAATAGACTTGCAACAAGTCATAACACAGTCGTGGTAACGTAAGTGCGGTGGTTTTTTATAACAGTGAATCATCTTGGAACACCAAAACCTACCTAAAATAGACCTGCAACAAGTCCTAACACAACAGTGATGAATAAAGTGCGGGCCTGGCATGGCCAAGCGTGTTAAGGCGTTCGACTCGTAATCTGAGAATCGTGATATCGAATCCCGGTAGCACCAAACATGCTCGCCCTTTCAGCCGTGGGGGCGTTATAATGTGACGGTCAATCCCACTATTCGTTGGTAAAAGAGTAGCCCAAGAGTTGGCGGCGGGTGGTGATAACTAGCTGCCTTCCTTCTAGTTTTACACTGCTAAATTAGGGACGGCTAGCACAGATAGCCCTCGTGTAGTTTTGCGCGAAATTCAAAATAAACCAAACCTCCTTCTGATCAAGCAGTTCAGAAGTAAAGATTACACCTGAATCTTGTGGCTCTTTGACCTGATCATTTAGCCCACGTACTCGTAACGTGTTCTTCAGTTTGAAAATTTCAGTTTCACCTGCGATCTTCTACCTTTTCTTCTTTCTTATCGTTACACGAAAATTGTATGAAAAAAGAGCCGTTTAAGTGAAAATAAATTACACTAAAAGACAGTAAATAACTAATCACGCCCCAGCATGATCAGTTGGTTAGGTAGCTTGACTCGCAATCTGACGGTCGAAGGCTCAAAATCCCTTCCCCTCAAACCTACTCGTCCTGTCAGCTGTAGGAGCGTTATAATCTGACGGTCAATTCCACCATTTGCTGGTAAAAGAGTAGCCCAAGAGTTGGTGGTGGATGGTGATGACTAACTGCCTTCCCTCTAGTTTTACACTGCTAAATTAGGGACGGCTAGCGCAGATAGCTCTCGAGTAGCTTTGCGCGAAATTCAAAACAAAGAAAAATAAAGTGCAATGGTTTTTAGCAAGTGTGTCTTAGGCAACATTACGTAAAATAATGAAGAAGGATCTCTATTTGAAAATAAAAACAAACCAAGTCAGAGGTACTAAGATGTTTTTAAAAGATAACACTTCAACTATTGTATACCTCAAGCAGCCGAAGTATGTAACAAATATTCATGATATTCCATACAAAGACATACAGAATAACTGTTTTTCTTCTACCCTAAACGAATTGTGGATATATACAAAAAAATAAGGCATGGATGAACGACAAGACATGGATAGCAACGACGGGGTGAGGCTCCAAAATTGTGTCATTGTTATCGTACTGAGCTTCAGTATGGCTTCTGAAATATATAACTTATGATGAAAAGGTGTGCATGTCAGAAATGTCTTTAGTGCATAAGGTGTACACAATCAGTTAGAAATGTCTTTAGTGCAAAAGGTGTACACAATAAGTTAGAAATGTCTTTAGTGCAAAAGGTGTACACAATAAGTTAGAAATGTCTTTAGTGCAAAAGGTGTACACAATAAGTTGTAAATGTCTTAATTGCAGAAGGTGTACACAATCAGTTAGAAATATCTTTATTGCAGAAGGTGTACACAATCAGTTATAAATGTCTTTAGTGCAGAAGGTGTACACAATCAGTAAGAAAGGTCTTTAGTGTAGAAAGTGTACACAATCAGTTGTAAATGTCTTTATTGCAGAAGGTGTACACAATCAGTTAGAAATGTCTCTGGTGCAGAAGGTGTACACAATAAGTTAGAAATGTCTTTAGTGCAGAAGTTGTACACAATCAGATGTAAGTGTTTTTATTGCAGAAGGTGTACACAATCAGTTAGAAATGTCTTTATTGCAGAAGGTGTACACAATCAGTTAGAAATGTCTCTGGTGCAGAAGGTGTACACAATAAGTTAGAAATGTCTTTAGTGCAGAAGGTGTACACAATAAGTTAGAAATGTCTTTAGTGCAGAAGTTGTACACAATCAGATGTAAGTGTTTTTATTGCAGAAGGTGTACACAATCAGATGTAAATTTCTTTGGTGCAGAAGGTGTACACAATCACTTAGTAATGTCTTTAGTGTAAAAGGTGTACACAATAAGTTGTAAATGTCTTAATTGCAGAAGGTGTACACAATCAGTTAGAAATATCTTTATTGCAGAAAATGTACATAATCAGTTTTAAATGTCTTTAGTGCAGAAGGTGTACACAATCAGTAAGAAAGGTCTTTAGTGTAGAAGGTGTACACAATCAGTTGTAAATGTCTTTAGTGCAAAAGGTGTACACAATAAGTTAGAAATGTCTTGAGTGCAAAAGGTGTACACAATAAGTTAGAAATGTCTTTAGTGCAAAAGGTGTACACAATAAGTTGTAAATGTCTTAATTGCAGAAGGTGTACACAATCAGTTAGAAATATCTTTATTGCAGAAGGTGTACACAATCAGTTATAAATGTCTTTAGTGCAGAAGGTGTACACAATCAGTAAGAAAGCTCTTTAGTGTAGAAAGTGTACACAATCAATTGTAAATGTCTTTATTGCAGAAGGTGTACACAATCAGTTAGAAATGTCTCTGGTGCAGAAGGTGTACACAATAAGTTAGAAATGTCTTTAGTGCAGAAGTTGTACACAATCAGATGTAAGTGTTTTTATTGCAGAAGGTGTACACAATCAGTTAGAAATGTCTTTATTGCAGAAGGTGTACACAATCAGTTAGAAATGTCTCTGGTGCAGAAGGTGTACACAATAAGTTAGAAATGTCTTTAGTGCAGAAGGTGTACACAATAAATTAGAAATGTCTTTAGTGCAGAAGTTGTACACAATCAGATGTAAGTGTTTTTATTGCAGAAGGTGTACACAATCAGATGTAAATTTCTTTGGTGCAGAAGGTGTACACAATCACTTAGTAATGTCTTTAGTGTAAAAGGTGTACACAATAAGTTGTAAATGTCTTAATTGCAGAAGGTGTACACAATCAGTTAGAAATATCTTTATTGCAGAAGGTGTACATAATCAGTTTTAAATGTCTTTAGTGCAGAAGGTGTACACAATCAGTAAGAAAGGTCTTTAGTGTAGAAGGTGTACACAATCAGTTGTAAATGTCTTTATTGCAGAAGGTGTACACAATCAGTTAGAAATGTCTCTGGTGCAGAAGGTGTACACAATAAGTTAGAAATGTCTTTAGTGCAGAAGTTGTACACAATCAGATGTAAGTGTTTTTATTGCAGAAGGTGTACACAATCAGTTAGAAATGTCTTCAGTGCAGAAGGTGTACACAATCACTTGTAAATGTCTTTATTTCAGAAGGTGTAACAATCAGTTAGAAATGTCTTTTGTGCAGAAGATGTACACAATCAGTTGTAAATGATTTTATTGCAGAAGATGTGCACAATCAGTTAAAAATGTCTTTAGTGCAGAAGTTGTACACAATAAGTTAGAAATGTCTTTATTGCAGAAGGTGTACACAATCAGTTAGAAATGTCTCTAGTGCAGAAGGTGTACACAATCAGTTAGAAATGTCTTTAGTGCAGAAGTTGTACACGATCAGTTAGAAATGTCTTTAGTGCAGAAGAGGTGCACAATCAGTTAAAAATGTCTTTAGTGCAGAAGGTGTACACAATCAGTTGCAAATGTCTTCAGTGCAAAAGGTGTACACAATCACTTAGAAATGTCTTTATTGCAGAAGGTGTACACAATCAGTTAAAAATTCTCTAGTGCAGAAGGTGTACACAATCAGTTGTAAATGTCTTTATTGCAAAAGGTGTACACAATCAGTTAGAAATGTCTTCAGTGCAGAAGGTGTACACAATCAGTAAGAAAGGTCGTTAGTGTAGAAGGTGTACACAATCAGTTGTAAATGTCTTTATTGCAGAAGGTGTACACGATCAGTTAGAAATGTCTCTAGTGCAGAAGGTGTACATAATCAGTTTTAAATGTCTTTATTGCAGAAGGTGTACACAATCAGTTAGAAATGTCTTTAGTGCAGAAGATGTACACAATCAGTTAGAAACGTCTCTAGTGCAGAAGTTGTACACAATCAGTTTTAAATGTCTTTATTGCAGAAGGTGTACACAATCAGTTAGAAATGTCTCTAGTGCAGAAGGTGTACACAATAAGTTAGAAATGTCTTTAGTGCAGAAGTTGTACACAATCAGATGTAAGTGTTTTTATTGCAAAAGGTGTACACAATCAGTTAGAAATGTCTTCAGGGCAGAAGGTGTACACAATCAGTTGTAAATGTCTTTATTGCAAAAGGTGTACACAATAAGTTAGAAATGTCTTTAGTGCAGGTGTACAGAATCACTTAGTAATGTCTTTAGTGCAGAAGGTGTACACAATCAGTTAGAAATGTCTTTAGTGCAGAAGATGTACACAATCAGTGAGAAATGTCTTTAGTGCAGAAGGTGTACACAATCAGTTAGAAATGTCTTTAGTGCAGAAGGTGTACACAATCAGTTAGAAATGTCTTTAGTGCAGAAGGTGTACACAACCAGTCAGAAATGTATTTAGTGCAGACGTTGTACACAATCAGTTAGAAATGTCTTTAGTGCAAAAGGTGTACACATTTAGTTAAAAATGTCTTTAGTGCAGAAGGTGTACACAATCAGTTAGAAATGTCTTTAGTGCAGAAGATGTACACAATCAGTGAGAAATGTCTTTAGTGCAGAAGGTGTACACAATCAGTTAGAAATGTCTTTAGTGCAGAAGGTGTACACAATCAGTTAGAAATGTCTTTAGTGCAGAAGGTGTACACAACCAGTCAGAAATGTCTTTAGTGCAGAAGATGTACACAATCAGTGAGAAATGTCTTTAGTGCAGAAGGTGTACACAATCAGTTAGAAATGTCTTTAGTGCAGAAGGTGTACACAATCAGTTAGAAATGTCTTTAGTGCAGAAGGTGTACACAACCAGTCAGAAATGTATTTAGAGCAGAAGTTGTACACAATCAGTTGTAAATGTCTTTAGTGCAGACGTTGTACACAATCAGTTAGAAATGTCTTTAGTGCAAAAGGTGTACACATTTAGTTAAAAATGTCTTTAGTGCAGAAGGTGTACACAATCAGTTAGAAATGTCTTTAGTCCAGAAGGTGTATAGAATCAGTTAGAAATGTCTTTAGTGCAGAAGGTGTACACAATCAGTTAAAAATGTCTTTAGTGCAGAAAGAATACACCATCAGTTAGAAATGTCTTTAATGCAGAAGGTATACACAATTAGTTAGAAATGTCTTTAGTGCAGAAGGTGTACACAATCAGTTAGAAATGTCTTTAGTGCAGAAGGTGTACAGAATCAATTAGAAATGTCTTTAGTGCAGAAGGTGTACACAATCAGTTAGAAATGCCTTTAGTGCAGAAGGTGTACACAATCAATTGCAAATACCTTTAGTGCAAAAGGTGTACACAATCACCTAGAAATGTCTTTATTGTAAAAGGTGTACAAAATCAGTTAGAAATGTTTTTATTGCAGAAGGTGTATAGAATCAATTAGAAATGTCTTTAGTGCAGAAGGTGTATAGAATCAATTAGAAATGTCTTTAGTGCAGGAGGTGTACACAATGAGTTAGAAATGTCTTTATTGCAGAAGGTGTACACAATGAGTTAGAAATGTCTTTAGTGCAGAAGGTGTACACAATCACTTGTAAATGTCTTTATTGCAGAAGGTGTACACAATCAGTTAGAAATGTCTTTAGTGCAGAAGGTGTACACTATCAGTTAGAAATGTCATTAGTGCAGAAGGTGTACACATTATCAGTTAGAAATGTCTTTATTGCAGAATGTGTACACAATCAGTTAGAAATGTCTTTAGTGCAGAAGATGTACACAGTCAGTTAGAAATGTCTTTAGTGCAGAAGGTGTATAGAATCAATTAGAAATGTCTTTAGTGCAGAAGGTGTACACAATGAGTTAGAAATGTCTTTATTGCAGAAGGTGTACACAATGAGTTAGAAATGTGTTTATTGCAGAAGGTGTACACAATGAGTTAGAAAAGTCTTTATTGCAGAAGGTGTACACAGTCAGTTGTAAATACGACAGCTTAGAATGGTACAAACAATGGATTCGATGCTTGAGGTGGACAAATCACAAACATCTCATTCATGCTTAGTGAATTGTTTCTTCATCTATATAAAAAGCGACATCTGGCGCTAAGCAGAATATCAAGCAATGCTCTAGTCACCTGTGTTGTCTTAAACCCTGCAGTTTCTGCAGAACCATTACCTTGAATTTTCTGAAAAATTGAAAACAGATAAAGTGGAATTCAAAATCACAATGTTTTCTAGTGGAATATGTCGCTGTTTCAATATCCATCTAATCAAACAATTACCCGAAGGTATTCAGACGTTTCATGTTTGTTATCTTTAAGAAGATATGAGATGAACCGAAACTAGTGCGCCTTCTATAAAACAACATCAAGACACATACCTTCCAGCAAATAACCCGTATAATGAAATTCGACCCACACTACGCATGTTTATGATTCTTCTCGTCGCTTACAGTGTATAGGAATTACAGTTTTGTTCCAATACGAAGGAGCCGAATATTAACAATATATATATATATATATAATTCATTCAGTCTTCGTGTCTGTCTCCGTTAGTGTTTAGAAAGTATAGCTTGGTGGACCGCTTCATTTCCTGTTCTCCACAAGAACTCAGATGTCGCGAGCTAATTAACTTTTCGCAAGTTTTCAGGAAGTGGAATCGCCGTGAGAAAGCCAGATTCACTTGAGAAAACGAAGTAAAGCTGTACTATCCTATTGCGTTGCTTCGAAAATAAGTAAGGAGTGCTAACTTAATTATGGCTGGGAGAAACAAACGTGACGAATTGTAGATCTGAAAACTCGTGGTTCGAGTCCCGTTGACGTACAGTCGTGTTCCGCACTTTGAGCTCATGACTGATAACCCACGTCCTGTTATACGTTTTAGAGTCTGATAAGAGTTGGTGTTCGGTTCTGTTGACGAGCTATCTTCCCTGTGATTTATCAGTTCAAAATTTGCGATTTTCCAAAGCAAACGAATCCTTTGCGAAATAATTTTACTAAAGCATGTTTTATAATGAGTTTCCGTTGATTAACAGAAAAACAGTAATTTCTAACTGAGCGGCCATGACTTCTATTGAAGAGGAGACAAAATTATGGTGCATTTTGGCAAGTTTTTAAAACGATCCAGATTCAATAAGTTCAAGCGATATTTATTAGTTCTTCTGATCCAGTGAAGCTTTACTTTATCCTAAAAAAGTAAATGTATTATTTAGTCCTAGTAAATAAAAGGATAATTATTTTGTTTTAACGTCAAAAAGATACAAGAGGTTAAGGGAACTAGCGCAGACTACAACTGGTATTGTTTAATATTTAAATAATTTTGGAGCAGATATGGTTCTATATCCCAATTCTACCTTGCTCGTTGAATTATTGATGCTAAACAAGCAAAACAGTTGACATAATTGATAACTGAGGTGCTCTTACATTATAAAAATATCTTGATACTTTCCACCATATTCTTATTTTTATAGACAAGGTTCTGAGCTAAAACAGCCGAGCATGGCCCATAGGTTAGTGTGCCGGACTTTGGAATCTAATGTTCGAGCTCCGTTAAAACTCAAAACATTTCCCGCTGTATTTTGAGGACGTAGATGCACTGTAAGAGCGATGGTCAAAAACTAACAGTTTGTCTGTTGAAAGTAACCAAGAATAGGCAGTACGTGATATAATCTAATTGTCTTCTTTCTAGTTTATCATTTAGGGACGGCAGTTAGTCCTCGAGTAACTTGGCTCTAGATTCAACAAACAAATAAATAAACAAGTATGTATTTGTGTGTTTTCTTGTAACAAAGCTACATCGCGGGTATCTGCAGAATCTACCGACGGGAACCCAGCCGCTGATTCTACCTTTGTAAATCCGTAGAAACGAAAGCCCGGCATGGGCAGGTGGGTTAAGGCGTTCGACTCGTATTCCGAGGATATCGGGTTCGAATCCCCGTTGCACCAAAGATGCTCGCCCATTCAGCCGTGCGGGCGTTATAATGATACGTTCAATCCCACTATTCGTTGGTAAAAGAGTAGCCCAAGAGTTGGCGGTGGGTGGTAGCGACTAGCTGCCTTCCCTCTAGTCTTACATTGCTAAATTAGGGATGGCTAGCGCAGATAGCCCTCGTGTAGCTTTGCGCGAAATTTAAAAAAAAACAAAAGAAACAAACGTAAAGAAATGAACTAAGATATACAATATATTGTTTTTTTTCTTTATCTTTTCAGTAGAGCTTTTAAGGAATTAGAATCACGATATCAACCAAGGTTTAACTCGTATTGATACCCTCTTTGTATTGTTTTAAACAACCAGTTTTGTCTTGGGCTCTACCGTAAAGATGAAAATTATAAAACAGTTCGGAAACTTCCGAACGACAGGTATAAACTCTGAGTTTATGACAAATATTTATTTTAGTTTTGTGTATATTTTACTAAAAACAACCTTCTGATAAGTTTTATAATCCGGGTTTGAGAAAACAAAAAATCGTGTCTTATCTTTTTCCACGTGACCCGGCATGGCCAAGCGTGTTAAGGCGTGCGACTCGTAATGTGAGGGTCACGGGTTCGCATCCCGGTCGCGCCAAACATGCTCGTCCGTTCAGCCGTGGGAGCGTTATAATGTTACCGTCAATCCCACTATTCGTTGGTAAAAGAGTAGCCCAACAGTTGGCGGTGAGTGGTGATGACTAGCTGCCTTCCTTGTCGTCTTACACTGCTAAATTAGGGACGGCTAGCACTGATAGCCCTCGAGTAGCTTTGTGCGAAATTCAAAACAAAATCTTTTCCACTTTTTCCGTTTCTAGGTTTCCATTTCATGCAATGTTCTGTTTCTTTTTCTTTTCTTTCTGGAATCCCGCATGAGTGAAAGACGTTTTACCTACTTTTAGGCCCTCTAGTAAAACAAAATTTGGTTGTACTTACTCACGCGTCTATTCGGTATTTTAGTGAGATAAATACAAATGTAATACGTTAGCAAATGTTTCGCTCAAGAAAAACGAATCGCCGAGTTTTACAGTTCATTCCTAGAGTAACATTACCTCGAGGAAACCCAGTTACTCGTGTCGAAAACCCTAGGGTTAACTTGTATTCAATTCACGCAACATTATGGCAATAAAATGGTCTGAGAACATTTTGAATGGTGCATTTTGAAAAGGTTTGAAGCCCCTGTAAACGCTTTGTTCTTCGCTATACCAACTTTTAATGCAATTGAAACATCGAGTTTTTTTCCTAGTTTCTTAACAAAGTGTGTGAGTTAGGTTAGAAATATGAATCCAGTGAGTTAGATACGGGAAAAATCATCCTGAGAAACAAGAGCATTTATTGGAGAACTGAAATTTCTTGCTATACTTTTCTGCGCAGTTATTACAGTCACGATTAAATGCAATATATATATATTTATAATTTTAAGTAAGATTGTAACAAAAGAATTAGAAATTCTGTGTATCTTGACATGGCAGAGTGAACTTTTCTAGATAAATTAGGAGCTTTCTATATTTGGTCAGTGAAAACTTTCTTCCTTTTATTTTCGTTAAATATAAATTATAATTTAATTTTTCTCAATAAATGAAACCGCAGGGATATTCTTTCATGAAATGCAACAAAGAAAACGAGATTTAAACTAATTAATTAAACTGTTTAAACACTTAAACTTCAGTTAATTAACTATGATTATATGAGTATAGAACAAAAGGATAATCTTTTATATGCAAAACGGCTCGTTTGGGTTGAGAAAATATTTTACATAGAAGAGCGAACAACGTTTCGTTCTTCTGTGAACCTGACGATGACCAAAGAAGATCGAAACGTTGTTCTCTATGTACAACTGTGGGTTTCTCGACATCACTGAAAAGGATAATCTATTGACATTATCAGCTTAATTTAAAATAGACTCATGAAGAATTGCCATATAAAACATTCAAGTAGGCCCCAACATGGCCAGGTGGTTAAGGTGTTCAATTCGTGATCTGAGGGTCGCGGGTTCGAATCCCAGTCGCACCAAACATTTCTCGCCCTTTCAGTCGTGAGGGTGTTATAATATGACGGTCAATCCCACTATTCGTTGATAAAGACTATTCCAAAAGTTGGCGGTGGGTGGTGATGACTAGCTACCTTCCCTCTAGTCTTACACTGCAAAATCAGGAACGGCTAGTGCAGATAGCCCTCGAGTAGCTTTGCGCGAAATTCAAATCAAACTAAGTTTCTTTTATGTATCTATTTGTTAGTTTATATTACAGTAAAGCCACATTGAGCTATCTGTTGTGTCTACTGCGGTGAATCTAACCTCGAATTCTAGCGTTGTAAATACTTAGACTTATCACGGTTCTACCGAGGAACTGTACTTGTTCGAAACTTGTAATTACTACCAGTTCTGACATACAGCGTACCTCTCTCTTCACTGGTACAGGCTTCAAAGCAATATCTAAAGGACAAAAGGAAATGATGATCGAACGGGCTTCGTCCTGTTGACCTTAAGATGCAATCTGAACATGAATTCTTTGAAAGACAAGAGACCAAACACACGTATTCTACACGAGTTTTACTACGAAGTCAGTAGAAAATACCATGGGACTAGTTTCACAGATTCTTCTCCCGGTTCCAGCTGTAGTTGAGTTAGTGACAGAACTACTGGAATCATAAAACTTTGATTTACACCCCGGCTCCAAAGTCGTCAAACTGAATGGCATTTCTTTGTGAACGGTGTATATTGGCTTTTTTTTTTTTTGTCATCGTAGGATATAAAGTTCTAGATTTCCGTTAACAAATACCACTCGAATGCGTTGTCTGCATTGAGAGAGGCAGGATAGCTATTTATCTTTTTTGTTTAGTTTTATTTTTTCCACGATGTACTGACTACAATGGTACTAGCGCATATGACTTGTACTATATTGGATAAATTCCTTTTACCATGTGGATCTCTTTCCCCCACTCTTATATATCTATGTACCTATACATAAGGTAAGTATTATTATATGTGTATTTTTTAGAAGTTTCGAAATGCGACGGTTATCTATTACACTATGTAACAAAAGTTTTACTTGTTCTTGTTTCGGGGCAGAAAGTGTTATTTCCCAATTGCTTATGCCTAAAGTAAATGGAAAGAGACCTATTTTTCCCTTCAAACTTTGCTTTTGTGACCTGAAAGTGATTCACATTACAGTCGCAAATCTCGAGACTCTACTCACTTCTAAACATTTTTGTATAACTTTAGTATAAATACATGTAAATCTTGATTCATATGTTGTTTTATTCAGACCTTGTGCAAATAAAAATGTGCAAATTTGTCCGTTTTTACATAGAAAATAGGTTAATTTATAAATTTCATTATCCAGGCCACAAAAGCAAAGTTTGAAGGGAATAATGGCCATTTTCTGTACTATTACAACATAAGCAATTAAGAAATAACACATACTATCCAGGAACAAAATTTGTGTTACATAGTATTATTAAGCAAGCTTTCAACTGCGTCGTGTAATTGAATCCTCAGCCAGCAGCCTCAAACTTGCTTAGAAATATAAAAAAAATAAATAAAAATAAAGTAAACATAAGTAATAAGAAAAATTGAGAAGGTATATATCTTTTGTTCCGGTATGTTGCGTTTTCTTTTTTCCAGATTTGCTAGCCAAACTTGATAATGTAAAAAAAAAAAAAATCTTCCCTTTTATATCAATCAGTTTATGTAAATTATGAAAAAACTAACTACCACATAAGTTCAGTATGTTAAGAAAATACCTTGTAGGAACCACATAACTTATCATAAGTTTTGTACCGTAAGATTTGTAGTGTATTGTTCTGTGAACATTCTACCGTACAAGTACGGTGTTGTAGGTATTTTACAGTAAGTATGATATTTTACAGCAAGGATTGTACAGTACAAGTATGTTATTGTACTGTATTATTATGGTATTGTAATTATTGCACAATATAAGAATGGTACTGTTTGGTTTGTTTTGAATTTCGCGCAAAGCAACACAAGGGCTATCTGCGCTAGCCGTCCTTAATTTAGCAGTGTAAGATTAGAGGAAAGGCAGCTAGTCATCACCACCCCCCGCTAACTCTTGGGCTACTCTTTTATCAACGAATAGTGGGATTGACCGTCACGTTATAACGCCTCCACGGCTGAAAGGACGAACATGTTTGGTGTGATAGTATGGTATTATACTGTAAGTTTATTGTTGCACTGCATAAGAACGCTATTGTACTCTAAGGATTATAAAGCATATGTTATTGTACTGTATTACTAAGGTATTATAAGTGTAAATATGGTATTGTAAGTGCTCTGACGTAAGTATTGTACATCGTATAATGGTAAAGTGATACTACAGTTCATTGAAATACTTTATTAGTTTACTCATTCTCCTAAAAGTTACCTGAAGAAAGTGTGGATTTTATTTATTATTATTATGAACATCACTGACCATACCAGATATTGTGGTCAGTCAGATTACTGGTTTACGTTTTCCTTGTTGTTGAAGGCGATTTTCTTTTGTTGTTGTTTATTTTGTATATCTAATATATGTGGTTATATTTAATAATATTTGAAACAACTGTTTAATTACTTGGTAAGTTTCCATCTGGAAAAATAACTAAAAAACGATCTTACATTTTTGGCTCAATGTTTAAATATTTATTATATTATTTTAATTCGTATAACTAAACATTTACAACTGCTAAGCCTACTTACTGTTCGGTGAAACGAATAAACACAAAAACTGTGCCAAGATATGTTGTTTTGGGATTCCTACGTTACATCAACAAAAGTGTTAAAACGAAATTCGTGAAATGAACCCCATTGCAAAAGCTCTTAGAAAAATATATTTTAGCTTAATTTATTTATTCAGTAGGAACGGTTTTCAAAGACTCTGCAAAAATAAGTTTTCCCGAATACATTATTATAAAATTACGGATTCGTTCAATCTAATGTTATTTAGTTTAAAGTATAAAACAGCTGTGTACACCGTTATCAGATGGAAACGTAATAACTATGAGTGGTCTATGAAGAAAGGTCACTGATAATGAATGTTTTATTTGTGGTTTAACTTTGACCTTCAATGTCTCCATTTTTTATAAAATCATAATCAAAATCAAATGTTTTTGCTGTTAATACTGAAAAACATAATAAACTCTGAAGAAGGTAAATCACTATAACTGATGTACTTGATAAATTAATACGTTAATTGGCAGGTACTACAAGCAGTTTTGTTCGTTATGGCTGTTGTTCTGAAGACATCTGATGCTGAAGAAATAGTGCTTGGTTGCTAAGTTCGTATCGAGATGTATTTACCCACTTATTTGTCTGCGTGACTATGTACGATTTCTGGCTTTCTCTGACGTCATTTGTATCACATGTCAAGTTATCGTTAGTAGAGGGTAGAGAGTAGTAGTTAATGTTTTTGTTCCATTTTATCGGTAGACAATTTACAGACGATATTGATTTATCATAAAATTTAAAAAATGAGGGCCTAAGTCATGCAGAATTTTTGTTAAGTCATTATTCATCTCAGTCTCTTAGCCAGATAAACATGGTCTCACTAATCAAACTCATTTATTTCTCTTGTTATACAATAAATAACGGTTCATAAATGTATGTTAATGTTTTAGTTGTTAATTACTGGTAATTTCCTCAACAAAACTGATGTTAGTTTGAAATATTTAGTTTAGTGAAATATTTAAATGTAACTTTTAGCAAACAGTTTTATGTAATGAGTTTTTGACTGAACAAGAATTTGCAGACAAAGTTGAACAACAAAGTCTCCAATTGCTGATGAGAGGTTTACCTTACTGTTTCCACTTTCATGAGAGTTGTTGTTTTACTGAACATTAAGTTCGTTCAGAGAAAATGTCCTGAGAAAATATGAACAATCAGTTAACGTAACTCACTCACTCGCTAATCTTTAAGTCTGAATAAATGTGTGTACAGCATTTAGTATTCAAAGGGTATTCATTAAAAACACATGTAGAGCCAGTAATCTTTAAAAACAAATCACTGGTATGCCTTCGTGAAAGTTTTTTGTTTAGTTTCGCTCAAAGCTACACGAAGACTACCTACGCTAACCCTCCATAATTTAACAGTGTAAGACCAGAGGAAGGCAGCTAGTCATCACCACCCACTGCCAACTCTTGGGCTACTCTTTTACCAACGAATTGTGGGGATTAACCGTCACATTATAACGCCCCCACGGCTGAAAGGGTGACCATCTTTGGTGCGACGGGAATTCGATCTCGCGATACTCGGATTACGGTGTGTGTTTTTCGTATAGCAAAGCCACAAAGGGCTATCCACCGAGGGGAATCGAACCCCTGATTTTAGCATTGTAAATCCGGAGACATACCGCTGTACTAGCGGGGGGCCTCGGATTACGGTCGAATGCCTTCACCCCCCTGGCCATATCGGGCAGTCTTCGTAAAAGTAAATGTAAGTGTACTAAATAAAATGATTGTGGAACTTTCCTTAAAACACTGTAAGTAACTGGACTCGCTCTCGTAAAAACAACAAAAACAAACACTTGTCTTCTTCCGTCAAATATATCCCAGTGGGTCAGCGGTAAACTTATGGACTTACAACACTAAAATGTGTGGTTCGACTTCCTGCGTTGTACAAAGCGCAGACAGCCCATTTACGTTGAAACAAACTAAAAAAAAATCAACAATTTCAGATAAATCACGCGCACACTGAATTTCGTGTAAATAACTAAATATATACGTGTACAGCATCGAGTAGTTTTAAACATAGAAACAGCACGGCTTTCAAAGTTATAATTCTGAAGACTTACTGTGTGCCACTAGGGGGTTTAACAGTCTAGATACTTTATCATTTATATGTGATACTGAAAGAAAAGTAGGGTAACATTTTAACGTTAAATTACCTACAATCTGTTATATCTTTATAAGTCTTGTTACCTGAAGACTGTCTTAAAAATATATATCATTTACGTGATCTTAATGCTTGGAATTAAAAGCAATGATATTGTAGTCCTGTTATGAATATTCCAGTGTAGGAAGTCTCGCGATACCTTTTTCGTCCGTGCGTTATATTGTACACGTCAAACACGTTCTTGCATGTTAAGCTGAAATATGTCCTTACACAACGACGTAAGTTGATATATGACCTTACACAACCTCCAAGTTGAACTATATATAACCTTGTATGACTCTGTAAGTTGAAATATGACCTTACACGACTGTTTGAATGGAGATATTGCCTTACACAGCTCTAAAAGTTAAAATATTACCTTACACAGCCCTATAAGTTAAAATTTTACCTTACACAGCCCTATAAATTAAAATATTGCCTTACACAGCCCTATAAGTTGAAATATTGCCTTACAAAAGTATTCATTCCCCTGCAGAGTTTCTATATTTTGTTACCATCTCGCAATCATGAAACTTTCAAATGGGGTTTTATATTTAGAATCTACACATTCTACTCCATACAGAAACAATTAAGCAAAACAAAACAACAACAAACGCTGATAGTAAATAAATTCAAGTGTAAACGATTAATTTAAAAGGTCACAAAATTAGTTCTATGTCATTGTGTAATGAATGTGGTTTAACGTCAGAGTAAATACATCTGTTCAAGCCACAACTCATATAGTGACACGAACCATGAACACCGAGGAACTTTCCAAAAAAGTCGAGGATAAAATGGTAGACAAACACATATTAGGTGAAGGTTAGAAGAAAATTTCGAAATCGCTGATTACTTTTGAGTACGGTGAAGACAATGATTAAACAGTGGAATGTGCTTCATACCATCCAGTCACAACCTGAATCAAGAAGCACTTCCAAACTAGGCAGATGATCAAGCAGGAAACTGGTGAGAGATGTCACCATGAAGCGAACAGTGACTTTGAAATATTTGCAAAGTGTCGTGTTTAAGATAGAAGTTAGTATTCATACATCAAAAATATCCCAGCCCTTACACAAAGTAGATCCACACAGCGAGTGGCAAGAAAGAAACCATGACTGAAAAAGAATAATTTTAGGTCTCGTATGAAGTTTGTGGAAAGTATATAAATGATACTGCAGACACGTGACAGAAGGTTTTGTGGTCAGACGACACAAAAATTGAGCTTTTTGGACTAAATTCAAAGCATTAGGTCTGGCGCAAGCACACACAACACAACACATCACATAGTCAACACCGTCCCAATTGTCCAGCATGGAGGTGGCAATATCAAGTTGTCTGGATGATTCTCATCAGGAGGGACTGGAAAGTTCATCAGGACTAAGGAGAAGATGAATAGTATAAAGTACAGAAGAATCCCAGAAGAAAATCAGCTTGAGTCAACCAAGAATATAAAACTAGGTCGAAATTTCACATTTCAGGAGAACAATGACCCGAAGTACAAGGCCAAAGTCACACTGTAGTGGTTCAAGAAAAAGAGCGTGAATGTCCTGGAGTGGTCCAGTCAAAGTCTTGACTTGAATCCAATGAAAAAGATATGGCAAGACTTGAAGATTGCTGGTCCATCAATGATCCCCAGCAGACTTTGTAAGAAAGTGAACGTCCTGAATTGAATTAAACAGAAAATTTATGGATAGGCTTGCAGTCTAGCAACAATATCCAACAAATTTGTCAGAATTGGAGCAATTTTGCCAAGAAAAACGAGCAAAAACTACACCATCCCATTTCGCAAAACTAGTAGAGACTTATCCAAAAAGACTCACAGCAGTAACTCCTGTCAAAGATGCTTCTATCAAGTACTAATACTTATGTTATCAGCAAATTACAATTTATATATTTTCTTTGCATGTTTTTCTGATATTCAACTTTCTCTACACAGAAGTTTGATCTTTAAAGTTTGGTTCAAAACAAATTTATTTAAACAACTGTTTTCATTATTCGTATTTGATCAAAACATGACATTATTATTGGTATGGAGTGAATACTTTTGCAAGATACCGTTGACTTTACACTACCCTGTAAGTAACCCCTTTTGAACAACTTCTGAGTGAAGGATTTGTTCTGTTTGTTTTTGAATTTCGCACAAAGCTACTTGAGGGCTATCTGTGCTAGCCGTCCCTAATTTAGCAGTGTAAGACTAAAGAAAAGGCAGCTAGTCATCACCACCCACCGCCAACTCTTGGGCTACTCTTTTACCAACGAATAGTGGGATTGACCGTCACATTTTAATGCCCCCACGGCTGAAAGAGCGAGCATGTTTGACACGAAGTGGATGCGAACCCGCGACCCTCAGATTACGAGTCGCACGCCTTAACACGCTTGGCCATGCCGGGCCTCTGAGTGAAGGATCAGCAATCTTTTGTTGTGACTAAAAATATATCAAAAGTTTTTGTTTATTTTTGTTCAACATTTTTGAGCATGAATTGAAATTAAATGTTTAAAGTTAGGTAATTAAATACAACTTTCAAAGTTGCTTTAATCAGTTACGAAAGTAAACATTAACCATTTAATTAGCAGGGAAAACATTTGGTTGATTTACGATGATAAAGTTACGGTCCTCTGATTGCTTCAGAACGATTACTTAATCATGATGTATATTTGAAAATAATCACGACCAGATTTTGTAAATACATTAAAATGAGGGTGAACGCATGCTGTACTTAAGATAAAATGAAATTGAAATGGAAACCAAAATCATACGATTCCTCGATAAGAAAGAAAAAAAATGTGTTGTTTTAGAACGTATGAGGAGAGAAAATTTGTTTTTTGCTTTGTTTTTGAATTTCGTGCAAAGCTACTCGAGGGCTATCTGTGCTAGCCGTCCCTAATTTAGCAGTGTAAGACTAGAGGGAAGGCAGCTCGTCATCACCACCCACCGCCAACTCTTGGACTACTCTTTTACCAATGAATAGTGGAATTGACCGTCACATTATAACGCCCCACGGCTGAAAGGGCGAGTATGTTTAGTGCGACCGGTATTCGAACCTGCGACCCTCGGATTACGAGTTGAACGCCTTAACAAAAGTATTGGCATAAACTTCTTTGCTATGTATTAGAAAGATTATAAATAAAACTAAAAAGGAAGGGCTTAACATTCACAATTACCTGTTGTTATAACAATAAAATATTATTTTAGTTGTTATTAAACACAAAGTTACATAAACAATGGACTATCTGTGCTGTGCCCATTGTGGATATTGAAACCAGGTCTATTGCAGCAACCGCCCTCTGGTGTTCCGTTAACCAACTAGTTGGTTATAACAAAAATTAAATACATCTATGAACGTTACGACTATATTATTATTATTAATAATAATAATAAAAGAGCGTGTCTATGGGTCTCTGTATGTGTATGTGAATGCCATTACTCCATGAGTAAAGAATCTACAAATCTGAACTTTCCACACATACACACATTAAGTACACCTGTGTATTATTAGTTTTCCACGAGCATGCACGCGTGCGCGACCGCTTAGTTTTCTAAGACAAGTTAGCGAAAAGCCACATAGGAACAAATATGAGACCGCCGTAACACTAACAACTAAAACCCCCAAAACTTGAAATTTTGCTTTCACATCAGTGGTCCTGAGGGTGTGCACCTGGGTATTATTACTTATCTACCTGCGTCCGCGCATGCACATGCACATCTTTTTATGCAAAAAAAAACACATACAAAAGAAATGTGACCGCCATAGCTCTGAGTGCAAAGAACCTAGAAACCCAAAAAGTTTCACCCACACTTAATGGACCCCGAGGATGTGCATCTGGACATTATTAATTACCCACATGCGCGCGTGAGCGCATGCTTTTGTGAGGCAAGCTAGCAAAAAAAAAAAAAAACAACGAAGAAAAAAAAGTGGGTCCTTATATTACAAATTATAGACATAAATCACAGACAGACACGCACTTGTGTGCATTCGCGCGTGTACATCTTTTTAATGAGGCAATCTAGCAAAAACAAAAAAAAAACACATATAACTACTTCTGATATGTACAAAAGCCAGTGCGTTTTGGTAACTGCGTTCAGACAATGGCTTTTATATCATGTTACTTAACAATAAAAATATAACCTAATAGAGCTCTTAATAGGATATGTACTGAAAGAATAACATTAAAGGTACGAAATACAAAGGATAAAAAACACGTTGATTTCCAATTCAAAGGCTCCAATAATTAAATAATTCTTTTTTTATTATTTAAGTTTAAAATCAGAGGATAAGCCAAATGAAAGGTTATCTTCATAAACTGACCACATCTCGTAAAGGAGCAACAAAAGTATACAGTTTAGACCTTTTTTTTTGCCAGAATGGTTTCACCACACACATACACACACAATGACATACTCATCTATAATACATCAACCTTGGCCCGGTATGGCCAAGCGTGTTAAGGCGTGCGACTAGTAATCTGAGGGTCGTGGGTTCGCATCCCGTCCTTTCAGCCGTGGGGGCGTTATAAAGTGACGGTCAATCCCACTATTCGTTGGTAAAAGAGTAGCCCAAGAGTTGGCGGTGGGTGGTGATGACTAGCTGCCTTCCCTCTAGTCTTACACTGCTAAATTAGGGACGGCTAGCACAGATAGCCCTCGAGTAGCTTTGTGCGAAATTCCAAAACAAACAAACAAACAAATACATCAACCTGAGGGAAGCCGGGTACTTACGTTAGTTTGTAAATAAATAACGGATTGGATCATTACGAGTGGGTTCAACTACCAATATTCTAATATTGTTACATTAATTAACAATGCGGAAACTACAAAGAAACTAGCGTTTTCTCAAAGAGATCACGTGATATAATGGACATGCCTTTTGAATTCCGATTTGAAGTGAAATCCTCTAATGTTTTTAATTGTGGATACTGAAACCATTTTTACTGTTAGTTTGGTCGAGTGTGACTTGTTTTACTGATATTAAGCCAGGCCTATCTTGTTAAACACCAATGTTATAAATAGTAATAACTCACGCGATAGGAGCTCGTTGAAATGTAATAATTTTATCCATTTTTCTGACAATATATATATATATATAAAGATAATTTTCAAAACCTAAACTTCAATACGGGTCAAGGTCATCAAGTAACCCAGTGGGTCATAATTATCTTCCATTCATTGAGCTACTCAAGGGCCGGATCTGGATTTGTTGGGGGCTACACCATTCCAAAATAAACTTTTGCTTACTTTCAAGTATCGTAATGATTAACACTGCAATAGGTGATCGAAGGCCGGATGTGCTCCAAGGACCACCTGTTGAGGACACTACAACATCCAGATACATTCACACCTCATTATAGGACACTCAACCAGATGTTACGTGTGTTAACCACGTGTGTGAACACAGACAAACATAAATACCAAAATCTTCTGGACATTTCTATAAAATTATAAAAAAAGGCGACATTTCTTGTTATCGTGCTAAAGTTGCGTTTGTTTTTATAGCGTAATATTTTCATTCATTACAAGCTCGTTTATTTCGAAAGTTCACTAAATATTCAGTTACTCGTTGTTCAACTATACTACCAGTTATTTGTTTGGGGATAATTCGTTAACTCTAGCGGATTATTTCAGTAACACTGTAAGCATCTCATCAAATATAACTCTAAACGTCCTTATAAGTATCCTTTTTTGTTTTTTAAACAGGAAATGGAGACGTGAGTTAAGGCACTCGACTCGTAATCTGAGGGTCGCGGATTCGAATTCCGGTCGCACCAAACATGCCCGCCCTTTCAGCCACGAGGGCGTAATAATTTGACGGTCAAACCCACTGTTCGTTGGTAAAAGAGTAGCCCAACAATTGGCGGTGGGGGTGATAACTAGCTGTCTTCCCACTAGTCTTACACTGCTAAATTAGGGACAGATAGCGTAGATAATCCTTTAGTAGCTTTGTGTGAAATTCAAAACAACCCAAACTTTTTTTTAACAACTTTTGCGCGAAAAATGAGCAAGTTGTTTGCACTCTCCAGTAGTAGAGAATAATTAGATGTGTTGTTATTATTTCACACCAAAATCGAGATTTGTTACTTTTTAAACTGTATTTTGGTATCAGCGAATAGTTAACGATTTTTTTTATCTTAATTTATTAAATATATATATGTATATATAAGATTTTAGTGCGAATATCCAAACAAAGAATTACAGAACATTTTAAGAAAACCAAAACGAACCTCAGAGTATAATAAAACACACTTTTCCTAAAACCAATAACTACAGCAGTGGAGTTCATTAGATTGATTCGATTTACGTATCTTAGAAAAAAAAATTAGTTTAAAATACAAGAATTGAAGTGTGAAATAATAATAAAATATTCTTGAGAAAAACGTCTGTCTTCGTTAAGTTTAGAACAGCTGGTGCTGAATATGGAAAGGAATGATAATAAAACAATTAAGCTTTCCACGGTTGGCCTCCCTTATAACTTTTTAATGGAAAAGACGAGTTGATCTAAGCCTAAGTGCTACATGCTGTAGTAATATTGCATCAGCGATAACCTTCTGTCATATCTTAACGGATTTTACTGGTTGGTAAGTTTATCAGGTTTATGTTGATGGAGTCAAAACAACACCATCTGAGAGATAAAACGGTAACAACAACAACATTTCTATTTTTCTCTCTTACTGAACGGCTAACATTTATTTGTTTATTATTTTTTACAATAACTAATGACGATTGATTATTATACACCGAGAGAAGAAACAAACTGAAGTGGTGTGGACAGGTGGTTACGACACTTCACTTGCAATCTGGAGATCGCTGGTTCGAATCCTCATTGCACTAAACATGCCCACTCATTCAGTCGTGAGGACGTTATAACGGTACGATGAATCCCACTGTTCGTTGAAATAAAAACAGTAGACCAAGAGTTGGCAGAGGGTAGAGATGACTAGCTGTCTTCACTCTGGTCTTGCACTGCTAAATTAGGGACACCTAGTGCTGATAGCTCTTGTGTAGCTTTGCACGAAATTTAACAAACAAACAAACTGTCAGTCTTACATTTCCTTTAAAAATAGTTAAGAATTAGGCCACAAACGCCCTCCAGTGGCACGGCGGTACGTATGCGGAGTCACACTGCTAGAAATCGGGTTTCGATACTAGAAGTGGGCAGAGCACAGATAGCCCCTTGTGTAGTTTGTGCCTAATTCAAAATAATCAATCAATTGAGGTCACAAGTTTAGACATCCAAGCTCTTCACAACAACTCCTGTAATTAGTAATTAATATAACAATCGCATATTGTTATAAATACACACATATTAACAGTAACGTGTGTGAGCGCAAGAGTTTATTTTTATACGAGGTTTTTGTGATGTTTTTTAACATTAGAGTTTCGTGAGTTTTTCTTTATGTACCAGTAGTTTTCGCATGGACCAACGTTACGTATTATCTACATCATGTTCAATATCCTAAAAGGTAATATTGCGGAGTTTCTCGTAGAACTGACGTTTTCAGTCACTATAGTGTCTTATTCATAACATAGGGAATCATGTGATAATAAAAGTTGATGATTTATGTCTAGTTACGTGTACAACTCCAGCCTTCTTATATCAATCTGTGTAAATCTCCCATAGACTCGTTTCACTACTGCACGTATGAGGTGACGTGACTTTGTTTGTGAGGCTATGAAATTTTAATAATTATGTACGCTAGTACTTATTTTTATTTCCCTAGGTCAGATTAATAGTCCATTGACTTCAGGATTTATTTTTGATAACATTTTTCAAACAACAAGCAGTAATTTACAATAAATGTCAGTTTAAGCGAGGATACATAACGGTTTTGTTATCGACAGTCATTTAAATTATGCATTTAAAGAAATAAAAGTGCAATCTTTTCCGAATGTTTAAGCATTACTAAAAACAACCTGTAAAATGATAACACAATCCCCCAATAAAAACGATAAAAAAAACTACTTAGATAATAAAATCACATTTCAACTTTGTTAAGCCTATCAATTATCGTACTTCTCTCCCGGCATGGCCAGGTGGTTAATGCATTCGAATCGTAATCCGAGGGTCGCGGGTTCGAATCCCATTCATACCAAACATTCTCACCCTTTCAACCGTGGGGTGGTTATAACGTGACGGTCAATCCCACTATTCGTTGGTAAAATAGTAGCCCAAGAGTTGGCGGTGGGTGGTGTTGACTAGCTGCCTTCCCTCTAGCCTTACACTGATAAATTAGGGACGGCTAGCACAGATAGCCCTCGAGTAGCTAAATTCGTAAAAAACCAAAATCGTACTTCAAAGATCTGTGAACTACCTAAGACCTATAAACTAAATTATCTTCTACGGTTCATTATTTCCATCTTTAAACAGATTCAGCCAAAATTTGAATAAAGGTCTTCCTTCAATTATAAGTATAGATATTACTTTTTTATTTACGTGTGTTAAAAACTAAAATAATGAATATCAACACTAGTTTGTTCAGTTTTCGTATTGTTTATACAAGCAAGTTCCTATTGTTGAAGCTGTAAAACTAACACTTGAGTCGTGTGTGATTAGTAACACTTACACTGAAATTAATATACTAAACAAAGATACGTTACACTGATGACGAACCATAGCAATCGAACGAAGGCCAATGAATGTTTAACCATATTAGCCGTTTGCATTCGTTGATGAAAGTTATTATGCAAAACCAAGTTTATTAACCAAGTTTCTTTTCTTGAAGTCCAGGTAACAAGAAATGATACTTTCACCATTACTAACTTAACCCTAACATTGAACGTAACTCATGATCCTTTGTAAAAAAAAAAAAGAATACTGTTTCCAAGACCACGTTATACAATACCAAATATACACGCCGTAAAAATGTAAATTTACAAAATGAAGTTTGGTAGATGGTATTTAATAGATAAACCTACTACTCAAATTTTAGATTCCAAATAAATATGTAAATACGACCCTAATAATGGCCCGGTGTGGCCAGGCGTTCGACTCGTAATTTGAGTATTAAGGGTTCGAATCCCCGTCATACGAAACATTTTCGCCCTTTCAACCGTGGGGCGTTATAAAGTTACGATCAATCACACTATTCGTTGTGATGACTAGCTGCCTTCCCTCTAGTCTTACACTGCTAAATTAGAGACGGCTAGCGCGGATAGCTCTCGTGTAGCTTTGCGCGAAATTAAAAAAAAAAAACAAAACAAAAACAACGACCCCAATATGATACATGTATATATGTGTATGTGTGTGTTATTCTTTGAACTTTGTTTAACACTTGAATCAGATCGTTTGAATCACTTTGAAATCGGGCAAAAAAAATAGTTTTTACTTTTCTATAAAGAGTAAAACAGAGAATAAACCATCAAGACTGGCCGATAGGGGAAAACTGGTAATAATTCAATTAGAAATAAACATCTTTACCTTTCTTTATGAAGAGCACAACGTTATATAACATGATACGATGGCACATAATGTTGAAATTACTCATGGGGACTCAATATAAATAAAAGGAATAATCAAAGAAGCACTTCTCTACAAGCACACTTAAACCTATCAGTAAACATCATGGTGTCACAGGTTGTAGGGCCCGGCACGGCCAAGCATGTTAAGACGTTCGACTCGTAATTCGAGGGTCGCGGGTTCGAATCCCATTCGCACCAAATATGCTCGCCCTTTCAGCCGTGGGGTGTTATAATGTAACGGTCAATCCCACTATTCGTTGGTAAAAGAGTAGCCCAAGAGTTGGCGGTGGGTGGTGATGACTAGCTGCCTTCCTTCTAGTCTTACACTTCTAAGTTAGGGACGGCTAGCACAGATAGCCCTCGAGTAGCTTTGCGCGAAATTCAAAAACCAACAAACAGTCCAAGCTTGTAATTTTCAACATTTTAAAGTGCCATCTACTTTAGTTATATATATGTATACCATAATTAATCGTTGTAACGAGATGATTACGATATAACACCCGTGAAGCACAAATGCATTTTAACTCGTCTTCTGTATTCCGCTTTTAGTTTTTCTTTTGCTTATTTATCACCATATCTTACGAGATATATCCAGAACTTCAACATAGCACAGACTTTACTAATGTTAAATTAAACCGGTGCTCTATATTCATCGTATTATCTGAGATTTCCCATTGGCCTTGTCTTCTACAGGAATTTCTTCTAGGAAGAAACACAGTGTATTACTAACGAATAAAACACGATTGCACAGACCTGCTAATTTTAAGGACTTAAAATGAATTTGTAAGATATATTTAATTGTAAATCCCATTAAAGCGTAATGGAAACTAGTTAATTTATATTCACTGTAATTATATCAGTGGAATATTAATTCTTATTTAGAATGGAAACCAAGTTTCATAAATCTTTTCCTCTGAACTCAACTAAACGTCTCAGAATAATTATTTAATGTTTCTTTAGACATATTCTGATTTCAAGTACTTACTCGATTTTATTTGCCTATTCCAACTGCTTTAAATTTGATTTTATTAAACGTTAGTCATGATATACCAAATTTCAGTTTGTTTGTTTGGTTTAGTTTGTTTTGAATTTCGCGCAAAGCTACGCGAGGGCTATCTTCGCTAGTCATCCATAATTTAGCAGTGTAGGACTAGAGGGAAGGCAACTAGTCATCGCCACCCACCGCCAAACTCTTGGACTACTCTGTTACCAATGAATAATGGGATTGACCGTACCATTATAACGCCTCCATGGCTGAGAGGGCGAGCATGTTTGGTGTGACGGGGATTCGAACCCGTGACCCTTAGATTAGGAGCCGAGTGTCTTAAACACCTGGCCATGCTGACCCCAAATACTTTAAGTAAAATCATTAAAAAAATGAACTGTCCAATATAATTATTTTCGACAACAGATCACCAAGTTTCCATTTCCACATCCAATGTTTAAAGATAAATTAAAAGTAGCTAATTCTCCATCGTGGAGATGACATAAACACGATTGTGGCATGTGTGTGAAACAGCCAGGAAATAAACAGTTTTAGCGGAACAACTTGGGAGATTAAAACTTCAATAGAATGCAGATGAAAATAATTATATTGGAGAAAATTTATTTTGTTTTGCTCCGACCAGAGTTAAATTAGAAATGGCATACGTTATTCCAATAAACCTATTAATGGAACATGAAAACGTGATATACTCACTAAAATGAGAAATGAGAAACAGTTTATCTAGAATCAAAATTCGTCAAAAACGATTAAGTTTCGATTAGTCGAGTGTTCAGTTACTGAAAGATTAAATAAAAAAAAATAGTTTTAATTTTTTGGATAAAGATTGTCTGTTATTACGTTTAGGTAACTCTATCCAACCCCACATTACTGCAAAATTCTTTAGTTAAGAGACCGTTTTTAACTGTAGCTTATATCAGGTTTGCTGACGACGATCGTATGACATTTCTGAAAGTCAGTCGTGACCTAGACAAATGAATTGAAATATGACCTAAAATAACCCTTTTAAACATCAGAGGTTAGCGAATAAAATCTCAGCATGATTATGTTATCGAACCAGTTTGTTTTAATTTCGCGCAAAGCTACAAGAGGGCTATCTGCGCTCGCCGTCCCTAATTTAACAGTGTAAGACTAGAGGGAAGGCAGCTAGTCATCACCACCCATCGCCAACTCTTGGGCTACTCTTTTACCAACGAATAGTGGGATTGACCGTCACATTAAAATGCCCCCACGGCTGAAAGGACGAGCATGTTTGGTGCGACGGGGATTCGAACCCGAGACCCTCAGATTATGAGTCGAACGCCTTAACCTACCTGGCCATGCCTGGCCTATCGAACCACAAAATACAAAAATAACTGTTATTAAATCGAGAACAAATAATTAAATAAAAATTGTTTGATTTGCTTACAATTTCGCGCAGAGCTATACGAATGCTGCGCTAGCTGTCCCTACTTTAGCAGTGACAGACTAGAGAAAAGGCACAAACCAGAGCCACCTACCGCCAATCCTTGAGCTACTTTTTTACCAACGAATAAAGGGATTGATTGCTAAATTATAACGTCCTTACGACTAAAAGGCGGAGCACAAAGGAGGCTCAGAATCGCAAATTACAGATTGCGAGCCAAGTGCCATTACCAGTGCCAGACCGTAAAGAAGGAACAGGCAACATAGGTGGCAGAAGGAGGAGGCATTCGCCAAATATCGAAAACAAGTAATAATTAATTTTAGACTACAACAAAGCGGACAAAATGTTTATAACTTATCAAAGAAGGAAAACGAAATATTTAGTATAATTGGCTAGAGTATTGAAGCCCCTTCTCTGTATATAGTTTTATAATATATATAATTGCGTATTATTGACTGATATCTTCAAAGAGGGACAATAAGGGGTCCTTTTCGGTACTGTCACATCTGGTTGCTTTTGAAATAATAAACTTTCACTAAATTATCTTAAAGAAAAGGTTATAGCAGTGGAGGAACATTAACTGATAATCTGAAGAGTAGTATTTATATTTTATAAACGAGTACACTTAATGATGTAAGCACTTCCGGTGAAATAGTTTATTTTCTTACCAACAGAGGGGTTGGTTTTGAATTTATCGCATAGCTACACGAGGGTTATCTGCGCTAGCTGTCCCTAATTTACCAGTGTAAGGCTAAAGGGAAGGTAGCTAGTCATCACCACCCACTCTTGGGTTAGTTTTTTACCAACGAACAGTGGGATTGACCGTCACATTATAACGCCCCCACAGCTGAAGAAGCGAACATGTTTGGCGCGACGGGGATGCGAAACCGGGACCCTCAGACTACGAGTTGCAAGTCTTAACACGCTTGGCCATGCTGGGCCCTGTGTAGCTACATTGAGAAAACGTGTTTGTTTGTTTTTTGTTTTGTGAATTTCGCGCAAAGCTACACGAGGACTACCTGCTCTAGCCGTCCCTAATTTAACAGTGTAAGATTAGAGGGAAGGCGTCACCACCCACCACCAACTCTTGGGCTACTTTTTACCAACGATTAGTGGGATTGATCGCAACGTTATGACGCCCCCACGGCTGAAAGGGCGAGTATGTTTGGTGCGACCGGGAGTTTTAAGAAAGCTACCATGTTAAAGTAATCAGTATTGCGTGTGTACGTTTTAATATATTTGGCCACGATGAGCAATTAATATTTGAACGTTGAAACAAATAATGAGACATCATCTTAAATGTTCAAGTTTTTTTTTGAAAAGGAGCTAATAGGCTACAGATCCAAATACTGAAACAATTAATGGTTCGTGAAGGTAGATCTTTATAATAAACGTTGTCTGAAGTCTACGTGTCTGCCTGGATTATAAAAATGTAAATTATTGATGCGCAAACTTTACGTTGTATTGATCTCTAAATAATAAATCAAAAGTGTCAGAACATTTCACGCATGTTCTATAAGTCTGGGGTTTTGTAAATACCTCTGGAAGCTCAAAATACAATGTCGGCTTACTGACGTCACTGTTGCCGTGGCTTTGTTTCCTGACTTGAGAATGAGTTAAAAGATTCTATTATCATACAAAATACATATATAATCCTAATTAGGATTTCATAGACACACAAAAACAACAAAGCGCTTCTTGCCTGTTCGATAAATCTCGTTTCTAATGCGATACAACAAGGGTTCTTCAAAAAGTGGTGTTCAAACTACACTCTAATTTGACTTCCTGACTATTCTGTGCAAAAATTTCTGACGCACTATGTGTCACGATTGTAAGAAAATTTAAACAATTACTAAACAATGTGTCACAACTGTCCAAAATTTTAATAAAAGTAATAACGAATGTGTTGTGACTGTTTGAAATTTTAATTAACTAGGAAACAGTGTGTCACAACCATTGAAAGTGTTAACAAAAATAGCAACTATATAAACAGTAAATGGTTGAAAAATTCAAACAAAACGTTGTCTTCATTTGTTTACCGAAGATTGTATCTGTAGTTTGCATATTTAAACGTTCAGTTTATGACTGAAGCATACTTGTTCTACCTTTCATTGCAAATATGAATTCACCTCCTACTTTTATCAAACCTGCTTATTACTTCAAAACCATTATGGTCCGGCATGGCTAGATGGTTAAGGCATTTGACTTATAATCAGAGGGTCGCGGGTTCGAATCCACGTCATATCCGATATGCTCGCCCCTTAAGTCGTGTGGCGTTATAATGTTACGGTCACGCCCACTATTCGTTGGTAATAGAGTAGGCCACGAGTTGGTGGTGGGTGGTGATGACTAGCTGCCTTCCCTCTAGTGAGTCTAGTCTTACACTGCTAAAGTAGGGACGGTTAACTCAGATAGTCCTCACGTAGCTTTGCGCGAAATTAAAACAAACAAAACTATTAAATCATTTCTTAAGTGTTCACGATTTCATTCGTTTCTAATTAAACACAAAGTTACACAAGTCTCTTTGATTTCTTCTCACCACAGGTATAAAAACTCGATTTATTGCATCTTAAGTCCCCAGTCTTACCAACGGCCCGGCATGGCCAAGCGTGTTAAGGCGTGAGACTCGTAATCTGAGGGTCGCGGGTTCGCATCCTCGTCGCATCAAACATGCTCGCCCTTTCAGCCGTGGGGTTGTTATAATGTTACGGTCAATCCCACTATTCGTTGGTAAAAGAGTAGCCCAAGAGTTGGTAGTGATGACTAAGCTGCCTTCCCTCTAATCATACACTACTAAATTAGGGACGGCTAGCACAGGTAGCCCTCGAGTAGCTTAGTGCGAAATTCAAAAACAAACAAACAAACAGTCTTACTCTTTAACCAAAGGGAAAAAGAAAATTGTTGATACACAAATTGCTTATAGGTTCATGAATTTGTTGGTTTTTATATCTTGCACCTCGCTGGTACAGCGGTAAGTGTACGGATCTACACCGCTAAAATCAGGGTTCGATTCCCCTCGGTGATCCCAGCAGATAGCCCGATGTGACTTTGCTGTGAGAAAACACACACATACTGTGTCTTTAATAGTATAAATAAACGAATTCAAATAAAAAATATCATTAATAATACAATTAATCTCACCAATTACTGATGACATTCCAAGGACATGCACACAGAAGATGGATGATTTCGTCCAATTCTTTGTATGCTGTGTAGAAACAGGAGAAAAAAACATTAGTTATTATGTTGCAACAGAATAAGAAAACCTCATGCAGTAACCGGTATAAAAACAAGTTGATTGTTTAAGAGTTAAGTTGTTAAATCTTCGCTAAAAGAAAATAAGGCTCGAACTACACGAGTTCCATCAACTGATAATGTAGGTTAAAAACTACATGGAAACTGTAAGATTAATAGCTTAACAAGAAAAGTATTTGTTTGATAAGTGATGGGATTTTCATTGAAAGCTGAGAGAAAACAAGGATAATTACATGTCCAGCCGATTAGATATTGCAGGAAATGGAGACAGCCACGAAAAATAATAATAATAGAATAAAGAACTGTTAGATTGGTTTCTTTTGAATTTAGCGCAAAGCGTTTTTTTTTTTTTTTAATTTCGCGCAAAGCTACTCAAGGGCTATCTCCGCTAGCTGTCACTAATTTGGCAGTGTAAGACTAGATGGAAGGCAGCTGGTCATCACCCTCCCCCACCGCCAACTCTTGGGCTACTCCTTTACCAACGAAATATAGTAGGATTAACCGTCACATTAGAACGTCCCCACGGCTGAAAGCGCAAGCATGTTTGGTGCGACCCTCAGATTACAAGTCAAACGCCTTAACCCACCTGGCCATGCCGGGTCTTTAGAAATTAGTTTTATAAAAAAAAGTATGCAATTATGCGTAATAGTTTTCTCTCAAAATTTTCACAGAAAGCTACACTGTGGTATATCTGTACATATTCACCCATAAATCTGAACTAATACACAAGTCAACTAATCCACAGCACCCAACATCAACTTGTGGATACTCCAATCGAATAGTAATTTATAAATAATAAATAAATGACAATCCGAAACACAGGTCAATATGCTAATTGCTAAACTACGTCTGGTCCTAAACAGAGATAAACAAAACAATGCGTAAGAGCTTGAAAAACGAGTCTTAAACAAAGAAATGTGGTACAATAAGTAGCAACTTTATAAACTAACGTTATGAAATACAGGATAATGCATAGTAATCTAAGAACTGACTATTAAACAACGGAATGCTGAACACTTTCTTGCAGCTTAAGAAACGAATGTTAACCAGAGAAACATAGAACAATGCAAAATAATCCAAGAAACTGGAACTGGTTTGGTTGCTGTAAAGCACAAGCCGTACAATGGGCTAGGTGTGCTCTGTCCACCACTGGTATTGGAACCTGTATTTTAGCGTTGTGAGCCTACGTACCAACCGTTGAATCACTGTAGGCGGAACAAAATCAATGAACGAAATACAAAAAAATGTGTATCAACGTAAAAAAAGGAAAATTATACAAAGGAACACAGAACAATGTGTAATAACGTAAAAATGATTATACACAGGAACACACAAAAATGTGTAATAACGTAAAAATGAATATTATACAAAGGAACACAAAACAATGTGTAATAACGTAACAATGATTATACACAGGAACACACAAAAGTGTGTAATAACGTAAAAAATGATTATTATACAAAGGAACACAGAACAATGTGCAATAACGTAAATATGATTATTATACAAAGGAACACAGAACAATGTGCAATAACGTAAAAATGATTATTATACACAAGAACTAAGAAAAATGTGCAATAACGTAAAAATGATTATTATACACAGGAATACAGAAAAATTTGTAATAACGTAAAAAATGATTATTATACAAAGGAACACAGAACAATGTGCAATAACGTAAAAATGATTATTATACACAGGAATACAGAAAAATTTGTAATAACGTAAAAAATGATTATTATACACAGGAATACAGAAAAATTTGTAATAACGTAAAAAATGATTATTATACAAAGGAACACAGAACAATGTGCAATAACGTAAAAATGATTATTATACACAGGAACACAAAAAAATGTGTAATAACGTAAAAAATTATTATTATACAAAGGAACACAGAACAATGTGCAATAACGTAAAATGATTATTATACACAGGAACTAAGAAAAATGTGTAATAACGTAAAAAATGATTATTATACAAAGGAACACAGAACAATGTGCAATAACGTAAAATGATTATTATACACAGGAACTAAGAAAAATGTGTAATAACGTAAAAAATGATTATTATACACAGGAACTAAGAAAAATGTGTAATAACGTAAAAAATGATTATTATACACAGGAACTAAGAAAAATGTGTAATAACGTAAAAAATGATTACTATACACAGGAACACAGAACAATGTGTAATAACGTAAAAAATGAATATCATACACAGGAACACAGAAAAATGTGTAATAACGTCAAAAATTATTATTATACACAGGAACACAGAAAAATTTGTAATAACGCAAAAAAAATGAATATTATACACAGAAACACAGAAAAATGTGTAACAACGAAAATATTAAACAAACTGAAGTCTGGTTGACATTCTAAATGAAATACATTCTGTTCTTATCCAACCATGCAACAAAACTATTTCTGGAAGATGTACTGAGCTCCTGTTGTATCAGTTTTACTCCGTACTTTTATGTTTTTTTAAAATATTAAACGACCATCATTAAAAAAATTGTTTTAAACAAAATAAAAAAATATTTAATCTGATAGTAGTAACAATGAATACGGCGGACGGTAAGTTAAATCGTTCAGGTTAAAGTATATTAATAACAAATACATTTTTTAATCTTGTACATTCTCCGTAACCTGGAGGAAATTATCACTCTTTTAAAAGTTTTGTGATACGACACATTTGTTGTATTTTTCAATTTCCAAAGAAACTACATTCCTAGTGAATCTTTTCTATCTAAGTGGTAGTTACACTTAAAAAACCCCGTAAAAATCAATAAATAAATAAAGCCTGACAGTTTACAATCGTGGAGGATTGAACTAACAAGGTGTTACTAATCCGAACAACGTTTCAGGAAGGTTTTACTTCATTTTACTTCAACGAAGTGAAAGGATTGTTTACAGGGTTTTATTTATCTTTGTTGTTTTTGTCTGCAGTGAGAAAATAAATTAAAACACTGAAACATAAGAATCCAATTTAGCAAAGACAAGGATCATGGAATTAGAAAGAGAATAATACGTGTGTTGTTATTGAGTGTTAATCCCAAAGCGAAACTGATTCTTGTTCAGGATACTGAAAAATGTGTGGAAGTTTTTTTATTGTTTTTTTTTCATATCGCGAAGATTCGAAGCGACGACGCTCATGCTAGTATCTATTACGTGCCTTAGTATCTATTACGTGCCTTAGGATGTAAGTAATTAAATATCAAGCACTATTTCATACCTCACGCTCATCCAATTTCATGCTATTATTATGGTTTCGTTAAGAGACCAATAAATTTTGCAATCTTAGGCAATCAAAAGTTTTGTTATTTAGTAGTTACTTAGCTTGAGTAATCTGCCTCCAAAATGGTTTCTATTCTCTGCTTTCCTGTTTCATCATACAACCTCCCATCCACCAGATCGTTTAGCAGTGTTCTTCTCTTCCATACCCCTGGGGTCACGTCCTTTGGATCACTCCTTCTAAGACCTCCTTCATCAAACTATCTCCTCTAACAATGTTTTCAACTTATATTTTCCATTAAAGTTCTATTTTCCTTAACCATCTCGAATACTTATATGTGGTTTACTCTTGAAGTCCAACAATGTTTTTCATTTGTTCCCAGATCTACACCTGGGGGTCTTCTAGTCTACTAATGTGTTATTTTCTAAGATTAAGTCTCCACACAACTCTACGCAACACGTCAAGACTTCTAGCCATCTGTTTCTTTAAAGCTATTCGTTGGTCTAGCATAATCCCCCCCTTTTAATAAACTTTGCTTTGACCAGTGCAATCCTTGCAATAACCATTGTCAAGATACTCCCTATATATCTGAACTGAATCACTGTTGGTTATTCAGCACGATATTCAACTCATCGCCAATCCTTCGTAATATCTAAACTCTACTATGCATTACAAAATCCTTCATTGCCACGTTTATACCCTAATCTAGCTTCTGCAAATCCTCCTCATGAGTGGTCAGTAGATCTTTGTCATTTGCAAAATCTAACTTCATCCTTTAAACCAGCTTTTACTTCTTCCTCCAGTTCTATCAATACTTTTCTAACCATTGCTGCTTTGTATAAGATATCAAGTACCCCTATGACGATCCCCCACCCACTGTTTTTAGTTGTAACACACTTCCATTAAATCACCATAAAAGCATGGTTTAGAAGTCTAATTAATTAATTCAGTATTACTGTGTTCAGTTTTCTATATAGAAATAATAATATCACCAAGATATGAACATAGTATTTACTCAATAAATAAGTATCTTTAATTTCATAGACAATTTAGCCACCACATATTTTCCCTGCACTGGAGGTCACACAAATAAAATACTTCATGAAACGACATTGTTCTTTTGTGGCCAAAGCATCATAGATAAAGTAGTCTCCTCAACAATAGTATTATTCTGTTTTCGATGTCACTAAAATATAATACTCTCATTAATAGCAGTGTTATTTTGTGTTCAAGGCCCAACAGGATCCCATTGTATAGCTTGTGGTTTTACAACAACAAACTATAGTTTTATTAAGAAAACCAATTTATTCGTAATTTCAGTTACGAACTTCGCAAAAAGACATTGAAAAAGTTCAAACTCTGAGAAACAAAAATTACACAAAAGAAAGATTAAACAAACTGAAGTCTGGTTGACATTCTAAATGAAATACATTCTGTTCTTATCCAACCATGCAACAAAACTATTTCTGGAAGATGTACTGAGCTCCTGTTGTATCAGTTTTACTCCGTACTTTATGTTTTTTTAAAATATTAAACGACCATCATTAAAAAAATTGTCTTAAACAAAATACAAAATATTCAATCTGATAGTAGTAACAATGAATATGGCGGACGGTAATTTAAATCGTTCAGGTTAAAGTATATTAATAACAAATACATTTTTTTTAATCTTGTACATTCTCCGAAACCTCGAGGAAATTATCACTCTTTTAAAAGTTTTGTGTGATACGACACATTTGTCGTATTTTTCAATTTCCAAAGAAACTACATTCCTAGTGAATCTTTTCTATCTAAGTGATAGTTACACTTAAAAAAAACCCATAAAAATCAATACATAAATAAAGCCTGACAGTTTACAATCGTGGAGGATTGAACTAACAAGGTGTCACTAATCCGAACAACGTTTCAGGAAGTTTTTACTTCATTTTACTTCAACGAAGTGAAATGATTTTTTACAGGGTTTTATTTATCTTTGTTGTTTTTGTCTGCAGTGAGAAAATAGATTAAAAAACTGAAACACAAAAATCCAATTTAGCAAAGATAAAACTAATGGAATTAGAAAGATTGGTTTGTTTTGGATTTCGTGCAAAGCTACACGAGGGTATCTGCGCTAGCTGTCCCTAATTTAGGGGTGTAAAACTCGAGGGAAAACAGCTAGTCATCACCACCCACCGCCAACTCTTGGACAATTCTTTTATTAAAGAATAGTGCGATTGGTCGTCACTTATAAAGCCCCCCCCCCAGTTGAAAGGCGAACATGTTTGGTGTAACGGGATTCGAATCTGCCATACTCGAATTACCAGTCGAGTGCCTAAACCACAAGGTCATGCCGGGCCAGAATTAGAAATCGAATTACACATATGTTGTTAATGAGTTATTCTTAACAATCTTCATGATTCTGGAAGTCGTAGAGTAATCTGAATTTAAAATGTTTTTAATTGTTTATATGTTAACGTTGTATCTTACTTATTATTTTAACAGCGATATTTTGTTTGATGGTTTAATTAACATTAATTACCTAAATACGTTAGCTGTGTCAACAACATGTAGCATGCGGCAATCACCTTTTACGATTCAGTAAGGTGTTATTTATTGATTTATTTGTTAATTTATTTTTTCAACTAAACGCGAATTTTAAAGATGATGTAGAGGCCTAATCGGCCAGGCATGGCCAGGTGGTTAGGACACTCGACTCGTTATCTGACTTTTTATGCTCACCTTTTCAGCCGTGGGGGCGTTGTAATGTGAGGGTTAATCACACTATTCATTGGTAAAAGAGTACCTCAAGAATTGGCGGTGGGTGGTGATGACTAGCTGCCTTCCCTCTAGTCTTACACTGCTACATTAGGGAAGGCTAGAGCATATAGCTCTCGTGTAGCTTTGCGCGAAATTAAAAAATAAACAAAGGCCTAATCTGTTATTTGATTCGCTGTTCTCTCCGCAATCCAAACATGCTCGCCTTTTCAGCCGTGGGGGCGTTATAATGTGACGGTCAATCCCTCTATTCTTTGGTAAAAGAGTAACCCAAGAGTCAGCGGTGCATGGTGATGACTAGCTGCCTTCCCTCTAGTCTTACACTGCTAAATTAGGGACGGCTAGCGCAGATAGCCCTCGTGTAGCTTTGCGCGAAATTCAAAACAAACAAACAAACTATTTATTTTGTGACTTCAGCAGCAAGTTAAAAGATATTACTGAAATACGTATATCATCTGATATCCAGTTGAGACTTAGGAATTATACATGACCTTAAGCATGAAATAATACTTTATTTGAAATAATGTTCGATTCCTTTGCGCGATCTCGACTACGAAATAACAGTTATAATGGTGTTATTTGGAAGAAATTTTTATACTTGTGACCAAGACTATAAAATTTGTTTTGGTTTGTTTTGAATTTCGCGTAAAGCTACACGAGGGCTATCTGCGCTAGCCGTCCCTAATTTAGCAGTGTAAGACTAGAGGGAAGGCAGCTAGTCATCACCACCCACTGCCAACTGTTGGGCTACTCTTTTACTAACGAAAGTGGGATTGACCGTCACATTATAACGCCCCAGTAGCTCAAAGGGCGAGCATGTTTGGTGAAACGTGGATTCGAACCCGCGACCCTTAGTTTACCACTTAACCAACTGGCCATGCTGGGTCCATATCTATATCTATTGGACCACCTTTTCAAAAGAAATAACAGCATATCTTGTGTTAGCTATATCATCATTTGAAAACGTGTTAACTAATTGCGATTGTAATACAAGGTTCTATAGCATCTACACTGGTATCTCATTCAAAGTTTAACACTTCTAGGTTTTTCAACATGATTACCTATTTAATAGCTTAGTGGTTTCTTTGTATCATTCACTATACTAAATTAAGAAGAAACGTTTTGTCATTTTATGGTGAAAAACTGCTCAATATGTTATGCGTACTTTGCCTTTCATGATGATCAAACCCCAAATTCTAAAGTATAAAATCTTCACAGTTACCTCTGAGGGACTATGAAAAATAGAAATAAGCCCTTGTAATTATACAGGACCATTTCCACATGGCAAATGTCTTCGCCATTATGTACATGATTTAAAAACAATGTGTAACAATTACTATTGTTTGTTACCTAATATTGTTATTGGTTTTCAGAAATGGATTAATTGTGGATTGTTTCCTCTTCTTCTGTTATTGAAATTAATAACACAGATATTGATCTTGTATTGTTTATTAACGTTTGCTCTAAATCTTGGTAAGACACGGATTTCCTGTTTATTTATTTTTGTTGTTGTAAATAACGAAACTTGTATTTTATTTGTTCGAAAGTTTGAATTTATGTTGTTACAAGACTTTGGTGAATTATTTCACGTTCAACTCTGATTGAAATGGTGTTTTGTTTTCAGTCCTTTAGAAGAGTCCTGGTTTAAAAACAATTAATTGTTAGATTTTTCTGGTAAAAGTTTCATATGAATTTCTTTCACAAAATTACTGGTTACTCTTTTAAAAAAAGACATCCTTTCTCATCACTTCATGAAACTGGGACAACTTCATCGTTACATAACAGCAGTTTTAGAAATATTGGAAATACAGAACTCTGAAATGTGTTTGATTGGATGAAATCCTTCATCATGTCAAACAATTCATTCGTTATTCCTATATTGCCGTGTACTCTGTGTTACCAAACAGCTGTTTCTAAACTCTGGCTGAAAATAAGATAAACTATAAATTAGTTGAGATCATGTTTAATTATTTACCATATTTTGTTTGGTTAAAATTAACTGAACTCATAGAACATCAGCTCTGTCCATACTGCAGGCTTTGACGATAAATGTTCGTAATTCGTTTTAATGTCCATGATGCTTCGAAATGAAATTGTGCCCTCTTTTAAAATCGTATGATTGTTTTGTTTTGTTTGTATTTTTGAATTTCGCGCAAAACTACTCGAGGGCTATCTGCGCTAGCCGTCCCTAATTTAGCAGTGTAAGACTAGAGGAAAGGCAGCTTGTCATCACCACCCACCGTCAACTCTTGGGCTACTCTTTTACCAACAAATAGTGGGATTGACCGTCACATTATAACGCCCCAATGGCTGAAAGGGCGAGCATGTTTTTCATGACTACGACTCGAACCCGCGACCCTCAGATTGCGTGTCGAGCGCCCTATCCACCAGGCCACGCCAGATCAGAACGTCTTTGATATTACTTAAAACCTTGAAGCGTTGATTCAGAAAAAGATTAAATAAATAAATGACAAAAATGAAAAAAACTTAAATCAGTTTCAAACTTTTATTTTTATCAGAAAGGGAAATTATTTATTTCGTAGCCAGAAGATATCTTTTTTAAACTGCATTTAAAAACAAACAAACAATAAAAGCAAAGATAGTTTCGTTATGTACGAATTTATTAAATTGGAAAACGTTATCTCATATTTCGTGTATACTGCTGGAATTCTGCTTTCTCTATCATGTTCTCAGTTCATAATTTGACTTGAGATTTTGTTCCTTATATCGAGTTTTATCATCGCTTTAATCGATTTTGGTAGCAGTTTCGATGGAGAATATAGAAAGGAATATGATTTGATATGGAGCGTTTATATTAACGGTCTTTTTTTAGTGATTTCTGCAAATATTAAATGTTGAGTATTACATATCAAAAATATGCATTTCTTTAGGACTAACTCACTGATAATGGTCTCCGGAAAACTCGCTCCAGTAACCAGGGGCGGTCTTAATTATTCTGGAGGCCCCGAAGTAATTCAGTAAATGGTGTTCCGTAATGATAAAAAAACAACTCAGATGTAAATTAAAAGGCATAGAACCGGGACCCCTTTCATGTGTGGGGCCGCCGGGCAATTGCCCAGTTTGCTCAATACCATTTATGCCTGTAACCAAAATTCATTATTTTTGCGCTTGCCGTGGGTACAGCTCATATAGGTCATTGCGTATCTTTGTGCTCACCAAGAAACAAAACAGTGAAAAATAAAATGTTGAAAAACTAAACAAAAACTTTATGTGGTCATATCAATAATTTCACGTATTGCCAGAGTATTAAAGAACTAGGCCTGTCATGGGTTAAGGCGTTCGACGCATAATCCGAGGGTCGCGGGTTCCAATCCCCGTCGCACCAAACATGCTCCCTCTTTCAGCCGTAGGGGCGTTATAATGTAACGGTCAATCCCACTATTCGTTGGTAAAAGAGTAGCCCCAAGAGTTGGCGGTGGGTAGTGATGACTAGCTGCCTTTTCTCTAATCTTACACTGCTAATTTAGGGACAGCTAGCGCATATAGCCCTCGTGTAGTGTAGCTTTGCGCGAAATTCCAAAAAAAAAAAAAAAACTACGAAAAGTCAGGGAATCTAAACAAAAACAGGGTAAAAAAAGGAAGAGAAAATAGAATTTTACCCCAAATCTGAAACAGTCAGGGAAATTTTCATTCTCCGTTTTTTCTTTTCATAACTTATTCGTAAACCACACTTCTTGAGGCAACGCTAGCCTAATGTCATATTTTAACACAGGCAATAAGTTCGGCCATACAAAAAAACAACAACATTGCATCATTTCATTGTTTACCTGCCCTCACCTCCCAGTAGCCCAGCGGTATGCCTTTGGGCTGACACTGCAAGGAAACCGGGTTTCGATGCCGGGTGGGCAGAGAACAGATAGTCCTTTGCGTAGCTTTGTGCTTAACTAACAAACAAAGAAACATTGTCTACCATGAAACTGTAATATCCTTCTTGAGGTTTGTTTGTATTTTCTGTACTACCGTAATCTGACATATATTCTGAAGTTTTTTATTACTATTTATAACGAGAATAGAAGTTTGTTTGTTTTGAATTTCGCACCAAGCTACTCGAGGGCTATCTGCGCTAGCCGTCCCTAATTTAGTAGTGTAAGACTAGAGGTAAGGCAGCTAGTCATCACCACCCACCGCCGACTCTTGGGACTACTCTTTTACCAACGAATAGCGGGAGTGATCGTCACATGATAACGCCCCCACGGCTGAAAGGGCGAACATGTTTGATGTGATCGGGATTCGAACCCGCGATCCTCGGATTACGAGTCGAACGCCTTAACACGCTTGGCCATGCTGGGCCCAGAATAGAAGTTCACGTGATGTTAACGAGCTGCACTTACGAGGAAAAACTGAAATAACGTGTGTCACGCGCGAGCGTGCAGATCCGAAAAATATGGATTTTTTACTACAAAATCAAGGAATGAAGAAGAAAAAAACAAGACTGGAAAGAACGTGAGCCCCTCCCCCCTCAAACTGAGGGTGGGCTGTTCAAAGAACTGTAGTAGTAACCGATGATCTTTGTCAAACTACAACACACACCAGCTTTCAGTACAACAGCAGTGATATATTGGATCTAATAAGCTCATCAGATATTAGTAACAATAACTGTTCAAATTTTAATGTAGGATTTGATATCAATGGCGATCACTTACCAATAACTTGTCTTTGATCTCGCAGCCAAGGTTAATAAGCCCACAAAAAAACACCTAGAATTTATTATAAAATAAAAGACAAACTGGAAAGGACATGCACACTTCCTAGGCCAATTATTAACAGGTAAAACAAATAACACGAATAGTATCACAACCTGATATTGGCAGTGCTGGACCAAGCCGATCTTAGGGCCTAGGCACCTTCTGTTTGTAGGCCCTACCACTGAATAAGTCAAACCAAAAGTTAGATAAATTATAATTTTTTTAAGTATGCATCGCCGTAGTTGAGCAAACCAAACGCTGTACGAATTAGCATCTTTACTAATAATATATTAATATCGTGTAATATATTGAACTTTATTAAAATGTCTTAGTGTGAAATAAATTGGGGTAAAAGTATTTTTAGTGAAATATATTTGTGGGAATGTGAGTACAGACGCTAATGCGTATATACAAAAATATATCGTATAACTTAAAGATGTAATAAAGTTTTACAGTAAAATATGTATTTTATGTTTCTATGTTTGTTATTTGTTGGCCCTCCAAGAGGAACCTTTAAGGAACATTTTCATGCACCCCTAAGTTTCGTAAACCCTCAAATTTTCGTAGGCCCTAGGCACTGTGCCTATTTTCCTTAATAACTAATCCGGACCTGGATATTGATCATTACTGTCAAAAAATCCTGAGTGCTTACCAAGGATGCACAACAGACTGCACCAAAATAAAAACTAATGCATCACCCAAACAAATGGATATCTGACACCTAAGTTATAAACATAATAGATACGCAGCCAACTGAGAAGACAACACATTCATGCAAGACGTCCTTACGAAGTAAAACACAATAGAACTTTGGAAACTTCTGTTAAAAGCCGAGTAAGCACACCAATCATAAAAAAAAAACTTTATTTACATCTGAAGTGATTTAGAAATAACTAAAATAGGTCTAAAATATATCGTACCTTATTTTAGGAAAACAAAATAGTATACACAAATAGAGAAAACAATCGAAGTATTTAAAGGACAATTAGTAAAACCTTTAAAACACACAATGAACCAGACATGAACACAAAGTATTTTTACACAGTAAACGAGTATACAGAACAAAATAAAAAAATATATATTTTTATATTTTCCAGTAACTACAATAAGTTCACAAAATTTAAATAATAGTGTTAATGCAAGTAAAATAATATAGAGAATAACAAAAACAGATATACTTAACGTTCGTAAATCAAACCGAAAATACAGCCTCAGATGAAGATGGAATATAAACCATAATCCTAGAAAAAAACGTTCTCAGAGATTCTTTGACTATTTACCAGCGGTGTGTAATTTATCCTCCAATTCTGGTTAATCCCAGCATCTAGAAGACTCTAGAGAGAGACAAACCAATAAACAACGAGGACAGATAAAAATTTTAGAATTAATTAATAGTAATAGGATCTCCACATTCACAGAGAACACATCAAAATTACCCGGAGTTCAAAATGGTTTCAGAAATGTTGGCAAACAATAAATCATTCGGAGTTCAAAATGGTTTCAGAAATTTTGGCAAACAACAAATCATTCGGAGTTCAAAAGGGTTTCAGAAATTTTGGCAGACAATAAATCATTCGGAGTTCAAAATGGTTTCAGAAATTTTGGCAGACAATAAATCATTCGGAGTTCAAAATGGTTTCAGAAATTTTGGCAGACAATAAATCATTCGGAGTTCAAAATGGTTTCAGAAATTTTGGCACACAATAAATCATTCGGAGTTCAAAATGGTTTCAGAAATTTTGGCAAACAACAAATCATTTTATTAACTTTAAGCATGAAAAAACGCACTGCCGCCTGGTTTTTCAATATACAGAAAACATTAGATAAAAATAACTAATTAACCGCAATATATTTTGTTGTTGTTTCTAATTAAGTACAAAGCTACACAATGTGCCGTCTGTGCTCTACCCATAACAGGTATTGAAACTCAGTTTCTTGCGTTTTATCTCCGCAGACATTCCGCTGTGCCATTGGTGAGGGGCATAATGGATTTTTTCATCATACACGATTATGATAACCCTAAATAAGGCTCCCCAATATTTTTTTTTTACTACAGGAGTAAGGACCATCTATGTCAGACGTAAATATATCGCTCAGAATTAGATTCCATTTGTCTATTTATAAGGTTTATACATATGAAATACACGACTTATAATTATATAGGCCTGTGATGGTTTTATTGTCTCGAAATTTTTACGTGTTCTACAGTAATTCGTGTACGATATACATTTTACTTCTCCACGTACAGATTTTTCACAAAACGTTACATGTACTTTTTTTTATAAGTGAATCATTTTCACTGAAATGGGATCACATTTTGAAGAAACTCTGTAGAATGGACAACAAAAGACTTTCGAAACGTCGTCCTCTACACTCGTGTCTCTACAACAGGCAGTTGTCTGCCTAAACAATCTATCAAAGAGGTCACATTTTGTTATGTTTAAAATGTTGACACCCACCAGCTATAGACTCTTCTAGACCAATCGCAACCTAATAGTGTCATTGATCGTTCTAGAACCCAAGAGAAACCAACATATATTTTGTTTCTTTTTGAATTTCACACAAAGCTACTCGAGGGCTATCTGTGAGTCCCTAATTTAGCAGTGTAAGACTAGAGGGAAGGCAGCCAGTCATCACCGTCACATTATGACGCCCCCACGGCTGAAAGGGCGAGCATGTTTGGCGCGACGGGGATGCGAACCCGCAACCCTCAGATTACGAGTCGCACACCTTAACACGCTTAGCCATACCGGGCCGTACCTCCCTACTATATAAATGGCTATCAGGTCATATTGCGTGTCATTTCTGAATAGTATTTGTTTATATGTCTATTTTCGCATTATTATTTATTTCAGTATTATTTATTCTTCATTATGGCAAGTTGTGTAAATGACACAAACATATTCTGTCATATTTGTGGTAAATGTGTTCTAAATTTGATCTAAGTAAAGGTTTTTAAATTCCGATTTGTACAAAAAAATCCTCACGTGATAGAAAAAAGCGAGTATTACTTTCGAAATATACGTAGCTAAATTATAGAAACTATTTTTTACGACCAAATGAAGAGAACGTATAGATAGCTCAGTAATAGTTTGACTGTTTGTTTTGAATTTCGTTAGCGGGTTTTACTTTATATGCACTGCCATTTACTAAATAGTCAAAATACGACGAACTTCAGGCATGCTGTTGTTATAGTTTCCTCAAAACATTATTAAAACAAATACGACTGTTTTATAACTGGGAAGTTCTAATGGGTAACAGTAATAACAATCTATAATAATATTACAACTGTTCTGCTTTCTGATACCTGCTTAACGCCGACGTAAAGTATTCTAATGTTCGAGTACAGAACGTAAAGTGGCCTGGTTCGTTTCAAGAAAGTCACGTGCACATTAGTTTACCGTATAAACCTTGCTTAATAGTATATGCACACGCAAGTTTCAAGGGTGATTTGATAGTGTTATTTAGTAAGTGCTTGAAAGTTTGGGTAGCAACGTTAGATTTGAGTTGCGCTTTTAGGTATGACAAGATAGCGCTAATTTCATGATATTCAAATCTTACTTTATGTATGTGGAAGTGTTGAAGTGAATTGAATGTTGAGAATAGTTTGAACATTTAAAGTGAACGTTAAATCTAGTAAATTATAAATTGTCACGTAATGGATCCTTCTTCCGCAGACACTTCTTTTGCTTTGGAAAATTGAACTGTACGTGTCTATTAGGGAGTGAGAGCTATAATATATATAGAAGATTTGCTTCTTACTGTATAAATATGTATGTGTGTGTGTCTGTGACAAAGTAAACCGGCATTGCCAGGTAGTTAGGGCGCACGTCTCGTAATCTGAGGGTTGCAGGTTCGAATCCCCGTCACACTAAGCACGTTCGCCCCTTTCAGCCGTGGGGGCGTTATAATATGATGGTTAATCCCACTATTCGTTGGTAAAAGAGTAACTCGAGAGTTGGCGGTGGGTGGTGGTGACTATCTGCCTTCCTTCTAGTCTTTGCTAAATTAGGGACGGTTAGTGCGGATAGTCCTCGTGTAGCTTTGCGCGAAATTCAAAAGTCAAACAATTAGAAAACAATATTTATGATGCATATATACATAAATATATACACTATATTACTTTGTACAATATATATATATATGTCTATTACAGAGCCAAGTACACAATATATCTACAATATCTTTCTTTCTTCAACATATATACAATAGAGAGTGAACAGACATGATTTGCAGCTTTTATACTTGATTCAAGTTTGAAAACTAAATAACAATTTTGTAACATCATTGAACCGTTTCCCAGATTTTTAATTTCATATTTTATTCAATCTACCGTATTCGTACTTCTGTAAGTATCAATATCTTATTTACTGAATTTTGTTTCTAATGTAAATATATTTGTAAATATGATATAGACTGCTGGCTAAAATCTTAAGGCCAACTGACATAAAAAAAAAATATGCATTTTGCGTTGTTAGACTCAACCACTTATTTGAGTAGAGCTTCAAAAGATGAAAATAAGAAAAGGGAAAATAAAAATAAATAAAACATTTTTAGCATTTAATAGGGAAAATGTGTGTGTGTGTGTCATTCAGCATTCAAAATTAATTATTACGCTAATGGGCAATCACAAAAATAGAAAGTTATTTTAAATATTGTATTTTTGCGAAGATCTGTGGTCCGGCATGGCCAAGTGTGTTAAGGTACTCGACTCGTAAGCAGAAGGTCGCGGATTCGAATCCCAGTCGCACCAAACATGCTCGCCCTTTCAGCCGTGGGGGCGTTATAATGTGACGGTGAATCCCAGTATTTGTTGGTAAAAGAGTAGCCCAAGAGTTGGCGGTGGGTGGTGTTAACAACTGAAGATCTCCACAAACTACGGTAATTCACAGTTTCCCAAAGTGTTTCCTTCACTTTCTTGGTGCACGAACGATTGGGTAGAATCAATAGTGTAATAACGCAAAACGAAACGTTTTAATGTATTTTTAATTAACGAAAACATTAAGTACTTAATACAACACGTATTTCACTACGTATCCATGAGCTACATATTTTTATTTATTTATCTCACTGTGATTCATTAAACAACAATAACAAAAAAACAACAACAGAGGTGTGCGTAAGAAACAATGTTTGTTAAAGAGGGCGTGGCTAACAAAAGTTTGCGAAATGTTGAAGTAATCGAAAGCACCAATCAGCTTTTGTGATTATTTTTACGAAAACATGATAATACTGTTAAGAGCTTTTTTTTTTTTACGTAAATGTATTATGTTTGCGTCACATGGCGTTCTGTTTGTTTTATTTGTTTGTTTGATTTTGAATTTCGCACAAAGCTACTCGAGGGCTATCTGTGCTAGCCGTCCCTAATTTAGCAGTATAAGACTAGATGGAAGGCAGCTAGTCATCACCACCCACCGCCAACTCTTGGGCTACTCTTTTACCAACGAATAGTGGGATTGACCGTAACATTATAACACCCCCACGGCTGAAAGGGCGAGCATATTTGGTGCGAATGGGATTCGAACCCGCGACCCTCACATTACGAGTCGCACGCCCTAACACGCTTGGCCATGCCGGGTCACGTGGCGTTCTTAAGATCGGTTTCGTTGTTGCTGTTTTAGTTTACACGGTGTAATTTATTTAATTTCGAATAATTAGGCAAATTTTGAAAAAGTACTCTAACTTAAAGAAGCTATGAATTGATAAGTTCCATTCAATAACCACAAAGCTTACTTACATTTACAGGTTTCAAAAGGCGTCGCCCTCTCTTATGCTCTATGTTGTACAAGGTACAACACGCCCGATGAATAATGACTTTACATAGAATATATTGAGAAATAATGCGGTGACAATCGTATAACAGCGCGATATTTTTGTACATTCTATTCCAGACGCAAAGTTGTTGTTTAGAACTCGCAAGTATACGTTCAGTGAGGGGAAAATTTTGAATGGCAGAAAGATTTGGATTTTATATCATGAACAAACAGCGTGTTTTTTGTTGTTTTTTAACAGCAAACGAATAAAAATTTGTTTTAATTCACTACAGAGATTTTCGCGAAATTTGAATCTGAAATTAAGCTTCCAAATCTACGTACGTGTTTATTTACGTAAACTTTTCTATGCATATGCCGAAGTGAATTCACGATTCCAGCTATCACGGTGCACGCAAAAGCTGTTTTAACTGAATCAAACACGAACATTACTAGTTTATATGTTATTAAAATACAATTTATGTCTGTGTGTTTTCTCTTAAAGCAAAGCCACATGTTGAACCCACCGAGGGGAATGGAATCCCTGATTATAGAGTGGTAAATCCGTAAACATACCACTGTACTAACGGGGTCCGTGTAATTGATAGATAATAATGTTATATAATGCACTTAGAGTGGCCTGAAAAATAATTAGACAAATTTTCATACTTGAAAGATTAAATACGACTATTTAAGTTATTTTTGAATAAAAATAATAAGGTTTTGTTTTCATTATTATTTGTGGTTCCTGATAAATATTAAAGAAAAGTTTCGAACCATGATCAATTGCACATTCATAAATAAGCCCAGAATTCTACAATTCGATAGAAATAATATTTTTAATTTAAAAATGAAACTAACCAATTCAGACTTCTTACATTAGAGAGGGTTAATCGTGCATAACATGAATAAAGTTCAACGTCCAGCGCCGCCATTGATATTACTTGTCCATCGGGCCCGGCATGGCCAAGCGTATTAAAACGTTCGACTCGTAATCCGAGGGTCGTGGGTTCGAATCCCCATCGCACCAAACATGCTCGCCCTTTCAGCCGTGGGGGTGTTATAATATGACGGTTAATCCCACTATTCGTTGGTAAAAGAGTAGCCCAAGAGTTGGTGGTGGGTGGTGATGACTAGCTGCCTTCCCTGTAGTCTTACACTGATAAATTAGGGATGGCTAGCGCAGATAGCCCTCGAGTAGCTTTTCTCAAAATACAAAACAAACAAACTTGTCCATCGTCGAGAGTGCCCGGTCTTGTTTGTCAGGTTGATTTGGAATTTCGCACAAAGCTACAGGAGGGCTATCCTGCGCTAACCGTCCCTAATTTAGTTATGTAAGATTAGAAGGAAGGCAGCTAGTCATCACCACCAACCACCAACTCTTTTACCAACGAAAAGTGAGATTGACCGGACTTTATAGCGTCCCCACGGCTGAAAGGGCGAGCATGTTTGGTGTGACAGGGATTCGAACTCACAACCCTCGGATTACGAGATGAGAAAAACGCTTTATCCCAATTCAGAAAAATCTGTGTGTGTGTGTGTGTGTTTTGTTACAGCAAAGCCCCATGGGGCCATCTGCCAAGTCCACCGAGGGGAAGTTTAAGAAAAAGCTTATCACACGCGAATGAGGTTTAGAGACAAAATAGAAAAGTTATTTTCAATACCAATCTGTTATCACTTACCAACATCTCGTGGCGATTTTTATTGGATACAATCCAAAATGATTAAAAAACAAAATATCTGGTTGTTTCACAAATCGCTTGAGAAACTAAAAAACGATTTTTTTAATAACAGCCTCATACTTTTCTAACTTAAAGAGTTCGGACTATTTTTATTTAAGTCATCAAATACTATATTATATTTTTAACAGCGTTTCGAACATTGGTATTTTTCTTAATATATTTATATTAATACAACAATGTCTGAATGCCTTTGTTTTGTTTTTTCCACATGGATAACTGATTAGGTTTCAGTTTTCGTTTTCTTTCTAAACCTACTGTATTATTATTAATAAAACCAGTCCCCTGGTGGCTCATTAACAAACTTGAAATATTATGCTGCGAGAAATCTGGGCTCGACACTCGCGGAGATCAAAGCACAGAAAGCGTATTGTATAGCAATGTGCTTTACAACAAACAAGTTTTGATAATGATACGCTACAAATACCAAAATACATTTTGAAATATATTCCGTACATAAAATACACATGCTAAAATGCTAATACATATTTAAATATCCAAGTTATTAATTCTACTTTACTTAGAAATCTAATTCTGACAAAAGAAAAGAATATACATTGTTGTGTCAGCATTTAGCAAGACGATCCAACAGGCAATCGTTTATAAATCTAAACCTGAAACAAACTTAAAATAGATAGCTTTTCATTTCGTAAACCTAGCGCGTTAAGGCGTGCGCTTCGTAATCTGAGGGTCGCGGGTTCGCGCCCGAGTCGCGCCAAACATGCTCGCTCTCCCAGCCGTGGGGGCGTTATAATGTGACGGTCAATCCCACTTTTCGTTGGTAAAAGAGTAGCCCAAGAGTTGGCGGTGGGTGGTGATGACTAGCTGTCTTCCCTCTAGTCTTACACTGCTAAAATAGGGACGGCTAGCACAGATAGCCCTCGAGTAGCTTTGTGCGAAATTCCAAAACAAACAAACAAACAATTTCGTAAACGTCACGAAATACAAACACCACGCGATATTTCAAACTGTTTCGTTAGAATGAGCAGAAATAAATTATGTTAACGTTACTATTTTTTAGAATTATTATACATAAATATGCGGTATTGTTAACGGTTGTCTCGCACAATTATTGCATGAAACTGTTACGTTGTTTGTCTTATTTAGTTAAATATGATTTCAAAAAAATTAAAGTGTGTAATAAAAATGTCAGAGGTTCTATGGTAAATTCTTCATATATTCAATTTTGCGTTTAATATACTCTTTCCTTAAAGGAATGCTACGAAGCATTGTCAATCTTTATTTTACGGTGCAGCTGGAAAGAGTTCCTTCCACGTGGCACCGCCCATTGCTTTTATATAATTGTTAGAATTGCGCACTAATACGAATAATGCGTTCTGTTTTTAATCTGGATAAAAGGGTTTATTTGTTAAATATTTTAAAGTGTTATTGTCATTCTTTTATTTGTAAAACTATCTTAATCTGCCAGTGTTTACACACGTTGGACGCCGGATTCATTTTTACGGTTGAGAAGTTCAGGAGGGGTGGTTCTGACAACAGCATCTACGTGGTTTGGTTTTTCTTTAATTTCGCGCAAAGCTACTGGAGAGCTATCTGCGCTAGCCGTCCCTAATTTATGGAGTGTAAGACTAGAGGGAAGGGAGCTAGTTATCACACACCACTCTTGGGCTACTCTTTTACCAACGAATAGGGGGATTGATCGTAACGTCCCCACGACTGAAAGAGCGAGCATATTTGGTGTGACGGGGATTCGAACCCGGGACCCTCACATGACGAGTCGAGTGACTTAACAACCTGGCCATGCCGGGCCTACATCTAGATGTAATAAAGACGTGATTTTTTTTATTGTAAAGCTTTCTAAAATTTTAGGTACTGTCACACCAATATACCGAAAGTGCAGAACATATATTAAAACACAATAAATTTAATGTAAATAGGTAGTAAACTTTCCGGACCAACGTCAAAACTCGTTTTGTAAAACATTTTAACTGCACAGTTCTTTTCTTTTACAAAATTATACAAAAATATTTTCCACATTTTTATCATATCGTAGCTGTATTGATTTGTTGTTGGTATAACTCACATCCTGGAATACCCACCCTCAAACAGCAGCCACGCAGTAACGTGGTGATATCACGTGCTGCACATTCGTGCAGAATCATCGTAGGAAAAATTTGGATCAATAACTTTAATACCACGCATTTTGGTAAGATACAGAGGCAAAGAAAAATTATTCCTGTGTATTTAAAATGGACATAAACTGAATTATTTGAATAAATATTGACGAAGGTGCCAAATTTTGTTAAGACTAAAATACATAGATTAATTGGGGACAGACTTATTAACGTCACTCAAATTTTTATCCTGCTTCTGTAATAATAACAAAATAATATGATAATTTTGACACAATTTTCTCCAAACATTAGAAAGCTTTAATTACGGGAAACAGTAATGCAGTTACTCTGGAATGATTTTAAACATACCCTAATTTGTTAGTGACTTACGTCCGTAACATAACGTTATACGCACACTACACTTGATGTAATAGAAAAACGACTTGAATGAATGTTAGGTCTGCGAGAGTTATCACTCTTACGTTCAATTTTTGGAATACTAACTCTTTGTAACCGTGACCCTTCAAAAATATCGGGCTGTAACCAATTAACTTGTTAAAATCGTAACTTAAAAGAAAACTAACAGGTTATACCTTAACACTACTGAATAGGTGAAACATTTTCCCTGAGGACTGGAGTAGTCATAACGATGCTTCTCATAAATTACGCTCTTTCGTTTGTTAAAAGACTGTGCGATTTTGAAATATATTACGCATATTGCATGTACTTATCATGCTACTTATATTGCATGCTTCACATTACGCATATTGCATGTAGTTATCCTTAGTTTACATTACATTACGCATATTGCATGTACTTATCCTGCTGTAGTTCACATTACGCATATTGCATGTACTTATCCTGCTGTAGTTTACATTACGTATATTGCATGTACTTATCCTGCTGTAGTTTACATTACGCATATTGCATGTACCTATCCTGCTGTAGTTCACATTACGCATATTGCATGTACTTATCCTGCTGTAGTTCACATTACGCATATTGCATGTACTTATCCTGCTGTAGTTCACATTACGCATATTGCATGTACTTATCATGCTGTAGTTCACATCACGCATATTGCATGTACTTATCCTGCTGTAGTTCACATTACGCATATTGCATGTACTTATCCTGCTGTAGTTCACATTACGCATATTGCATGTACTTATCCTGCTGTAGTTCACATCACGCATATTGCATGTACCTATCCTGCTGTAGTTCACATTACGCATATTGCATGTACTTATCCTGCTGTAGTTCACATTATATTGCCTTATTCTGCTGTAGTTCACATTACGCATATTGCATTACTTATCCTGCTGTAGTTCACATCACGCATATTGCATGTACCTATCCTGCTTGTAGTTCACATTACGCATATTGCATGTACTTATCCTGCTGTAGTTCACATTACGCATATTGCATGTACTTATCCTGCTGTAGTTCACATTACGCATATTGCATGTACTTATCCTGCTGTAGTTCACATTACGCATATTGCATGTACTTATCCTGCTTGTAGTTTACATTACGCATATTGCATGTACTTATTCTGCTGTAGTTCACATTACGCATATTGCATGTACTTATCCTGCTGTAGTTCACATCACGCATATTGCATGTACTTATCCTGCTGTAGTTCACATTACGCATATTGCATGTACTTATCCTGCTGTAGTTCACATTACGCATATTGCATGTACTTATCCTGCTGTAGTTTACATTACGCATATTGCATGTACTTATCCTGCTGTAGTTCACATTACGCATATTGCATGTACTTATCCTGCTGTAGTTCACATTACGCATATTGCATGTACTTATCCTGCTGTAGTTCACATTACGCATATTGCATGTACTTATCCTGCTGTAGTTTACATTACGCATATTGCATGTACTTATCCTGCTGTAGTTTACATTACGCATATTGCGTATGTACTTATCCTGCTGTAGTTCACATTACGCATATTGCATGTACTTATCCTGCTGTAGTTCACATTACGCATATTGCATGTACTTATCCTGCTGTAGTTTACATTACGCATATTGCATGTACTTATCCTGTTGTAGTTTACATTACGCATATTGCATGTACTTATCCTGCTGTAGTTCACATTACGCATATTGCATGTACTTATCCTGCTGTAGTTTACATTACGCATATTGCATGTACTTATCCTGCTGTAGTTCACATTACGCATATTGCATGTACTTATCCTGCTGTAGTTCACATTACGCATATTGCATGTACTTATCCTGCTGTAGTTTACATTACGCATATTGCATGTACTTATCCTGCTGTAGTTTACATTACGCATATTGCATGTACTTATCCTGCTGTAGTTCACATTACGCATATTGCATGTACTTATCCTGCTGTAGTTTACATTACGCATATTGCATGTACTTATCCTGCTGTAGTTCACATTACGCATATTGCATGTACTTATCCCGCTATAAGTCGTGAATGTTTCATTGCTTTAGAGGATATTTGAAAACAGTTTATTTCAACAACTGGGAATGGACCTTAAATAATAATACTGAAAAAGAAAAATCTATTTACGTACATCACTCTGGCTGGAATTTGTAAGATTAACATTGAATTAGAAACTATTGTTAAAACCCTAAAAGATATACTATCTTTATCATAACGTAATTTTAGGTGACGTTGAGTTGAAATCTTAGGTCGCGCGCGCGTTTTTCTTAAGAGCAAATCCACATGACGCTATATGCTGTGTCACCGATGGGAACGAACCGATGATTTTATTGTTATAAATCTGAAGACTTACCGCTCTCTCAGAGGGGGACTCTGAGGTCGCATACGTATATTTAATAAGACGTGAAGTTGAGTTTGAAAGTGTAGTCATAGGACCTGCTTATTTGTTTGTGAGTAAGTACCAAACTACACAACGGGGTTTCTATGCTCTACCCACCACAGGTATCGAAACCTGGTTTCTAGCGTTGTAAACTCGCAGACATACCACCGTGTCACTTGCGGCTGATAGCACGTGAAAAGATATGTTGTTTTGGTAAGAATAGAATCTTTCTATCTTGTAACTAAGACTTTAAAACCAACATAAGAAGCCATATATAAATTTATACGTCATTATAAAGTATGAAAGTCCGACATTTTAAATTAATAACCGGATCAAATTTTAAAAGCAGGTAGTTTTCTTTGTCTAGAATTAATTCGTAGTAAACAGTGCACATGATAAACTAACTTGCGCAATTCTCTTGCATGTTTTATTGCTTTTGAAACCATTCAACTGAATGGGTTTGTTTTGAAATTTGGGCATAACTATACTATGGTTATATGCGCCCTTGCCGTCCGTAATTTATCAGTGATAGACTAGAAAGAAAACAATTAATCAACATCAACGACCGCCGACTCTTAAGGTACTCTTTTACTAACGAATAGTGGCTGAAAGAACAAGTAAGTTTGATGTAACGGGGGATTCGAACCCGCAACCTTCAGACTGCGAAGTGTAAAATCGTACTATGAAAGTAAGATTACAACCAGCAGTGCCAAGTAATTATTTGAAATTAAGCACAAAACTACACAATGGGTTATCTGTGCTCTGCCCACCATGGGTATTGAAACCCAGTTTCTAGCGGTATATCTGCGGACTCACACCTGAAAATGACCTAAGAAAGTCGAAACGTTGTTCTCTGCTTTATTAGTAAAAGTGTTAAAATACCCATACCAGCTGTCCTGAGACACACTTTCACTTCAAGTGGATTTCTCGTCGTCACGAATGGAATATTCTACGCAGCATTCTTTTTATCACACGCATATACGAGGTTGACAAGAAATTAGGCCTAGTGATCAGTTTCCTTGGAAAACCTCCATCTTATTTGTTTCTTGAAAGATTGAGGATTTAAGAGTGTGATTTTTATTTCCAAAATTTGTCCATTCACAATTTAGCAGAAAGGCAACTAGTGATCACCACCCACCGCCAGCTCTTGGGCTACTCTTTTACCAACGAATATTGGGATTGAACGTTACATCATAACGCCCCCACGGCTAAAAGAGCGAGCATGTTTGGTGTGACGGGGATTTCAACCCTCGACCCTCGGATTACGGATTGAGTGCTAACTGGCCATGCCAGACCATTTAAACAGAAATTATAGTTTTAATCGGTTTCGCTCAGAAGCTGTGATTTGTCGTTCTAGAGGCAATACGTAAATGCTATGTTTGTCGGAATCAATTATGTATTAATTCTGCCACGTGTTTTGAGATGTTTATTTTTAGCACCTTTACTCTTTGATTGCCTGAAGTATTTGTTAAAGCCACTAATCAAAGGCCTTTTAATTGTGTTTATATACGAGTGATCAGACAAATCGCTTTTCATCACTGGCGTCACCTGTAATAACTGTTTATATCATAATTCAGAGCACGTACGGATGCTTCGATTAAACTGTATAAATATGGTCACGTGTGACTGCAGAGACACGAATCCTGAATTATTAAGCAATCAAACGAACAATGAAAAAGCTAAAAACTAAAAGTCGTCAACTTCAGTTCTTGAAATAAATGTTGTCATCATATTTATGGCAAATATATCCGTGGTAGTTAGAGAATTTTACGAGACTATTCTATCCACTAATCACAGAAAAACAAATCGCAACTTTCAGTTTGTAAACAGTTCTATACTAATTAGCTCACTGGCACTTTGAATCGGCTTTGTATCATTTACGGTATCTTTGAAGTTACGAGTAATTTCACATTGATTTAACTTAGGTCCACTTACGTTTATGCTCGAACAAGATCGACAGAATGATTGAAGTTTAGTTTGTTTTTGCTCACAAGCTACTTGTTTGTGATAAGTCAGTTCTTTTGAAGATACAGGAGACGCCAGTAACCAGTCAAGTCTTCTACAGAAATTAATATTATCCATCTAAGAAACGACTGTATGTAGATTCTTTGGCCCGGCATGGCCAAGCGTGTTAAGGCGTTCGACTCGTAATCCGAGGGGTGCGGGTTGGAATCTCCGTCGCACCAAACATGCTCGCCCTTTCAGCCGTGGGGGCGTTATAAAGTGACGGTCAATCCCACTATTCGTTGGTAAAATAGTAGCCCAAGAGTTGACGGTGGGTGGTGATGACTAGCTGCCTTCCCTCTAGTCTTACACTGCTAAATAGGGACGGCTAGCGCAGATATCCCTCAAGTAGCTTTGCGCGAAATTGAGAAACAAAAGAAAAAAATCGAGTTTTAAAAATAGAAGAAAAAAAGAACTTTATGAACTGTCACTTTTAGTCCCTGCAGCTAAAACAGTGCAAACTCGTGCTTTATATGTAAAAATGGAATAAAAGTGCTTCGATCTCTTCCAATCTGTAGTCTGATAAAATTACAATAGTTCTCTATACCTATAAGTAAGGCCTTTCACAGAGATTCTTTTCATATTCCATACATTAGATCAACGGCGCATTTGCATATACCGTATGATGACAAAACCTTGTCTAAACGTTGTACACTGGTTACTGTGTTAAACTTGCAATAAACTTTTCTTTGCTACCCATTTCTAGAGATAAGCTTTATTACTCTTAAAATGGGTACCATGATGTCAAATTTGCATGTATATTAACTTCTTGTGTAAAATAACCGTGCTTTTCCATATAGGTAATCAATCACCCATTTTGTTTCTAAGTAAACGTTGGGCTACCATATTTGTGTACAACATTTACCACGTGTTTTACAGCGTGTTGAGCTGAACAGAGTAAGTTATTTCAATTTTCTTTGTTGACAAATTAAATACTTTGAAAAGTTTTGGTAATAAATTTGAAGAAAAAAAAATCTTTACATTCCAGGTAATTACAAAATAAATTTCATCTTAACCGTTAAAGTAAAAGTTATCTTTTAATTATCCGATCCTTTTTAACTTTTTTTTTATCAAAATGTGGACGCCTGTTCGTACTATAAATCTTGAAAGACTACACAATTTTTTTAAAGTTCATTACAACTATTATACTTGAATTTCTTTACTGCCTACTGGTGTGTAGAAGATGTATTAATACTAGTACTAAACGACCTTATAGCACCTTATAACGGCAAAATAATTTCATTCACAGGGTTTATGACATTGCATCGTGGTTCAGTTAAGCCTTACGTTGCATTCATGTGTTAGGCCTAACGCTCAAGTAAGACTAAATAGTCCTTCTATTACTAACGTTATAGAATCACTGTTTTTAAAAAATCTTAAACGGTCAATAAATGCTAATTAATAAGTATTACTTTGGTATTTGAACACATATATATTACCTAGTTAGTCTTAAAAAATAATGGTTTGGTTTGAATTTCAAGCAAAGCTACACGATGGCTAACTGCACTAGCCGTCCCGAATTTAGCAATGTAAAACTTGAACGGAAAGGCAGCTAGATATCATCACTCACCGCCAACTCTTGGGCTACTCTTTTACCAACGAATAGTGGGATTGACCGTTACATTATGATGCACCCACGACTGAAAGGGCGAGCATATTTAGTGTGACGAGGGTTCGAACCCGTGACCCACAGATTACGAGTCGAGTACCTTAACTACCTGGCCTGAAAAATAATGAAAAATAAACGTTTATTGCTACCAAATATCGTTTATCCTCGTGCAGTCGAAAGTGTTGAAAATTTATGTCAGAATGTACTATGTATTTTCTGCCCCAAAATACAGTGAAAAGGGTCAAGTGAACTATTTAAATCTCTTTCAGGGTGCATAGTTTTTACTACAACTGTGATGATTAAAACTTACTACGAAAGTGGTGAAATAAATGAAGAGTGCATGTATTTGGTGGTACAGACAAATTCATTTTAGTTGAATTATGTAATTTTCATTACTCACTCAACAATGGTTTTCTTTTCGTTTTTTGACGGGTTTTTATTCTAGTTAAACATGAAATACAATAGAGATAGAGGCTACATTTTAGTAAAAATCCTAGAGTTAAATTTTAGAAATCTCAACTATTTAACATGGTTCAGTCAACACTTTAACACATTTCTTAGTGGTGTAACGGTAAATTTACGTTCGCATAAAGCTAAAATCGGAGGTTCGATACTCCGTGTTGGATACAGCAGATAGCTCACTGTGGCTTTGTTTTAAGACCAACCAACTAAACAAACTTAGAAAACACCTTTAGCAATTGTAAGTGAAAATAAATACAAAGTAAACCCTCTAAACATAGCACACACACTCCGCACACATACACAAATAATAATCAATCGAATTACGTGTCTTAAAGAAACAATGTATGGGCTCAAACGGGTCAAATTTGTTGCCATTATCCGTGTTATTTACTTAATAATGGTGTTATTTATTACGTAAGCAGCTATTCTTCTTGGGCGTATTGTTGCCTAGCAACACGTAACGACAAGAATACTGGGATGGAAGGTTTTACGACAACTAAGTAATAGCCTTCTTTGTATTTACATATTTGTATTGTTTCGTTCCCTAATCATTGTTATTTCTATTTGAATTGTTTTGTTCCCTAAACATTGTTATTTCTAATTGTATTGTAACTACTTAATATTAAACAAAGAACAGGCAACAATTATAGCAAACGTCTACGTAACAAAAAATGCCCAGTACCTGTTCTAAAAGCAAACTAATGACGATTGTAGCCACTAGTCCTCGGTTCATTTCTTCCTGATGTGGCTTGTATGAATAAATAATTCAGATGCAAGTTGACTTTCCTTCACAAACGACATGTGAAAATCCAAATGCTAATCTATTTGATAAAATTAGTGTAAGCAGTATTCTACGTAGAAATCCACGTAAAGTAAGCTGGATGGTTGAATCCACAAACTATTGGAAAAACATTGAAAACTGCTAGACATGGTGGTTTCTAGCCTGCTGGTTATTTTTTACGAGACGTTACATGAAAACTGTTGGTATTCACTGCGATTGGCTGTTTACGCTTTACAACTGGCTATTTGCGCTTTATACAAACGCATAAACGGATTTTGCTGTTGCACAACTTTAGTTCAAATTGGGTTAACAGCCCGACACACCCAAATAGAATCTGGAGTATAAAAGTTTACTGGGAAAAGTCTGGAAAAGGTGATGCGACTTTGGACTTTTCCCAACTGTTTTAAAAATGTCTGTTGTCACTGACATTGATTCAGACCGTATTATACGCACAAGAATATCTGTCTGGAGATAGAATGTTGGTTAGTAATGAAAGGGACCATCTTCTCAGTGCGAAGATTTAATCCCTCAATACCTTTACTGGAATCAGCATGACAGTCAGAAAGACCCACGAAAAACAGCCTGATATTGTCTGTGTTGTACAAGTGGGAGAGTAATTGGGACTATGCGCACACAGAGTCACTGTGACTTCTGCGATTCAAACAACAAGAGCCTGAAATTGTTCAGAGTACTGTGAGAATCATAAATCGGATAACGAAAATAAATGTGGAATGTCAAAGCAATTTCTGGTCAATGTTGTGGCTTTCAACATTTCTTGATGAGTCAGCCACATTTAGTGTATCATTTTGTAACAAGCACGCGCATCAAGTACAACATCCTATCCTAAGCACGCATACCTAGTATTATCCGATATATATCATCCTACACCTGATCACGCAAACGTCTTACCCCGTGATTTATCATCACATACTTGACGTTTCCTTTGGTCAAAATTTCTTCGACCTTCATACTCTTGAAACTCGTAACGTTTAGTTCATTAAAGGCTACATTTCGTAACCATGGAAATACCCTGGCAGCACTAAAAGTGCTTTCTCAGATTTAATGATCCAGATTTCATGAACGCTGAAAGACAGCACTTCTGAACTCCCTTTGTTTTATTAACATGGTCGTTTCTTGGAACTAACTTTCGTATCTGTATCGTTCGCTTCACGTGCACGAGGTAATGAGACGATTACACTGGTCTGCGAATTTAAACTTCGTAAAAGTTGTTTTGGTTTTCCATACTTCAGGTTTCGAAAATACTATTCTGTAACGTCTTGTTTCAATGAACAGCAGTAATCAGCCATCATGCTGATGTTCCACTTTCCCTGACACTACCTCTCCATTTCCCTGATGTCTTGATGAAACCTTTCCTCTTTGTTCTTCGCTGACGGAACTGAGATTTTCAGGGAAATAGTCGCGATGCTACTGTAAAAAAATGAACTTTCGAGTTCATATTACAACCTAGCTTTTTGAACTTATCGAGTTTGTTATTTACAATATTTATTGTATTTATATTACAATATTATATTCGTAATATGAGACCTTCTTGTTTCCTAAAAATTGGCAATAACATCTTCAGAGACAAACCATGTTTCTCTTTCAGCTTTCTTCATTGTACTTTCCAACTGTTCATCCGCAATCAATCTCCTAATCTGAGGCCCAACAAAAATCATTTATTTAAGTTTCTCTTCTGAAAAAGCTGAAAGTTGCCGACATAGATACTTGAAACAATCGCCATCTTTGTCTGAGTCCTTTACTAACTGCTTCAGTAAGCCCAGTTTTATTTGAGGTGCGGTAATATAACTTTTTTGTGTGTCAACCAAACTTTCAAGTTCAATGTTTTGTTCTATCCTTATGTCAGGCTGGTTCTGCATGGCCATTGTTTTTTATTGTGTTGATTTCGTGGTTTGCTCTCCCATTCACATCAAAAAACATGAACAGTTTGTATAAACGTACTGTTGACTCAAAAATATACAAAAGGTATTTAAGTTTCTACAAAGTATTGTTTTGTTTGTGTTTGAATTTCGCGCAAAGTTACATGAGGGCTATCTGCGCTAGCCATCCCTAATTTAGCAGTGTAAGTCTAGAAAAAAGGCAACTAGTCATCACTACCTTCGCCAATTCTTAGGCTACTCTTTTACCAACGAATAGCGGGACTGACCGTAGCATTGTAACACCCCCACGGCTGAAAGAGCGAACATGTTTGTTGTGACGGGGATTCGAACCCGCGACCCTCAGGTTACGAGTCTAGCGCCCTAACCACCTGACCATGCTGGGCCATATATATATGTTACCATTGTGAAGAATACCTTTTAGACTTCTTTTGGAAGAACCAATGAATAATCCCTATTCATTTGTTTCATAGACCACTGTTCCTAGTATTATTATTAATTCATTAATATTGTTGTAATAATCAAGTGGACCTTCTCGTGAAAAGTATGGTGTAAATTCTTTCTCACGATTTCTGTACCAGTAAAAGTATGCCCCTGGAAAAAGTAAGTTTATAGCCCGCAGTCCAGACCCCCAAATCTCTGATGAATCCTTTGGAAGGCCCAAATTACTTACTAAATAATTAAATTCACCATCTGTGAAAAGTTGTGGTTCATCAGATGTTTTAGATTGAAAACATTCTCTATCATCATTCACCTTCTGTGACAAGTTGTGGTTCATCAGATGTTTTAGGTTGAAAACATTCTCTATCATCATTCACCTTCTGTGACAAGTTGTGGTTCATCAGATGTTTTAGGTTGAAAACATTCTCCATCATCATTCACCTTCTGTGACAAGTTGTGGTTCATCAGATGTTTTAGGTTGAAAACATTCTCTATCATCATTCACCTTCTGTGACAAGTTGTGGTTCATCAGATGTTTTAGGTTAAAAACATTCTCTATCATCGTTCACCTTCTGTAAAAGGTTCTGGTTCATCAGATGTTTTAGGTTGAAAACATTATCTATCATCATTCATCATCTGTGAAAAGTTGTGGTTCATCAGATGTTTTAGGTTGAAAACATTATCTATCATCATTCATCATCTGTGAAAAGTTGTGGTTCATCAGATGTTTTAGGTTGAAAACATTATCTATCATCATTTCCTATGCCATCAGATTCAGAATCGGATAAAAAATTCCTTTTTGTTTCCAGTGTTGTAGCCTCACAATTTACCTGAGTAAAAATAGCAGTCATCTCTATGGTGTCTAGGCTCAAACTGGACCAATGGAATTCCAAAAGGCAAAGACGTTCTATTACCTTTAGTCCACTGTACAACCCTTCGACATAAACGGTGCAACCATTGTGCGGAGACCTGGATTTGTCTTCATATCAAAGTTTTATTGCAAATTATGCGTATTACACATTTTTGACGAATTCTGTAATGTTTTGCCTTTGCTTCTTTACAACACATTTGCCACACGTACAACAGAATACGTTTGGATCATTTACACAATATCTTATTGCCATATCGACGAATAAATAAAAGTGAAAAGAAAAGAAACATAATGTCGAAGTGCACGCAGAAACGAATACAAGGCCTCTGCATGGCCAGGTGGTTAAGGCACTTGACTCGTAATCCGAGGGTCGCTGGTTCGAATCCCCGTCACATCAAACATGCTCGCCCTTTCAGCCGTGGGGGCTTTATAATGTGATGGTCAACACTATTATTCGTCAGTAAAAGAGTAGCCCGAGAGTTAGCGGTGGGTGGTGTTGACTGCCTTCCCTCTAGTTTTACACTGCTAAATTAGGGACGGCTAACGCAGATAGCTCTCGTGTAGCTTTGCGCGAAATTTAAACCAAACCAAACTAAATAAATACTATCCAGAAATGACGCGTCATGCGGCCTATTAGCCGTTTATATACTAACGATGTGTTTCTTACGAGTTCTAAAACGATCGACATGACTCTCACGTCGCAATTGCTCTAGAGAAATCTATAGCCAATGGTTGTCAACATTTTAAGTGTAACAAAATGCGATCCGATTTCAGTGAAAATGGTATATTTCCGTAAAGTACATATGATGTTCTGTGAAAGCCTATACGTAATGGAGAGAAAAATGTAGTTTTCGGATTCAGCGTACAGAAATTACCTTTAAGAATGTAAAAATTTCAAGACAATAAAATTACCGCAGGCCTGTGTTGCCAATGAAAAAATAAATAGATAAGTGTAACACAGCTAAAAATGAAATATAGAAGAAATTAAAAAATGTGTCGAAGGTTCACTATTGTTAACCTGAAATCAAAAAGTAACAGATACCCATATTTGTTGTGTTTTTTTATTCAGCGCAAGACCACAAAATGCGCTAGTTATCTTCATTTTACCTCCCGTGGGGAATCGAACCCCAGATTTTAGTATTTTAGGCACGGCAACTTATTTATATAAGTTGAACGACGTTTCACTATCGCTTTACTGGCATCAACAACAATAAAAAGTCCCGGAATGGCCAGGTGTGTTAAGGCGTGCGACTCGTAATCCGAGGGTCGCGAGTTCACATCCCCCTCGCATCAAACATGCTCGCCCTTTCAGCCGTAGAGGCGTTATAATGTGACGGTCAATCCCACTATTCGTTGGTAAAGAGTTGGCGGTGGGTGGTGATGACTAGCTGTTTTCCCTCTAGTCTTACACTGCTAAATTAGGGACGGCTAGCGCAGATAGCCCTCGAGTAGCTTTGCACGAAATTCAAAAAACAACAATGAAATTCACATATGTACATTTATGTACGTCCTCCAGTAGGTCAGCGAAATTCAAAAACAAACAAACAAACAACAACAAGAAACCAAAAACTTATAAATTATTTGTAACTAAATAAAACGGCATATCACCGTTGTTAACCTGGCATCTACATATAAGAGAAAATCACAAGTTTGTTTTGATTTTGAAAATTTCGCTAGCGTCGATCCAACATTGATAAAGTACAGAAATCCACGAATTATTTATAACTAGCCTATGGTCCAGCCCCACTGATATGACGTAGTTTCTACAAGCTCAGATGTTCATATATCAAATCGTAGAAAACGTCGCCTGACAAATCAGTTAACCCTAACAGCAAAGCTGGCATTACTCTGGCGAAACGTCAACAGATATGATTCTATCTCTTTTATATTCCATTTTGAGCTGCGTTATAAGTTATTTATTTCTATAAAAAATTTATGGACTATTTCTAGAAATTCGAATATTAAAAACCCTAAATATTGGAGACATAATAACACGTACGCACAAGTTAGATAAAAGGAAGGTAGTGACAGACACGCCTGCATAGATATGCAGACAAAAACGCCCAATGACTTTTGTTAAGAGGAAGTCAAGTAATTAACTTTACTCGAGAATTAATATTTAAATACACGTGGTCGACAGAAAAGTAAAAGTCAGTTAAATAAATAAATATATAATGTATATATATATATATATGATCTCAAAAATTTCTGTTCGAAGTAAAAAACTGCATAATTATATTAAATAACCAACAATTAAAAGTACAGGTATTTGAAACAAATATTGTCCACCATTTTGTATTTAAAGAATGGTAATACATTCTGTTCACGCACATGTGAAGGCCGTTCGATTCGTAATCTGAGGGTCGAGGGTTCGAATCCTGGTCGCACCAAACATGCTCGCCCTTTCAGCCGTGGGGGTGTTATAATGTGACGTTCAATCCCACTGTTCGTTGGTAAAGGATAGCCCAAGAGTTGGCGGTGGGTGGTGATGACTAGCTGCTTTCCCTCTAGTCTTACACTGCTAAATTAGGGACGGCTAGCACAGAGAGCACTCGAGTACCTTTGCACGAAATTCAAAAAACAACAATGAAACTCACATATGTACATTTATGTACGTCCTCCAGTAGGTCAGCAGTGTGTACACGGACCTAAAACACTCAAATCTGGAGTTAAATTCTTGCGCTGAATAAAAAAAAACAACACAACAAATATATATACTAGCTGATTTGTCCAAGTTGGAGTGTTGTGAAAAATCTTTGAAAGCTGCCTTCCCAGCAAGCACTGTTCCTCAAACTTCCCTTTCACCATAAAAGAAAATATAATAATCACATTTTATAAAAAAAAATTTTTTTTCATTTCATTCAGTCGATGGAAGATGTCTCTTTATTTTCTCGAAATTTCCCAACACACACAAAAAAAACCTTTTTTAGAATAAGCAGTGGTCGTTAAATGTATCCAAGTGAACTATGGTCACTAAAAGTTTCAGGGTGGACATTGTTTATTAAATATTCCACAGTAAACACTGGTGGCTAAATAACTCTGAGTAAGCTTTCTGAGGGAAAATTGGTTAGTAAATGTTTCAGCGTTGACATTGGCCGTTAAATGTCTACGAATGGACTTTGGTCTCCAAACATTTAAGAGTGGACATTGAACACAATTAAGAATCCATACTATTATATTTCATAATATTTTAAAAGAATATTATATCACATCCCATAATAGTTAAGCAAAACACTTCTATAACACCCCGTAATAGTTGAGCAAAATATTTTTATAACATCCCATAATAGTCAAAGCCACTATCAGATCCCATAATAGTTGAAAAAAAAATTATATCACATCCTATAATAGTTAAACAAAACATTTCTATAACACCCCGTAATGGATGAATAAAATATTTTTATAACATCCCATAATAGTCTAAGTTACTATTAGATGCCTAATAGTTGAAATATAACACTATAACACACCATAACAGTTAAAAATACCCTATAACACTCCTAATAGTTAAACCTTTACAATCAACATGTACACTATCCATTCAACATAAACACCATTATAGCACGTGATAGTTCTGTTGCTAAGCGATGAACTGTATTCTTAAGCACTGTAAAAGAAAAAACAATGAAACCAAAGAACAGACACTAGCTTTTATACAGATCAGATTAATATATATATATGCCGTAATAGTTTTATCCCAATCGATTTGGTCATATTTTCTCATAAAAACAAATCTATAAGGGCACTTTTTGGGTCATCTACTGGCTTGACTGTGAAACTTTATTACTTTGACAGACATGACTTGTCTCTTTGGGATTTTTTTTTGTTTTTTCTCTCTAGCATTTCAATAGTACCTTGCTGTTCACTTATCTCCCTATAGAAGAACTTGCTTCTCGCTGACTGGACCGACAAATGACCAGAAATAATTGAACGTGTGGCAATTATTAGGTAGGGAATTTCTCGCATACGAAAACTTTCAATTTTGACTTCAAGCCATGGGCAAAATACCGTAAATACAAGGTAACTGGCGTGAAATGTGAGGGTATGTTTCCACGATTTTTAATAGTTCAAATAATTCGTTATCTTTATCTATCTATATATATATATATATATATATTTATTTAAATTTAGAAATGGTGTCAACCCTGGATTACAAGATCCGGTGGGTCGAATTTATTATAATCTATTTGCGAATATTATTAACTTATCTGATAAAATTTCTTTCGAACATTCATTAAAATGTGTTTGTATCGTTTGTTTCGGATATTCATTACACAAGGGCTATCTACGCCATACGTCCCTACTTTTGGTGCACTAGACTAGAAAGTAGACAGAAAGTCAACAGCACCTTCCACCAACTCTTGGGCTACTCTTTTTACCAACGAATAGCGGTGTTTGACCATTACTCTTATAACATACCAACAACCCCCAAACGAGAAGCAAAATATTACGGCAACAAGAAACTAACCATGGATCCCCGGATTGACAGTCTAACAGGCTAATTACACTGCACAACAAAGTTTTTGCTTCTTGAACACTGTTGTGTGTTCCTTATAGATTTTTCGCCGCTGATCACGAAAATCACATCCAAATTTTCCCATCACGTACCGTTTCATCGAAATCTTCAGTTTTGTTATGTTCACCAGGACATTGCTACAATGGAAAAACGATATCAGGGCAACTGGAATCCGTCAATGCTTGCTGACTACTGTTGGACACTGCAACGTGATGCACCGGACATTGAATACAAACGAAAATCAGGAGCAAAACACCTTTAATTATATTGAACTTAATAGCGTATTAGATTTGTTATTTTTTTAATTTCGCGCAAAGCTAAATGTTCGACTCGTGATCTGAGGGTCGCAGGTTCGAATCCCGGTCGCACCAAACATGCTCGCCCTTTCAGTCGTGGGAGCGTTATAATGTGACGGCCAATCCCACTGTTATTTGGTAAAATAGTAGCCCAAGAGTTGGCGGTAGGTGGTATTGAAAACATAAACGCAATTAAATACGTTATTGACGGTAAACAGTTAACTGTCTATTTCTCAGAGTTCTTACGTGATGAAGCAAAACGAAAACTATATTTGTGCATATCCACCAGGTACATGTTACGATCAGCAAAAACTTTTCAGGAAGCAACACTTTAAAAAAAAAAATTGTTGCGTAGTGTTACGAGATCACGCCCAACTGACGACGTCAATGGAACGTCATACTACAAATAATTATTGGAGTGACTTAGACATTTTACACGATGAAAAAACAAACAAACAACAAAACATTATAAACCCAAAAACAATGTTATAATTATTGTACTCTCGACGTGTCGCATCTACAATTATTCAAGAAATGTCTACTACTTACACTGCTGAGCTTTCAATGCATAACACACTGTACATTTCTAAATTGTTTTAATAGATAAATGGAGAGCGTGAAGGAAGTTCATGTGAATAATGTTGTTAAAACTAAAACACAAAATAACACAACAAATCGAATTTAGATGCGAAGCCTAAATATTGTGGTGAAAAGTATTTGAATATTGACGCAAAATGAGATACGAAACTTAAACATGTAATAAACAAGTCACAATTAAAAGAAGAAAACCTTGCTTATAAAGTGGAGTTCATTAGAAAGAATAACAAATACCTACGATCATAGGGTCCTTCCTGTAAATAATTAATTAATTTGTGGGTTACACAAATAAGACTTCTTTACACTTAAGGTTAGGCCCGGCATGGCCAGGTGGGTTAAGGCGTTTGACTCGTAATCCGAGGGTCGTGGATTCGAATCCCCGTCGCACCAAACATGCTCGTCCTTTTAGCCGTGGGGGACGTTATAATGTTACGGTCAATCCCACTATTAGTTGGTAAAATAGTAGCCCAAGAGTTGCGGGTGAGTGGTGATGACTGTCTGTCTTCCCTCTAACCTTACACTGCAAAATTATGGACGGCTAGCGCAGATAGCCCTCGTGTAGCTTTGCGCGAAATTCAAAAAACAAGCAAACAATTAAGGTCATAAAAATCATCAGCTCTGACAATAATTTCTACTTGTAAAGGCCAATCAGATGTGGGTTACCACGTTTTTCTACACAGTTACCTTCCCCCCTCCCCAGTGGCACAGCGATATATTACAGGACTTTAAACGCTAGAAACTGGGTTTCGATACCCATGGTGGACAGAACATAGATAGCCCACTGCACAGTGGCTTCTATATCACTCGTCCTTTACCGAGATGTTCTAATGTTCTGAGTGTTGCATGAGGTGTTTCTCCAATCTAAAATTCATTAATAGTCTACAAACCACTTTACAGTTCTTATCCTCCATTTATCTCCAGCTTCTCCATCTTTAACAAAGAAATTCTTTCTTGTGAGAACAATGACTTCACTTTAGTTTAACAAGTAGTTATTCTTTGTAATAGCAACTAAAGTACTGACAGACAAAATACGAAGTTGGTAAGGAAAACAGAGTTGTGGCAGTATTCCCTATACAGTTCATGCACATATTATGAAACGGTGCACTAATTTTGTGGTGCCTAAAGAAGGTGAAAAATGTGTTATGGTTAAAGTCAACAGGTCATATTTTTGACACTTGGCTTTGTACTTTCATAAACTGGAAACGTTGGCTTTGTACTTTCATAAACTGGAAACGTTTCACATATATTTCAGTAGCTGCCAAACCAACATAATTTATATTCCAGAACATTAGGAAAGAAACTGTAAACTTAGTCTTTCATATGCTCTTCCTAATTATTCACAAAATAATCACACAAGAAGCGTATACAAACAAACTTGTTTAGACCGATTTTCCTTTACTCAAATTTACATCACCTGACTCGTACGATAACAGTCATGAAAATCAATCGAATTTCTAATGCTATAAAAAAACAACAACTCAAGGGGCTGTCAGATCTACATACAACTCACACTCAAACTCAATGGATGCTCGAAAAATGTTATCTCTGATTCATTCAGAAGTGTTTCATGGAAGATTTGAAGAAGTTTCACGTTCTGAAGCAGGTCCACGTACGTGACTTTGTGACTTGACTGTAAACGCTTAAAGTTTATTTTTATGCAGTGAAACGCCAGTTTTATGGGAAGAAAACGAAAACAGTTTTTTTATAGTGTTTTATTTGATTCCGTGAAACGTATCAACAAACTATGTAGCTTTTATATAACTGTAGACGTGCTTTCTCTTTACTGTCTAAGAAAATCATTTTAAACTGAGCATGTGTTTGTTTCGTTTTTATCGAGTCATCTATGTCTGAGGGTAAGTCACCAATAAGGAGGTTCAGATCATAAGGCTAATTTCGCGTTATAGAGAATGATTTTGTTGTCATTTATATTTAAGGGTAAGTCACCAATAAGGAAGCTCAAAGCATCAGGTATGTTTTTCGTTATAGAGAATGATTTTGTTTGTTGTTGTTACCAAGTGCAAAACTAAATATTCTGCTCTCTGTGCTATACTCACTGCAGCTATCGAAACTCGATTTTTTAGTGTTACAATCACTGAAACTCACCGATGAACCACCGAGAAGTCCAATTGGATAAAAATATCTAAAATATATTTATAATTCTTAACTTACTGATATAATATACTGTAATCGGAGTTTTTATTCTAAGAAATGAAAAGTATTATCACGTAAGCATCGACCCAAATAATAAGTTGCAATTTATAATCCAGTGATTTAGTGTGTTATTGTTATAAGTAATTAGCGGTATAACTAATTATAGTTGATGTAATTACATGGTTCGTGTGGTTGTTTAATTACATTCTACAAACAAATCCCTACTTTATCTTTGTCATTTTTCTTTGAAAAGGCCCGCCATGGCCAGGTGGGTTAAGGCGTGCGACTCGTAATCTGAGGGTCGCGGGTTCGCATCCCCATCGCGCCAAACATGCTCACCCTTTTAGCCGTGGGGGTGTTATAATGTGACGGTCAATCCCACTATTCGTTGGTAAAAGAGTAGCCCAAGAGTTGTCGGTGGGTGGTGGTGACTAGCTTCCTACCCTCTAGTCTTACATTGCAAAATTAGGGACGGTTAGCGCAGATAGCCCTCGAGTAGCTTTGCGCGAAATTCAAAAACAAACAATTCTTTGTAAAACCATTGAAGCAAGACAAAAATGTTAAAATATAAGTTTCAAACTCGAAGCGTAAAGATAAGGGTCACAATATTGAGCCTCCCAATGGCACAGCGGAATGTTTGTGAACTTACAACGTTAGAAACCGGGTTTCGATACCTGTGGTGGGCAGAGCAAAGACAGCCCATTGTGTAGCTTTATGCTTAATTCTAAACAACAACAAAATATTAATGATTTAATATTTGTTGGTTCAATATACCATTTATAGACGTAAATAATGTGAATTTCCGAGGATTTGACAGTCATGGGCTGTATATCGTTTCAGTTCAGGACACTCACAGTCAGAGCAAGTCATTGGGCCACGTCAGGACCTAGCGAAATTAAAACATAGCTGAACTGTGCACTTTGGAAGCGAATAACTTAGAATGATACTGGTTACAAAAGATACAAATGTTAAGGTGTGCGTGTTTTATTTTGCACCCAACTGTAAACATCCCAAGAAATACTATTTTATCACAAAGATTGCTTCAAGGATGTTAAGGTCTATCTATATCAGAGTGACTTTGTGATTAAGTTAATAGCTGGTGAAAATGTCTTCTATCGTACGGTATGCATCCTGACAAGATCGATAGAAGAGCTATGTTGCTTGCAACTAAGAGAGAACCATGCATGACCCAAAGCAACGTGACATCGATGGTACAACACTGGCTATTCTTGATGTTAACTTCTAACCAATCAAATGCAATCTACCTACGCAGATAAGCACGAAAAAACGATATCGAATACGAAACTCGACACAGCGTTGATTGTTTAAAATTTGGAAACGTACAGAAAGAAAGCGCTCGGAGATAAACGAACGAATATTTTCTGGATAACTGTGGCTAGTTTTGATACAAACGTTTAACAGAGCACCTGTGTCGTGCCTCTGAAGTTACCATTTGCATCTGAAAATGATAAAATTGGAACTTACATTTTTTATATTTTTTTTGTTTTAGCTGAGAAATAAATTTTGATTATACTTCGTCCTAAACAAATATACGGACTTACAACTCTAGAAACCGGGTTTCGATACCCGTGGTGGGCAGGGCACATACAGCCCATTGTATAGTTTTACGTTTAAACACAAATAAATACTAGCGTATAAATAAGATTTATCCATTCATTAAAATCTTTCATCGAAAGCATATGTTATTGTTCTTGGTGGTCCACATAAATCTTTCCAGTTGTGAGGACAAAATAGACATGTAGGTGGTCAATTTTTACAGTGTAAGGCAACAGACTATAAGATTATGTGTTAATGTGCTTACACGTAAACATAAATTTACAGTTTTAATGAAAAAATTACCGAGAATATTTATTTTACGGTGTTAAGTTTACATCATAACACATTTTGTGAAATGTAAGAGGGCGAAATATGCCCGCTTTTGCCCCTTCCTGTGGGCGCCCATGTTATTGTTCTACCAGTGCCAAGTTACTCAATGGAATGTCTGCGCTCTTGTTTATTTGTAATTACGTACAAAGATACTCAATGGGCAATCTGCGCTGTGCCTTCTACAATATCCGAACTCAATTTATAGCGTTATAAGTCCGAATTCTTACTGGTGTGTTATTCGGGGGCCGAGGAATCAAATCCAAGATTTTACCAGTAAAAGCTCGTGGACTTAACACTAATTCCCAGAGGCAAAATAAGTTTCAGCTTCTTTTGTATAGCTATTAAACCTGAATACAGAAGTACAAACAGTTTTTGTTGGTTTGTTTTGAATTTCGCGCAAAGTGTTATCTGCGCTAGCCGACCCTAATTTGGCAGTGATAAACTAGAAAAAAAAAATAGCTAGTCAACACCACCTACCGCCAACTGATAAGCTACTCTTTTACTTATGAATAGTATGATTGACAGTACCAGGGTCGAATGGGCTAACATGTCCGGTGACGGGATTCGAATCTATAACCCACAGAATCCAAGTATAAACAAAGAGAATAAAACCGTTCAACGATGCTTGCTCATTAAAACATGGATGCATAAACACAAAACAGTGTTCCCAGTAATAAAGAGTAAACTGCAATATTTTTACATCAGTTATTTCCTTATTATGCTTTGTATTCATGGCAAATTACTATGGCTATTTGCTGCCGTCTCTAATTTCGAATAGCTGACCAGAGAAAACAACACTCCACCAGACACCATTCATATTAAAGAACTGACTCACTTTTATAACGCATCCGAAAACAACACTCCACCACACACCATTCATATTAAGGAACTGACTCTCACTTTTATAACGCATCCGAAAACAACACTCCACCACACACCATTCATATTAAAGAACTGACTCTCACTTTTATAACGCATCCGAAAACAACACTCCACCACACACCATTCATATTAAAGAACTGACTCTCACTTTTATAACGCATCCGAAAACAACACTCCACCACACACCATTCATATTAAAGAACTGACTCTCACTTTTATAACGCATCCGAAAACAACACTCCACCACACACCATTCATATTAAAGAACTGACTCTCACTTTTATAACGCATCCGAAAACAACACTCCACCAGACACCATTCATATTAAAGAACTGACTCTCACTTTTATAACGCATCCGAAAGCAACACTCCACCACACACGATTCATATTAAAGAACTGACTCTCACTTTTATAACGCATCCGAAAACAACACTCCACCACACACCATTCATATTAAAGAACTGACTCTCACTTTTATAACGCATCCGAAAACAACACTCCACCACACACCATTCATATTAAAGAACTGACTCTCACTTTTATAACACGTCCACAGCTTGTAGTACATGGAATATTTTTCATGCAGATTCGAACTCAGCTCGCCAATTCCAAAATCCTAAGCTCTAAACACAATGACGACAACTCCCTTCCTTATTAACTCATTAATTACACGAGGGCTATCTGTGTTGGCCGTCCCTAATTTAGCAGTGTAAGACTATAGGGAAGGTAGCTAATCATCACCACCCAACTCTTGGACTACTCTTTTACCAACGAACAGTGGGATAGACCGTACATTATAACGACCCTACGGCTGAAAGGACGAGGATGTTAAGTGTTAATACTCAAACCAGCCGTCCTGAGATACAATCTTTCCTTTTCTTCCTGCCCCCCGCTAGTTCAGCGGTATGTCTACGGATTTACAACGCTAAAATCAGGGGTTCGATTCCCCTCGGTGGGCTCAGCAGATAGCCCCATGCGGCTTTGCTGGACGAAAACACACACACACATACCCTTTTTTCCTACATGAGATAAAGTTATTTTTAACCATACCTGTTGGCAATTTGGTATAGTTAGGAAACTGAAAGTTATAGTAAGAAATTTAGTTGTTGAAATGATGTGTTTTTCTGCTCCATGAATCGTTGACCGTTTAACAAACTTGACAAGAATTTAAATGGGAACTAGCCAGTAATAAGGAAATTTTATGTTTCTCCTCATTAATCTCCATGTAATAAATCCGCTAATTTATGTTAATTTATCGTAAGGTAATTTTATGTTTCTCCTCATTAATCTCCATGTAATAAATCCGCTAATTTATGTTAATTTATCATAAGGTAATTTTATGTTTCTCCTCATTAATCTCCATGTAGTAAATCCGCTAATTTATATTAATTTATCATAAGGAAATTTTATGTTTCTCCCCATTAATCTCCATGTAATAAATCCGCTAATTTATGTTAATTTATCATGAGGTAATTTTATGTTTCTCCTCATTAATCTCCATGTAATAAATCCGCTAATTTATGTTAATTTATCATAAGGTAATTTTATGTTTCTTCTCATTAATCTCCATGTAATAAATCCGCTAATTTATGTTAATTTATCATAAGGTAATTTTATGTTTCTCCTCATTAATCTCCATGTAATAAATCCGCTAATTTATGTTAATTTATCATAAGGAAATTTTATGTTTCTCCTCATTAATCTCCATGTAATAAATCCGCTAATTTATGTTAATTTATCATAAGGTAATTTTATGTTTCTCCTCATTAATCTCCATGTAATAAATCCGCTAATTTATGTTAATTTATCATAAGGAAATTTTATGTTTCTCCTCATTAATCTCCATGTAATAAATCCGCTAATTTATGTTAACTTATCATAAGGTAATTTTATGTTTTTCTTCGTTAGTCTCCATGGTAAAAACATTTCACTGGATTTAAATGAATTTATAAGTGTACAGTTTCGCTTAAAGAAACAGATAATTATGTGATAAGAAGATTGTGTTCTTGATTATTTTAATACTTTGATATGTGATAATAGGTTTAATTACCGTCTCTTTCATGCCCATACGACACTGGAGATCAAGCCAACGTGTCATACATTCCGTCATGGTCTTCATAGAAACGTGCAGGCCCAGCAAAGCCAGGTGATTGAGGCACTCGACTCACCATCTGAGATTCGCGGGTTCAAATCCCCCTCACATCAAATATGATCGCCCTTTCAGCCGTGGGGGCGTTATAATGTGACGGTTGTTGTTTTTTGAAATTTCGCTCAAAACTACACGAGGGCTATCTGAGTTAACCGTCCCTAATTTAGCAGTGTAAGACTGGAGGAAAGGCAACAAGTCATCCCCGCCAACTGTTAGGCTACTCTTTTACCAACGAATAGTGGGATTGACTGTAACATGATAACGCTCCACGGCTAAAAGGGCGACCATGTTTGGTGCGACGGGGATTAGAACCCGCAACCCTCAGATTATGAGTCGAACGCCTTAACCCATCTGGCCATGCCGGTTCATATGTGAAGGTCAATCCCACTATTCGTTGGTAAAAGAACAGCTGGAGAGTTGGCGGTAAGTGGTGTTGACTAATTGCCTTCCTTCTAGTCTTATACTACTAAATTAGGGACGGCTAGCGCAGATAACCCTCGTGTAGCTTTGCACGAAATTCAAAACAAACAAACAAGGAGCTTGTAAAATATACAAAAAATAGGATTACCAGAAAAGTACATTTTTAAAACAGGCACTCTGTAAAACAACTCTAAATATGTTAAATATAATTATTCCCTTATGCAGTTTTATTAATACAGTTTTTGTTTATTTTACTTCTTAGCTCTAATATCAAACACGAAGAAAAATATATTTTTACCTACAATATATTCTCATGTTACATCTGTTCAAATAAAATAAAAGTCTCAAGATATATTTGTGTCCCCTGGCGGTAAATTCGTGGACTTACAACACCACACTTTGGCGTTCGATTTTTCGCAGTGAGCACAGCAGATGATCAATTGAATTTTTACTCTATACCAAACACACATTGGAGATGTGAAGGTATGTTTATCCAGATAAAGTGATATAATTCTCAACTTCCTTATTTGTTTGTTTGTTTTTTAATATTATTGCAAAGATATACGAGGGCCTTCTTCGCTAGAAGTCTCTAATTTAGCAGTGTAATACTAGAAGGAAGGCATCTAGTCATCACCATTCCACTGCCAACCTTTGGGCTAGCTACTCTTTTACCAACGAAGAGTGGGATTTAGCATCACATTATAACGCCCTCACGGCTGAAAGGGCGAGCATGTTTGGTCTGATGGGGATTCGAACCCGCGAACCTCAGATTGAGAGTCGAGCTCCCTAACCACCTGGCCATGCCAGACCAACTTCTTCGACAGTATCTTGTTTCCTTTTCTAGTCTTACACTGCTAAATTAGGGACGGCTATGTCATATCTTTATATCATTTCTGTAGGTGTTTAAGTTATATCATTTCTGTTTAATTTGATTGAGTGCTCAAAGCTGCTCAGGAGCTATCTGCACAAGTCATCGCTAATTCAAATTATAAGACTATAAAGAATGCTTTGGTTTGCTTGTTGTAAAGCTACGAAATCGGTATTTGTTGCTCTGCTTATTACTGGCATCGAAGCTTAAATCATTCCGCGGTCAGGTCAGCTTGCATATGTAACGTTGAACTACCGAAACTGGTGGGTGGGGAGGGCATGCATAGTCAATAGCATCCACCACCACCTCTTGGAATACTCACATCTGATCATACAGTGAGATACAACTGTTACCTCTATAACGCATCTATGGCATTGAATGGTATTTATAATTATTATTCTCCGGTAACAAGATCCACATCCGATCCCATGAAAAACTTTTACAGTGAACACAAAAAACGAATCACATTATTACATAAAAACCAAAAACACATAAATTCTATCTCTACAAATATCTAACAAAAATTTTATTTTATTTTATCGGCTCTTATTTATTAAAGTTGTTTCAATGTTTGTTTGTTTTTTTATCTAAAACGCGAATAACAAACCCCATGTTCGTATGTGTGTGTATAAACATATACATCTATTTTGTTCTAAACAGAACATATCTCAAAAAAAACATTTAATCTATTATGGAGATTAATCTGTGTGTCACAGTACCTTCTATATTAAATTCCTAAATCTGAACATTGGCTCTTAACTCTTTTAAAAATTAATGGATTTGAACGCTTGAAAAATATATTTAATAATTTATTGGTACAGATAAAAGAAAAGATAAATTTCAATACACAAAACCTGGAAAGCAATAATGAAATGCGAACAAATGCGTTTATATCAAACGCAGTTTTATTTTCTATTCCCCTTTTACTGCAACGTCGTGGAATACGAGACGTAACTTACAAATTAAGTTCGTCTTAATTAAAATTTTCCTTTAACACTCACAGCCTTTCTGCATTTTGATATGTGTAGTGAACACAAATTTTCAATTTAAGAAAAATACCATTAGCGTTCACATTTGTATCCTTACTAAACTGTGAATATGATGGTAAATACATTTTTCAAAAGATGGAGACTGCACTGTGACACAAACTTTAAAATTTATATGACTTAAACGTCATACAGTGCCTAGTTTTTCATATAACAAGAAATTTTTTACCTTCCTATTTACAGTTGTCATTCTGAGTCGCCCCCGAGTGGCGAAACGGTACGTCTGCAGACTTACTGCACTAGAAACCGTGTTTTCGATACCCATTGATGGGCAGAGCACAGATAGCTTTGCGCTTAATTACAAACAAACAAATATTTTTTGCCTGCTCAGTAGTGCTGCCACCTGGCGAAAATGATCCTAAAGTATTAAGGTATCGTTATTATGGAAAGCTGGCAAACAACCATTTATAAGCATAATAAAGTGATTTAAGGGTGATATACTACATTTTGATTTATTTACAAATTTGTATGTATGTTTTCTTACAACAAAGCCACATCGGGCTATCTGCTGTGCACACCGGGGAGAATCGCACTCCTGATTTTAGCGTTGTAAGTCCGAAGATTTACCGTTGTCCCAGCGTGGGACTCTTTATAAATGGTTGTCTCCCGACTTAATATTATATTGGCATAATGTGCTTCCTCGCTCAGTTAGCATATCTTTATGATGACTTGTAACTCAAGACTTGAATTATCTGTGAACAAGTTCAATAACCCGAAAACTGGGAGTTTCCTTCACCATGGAAGAATTGAAAAATGCCAAAAAAATATCCTCACTCACAGTCACCATGCAAAATGCTCATAAATTTCAAATTGTAACACTGACTGCTCGAGATAGATCTGTCTCATTCTAAATCATGATGGCTAGAGTTTGCCACATATGTCAAACTCGTGAAATCTAACACAACTCCAAATCGTAATATACGTCAACCAATGCAATCCAACACAGTACATCCTTAGCAAAATTACAACTTAGTGTTTAAAAAAAGAGCGGAGACTTCGCCCACCAGGAACCATCCAGCAAGATGAGAATGTTCACTTTCCTTGATGCAGAAGAAATAATCTTGTATTTAAAATGCAGCATTACATCCTTGAACCACAATTTGACATCTTTTGACGACTTTACACAATGTCTTTGCGTAAAGAACTGCCAAAATAGTTTTTTAGTAGTTTTTTTTTGTAAAATTATAAGTGCATTTGTGGAAAAGTTTCTTTGTTTTTGATGGTGACAACGTTAGGGACTCCATACGGAGTTCTTTTCTTTAACTTGAAGGCCTAAACCGTCAACAACAAGCATAAGGCAAAAACCGTCGACAAAAAAAACAACAACAAAAAACTCCAAAATGTTAACGACACGGCCTAAAGATACTTTCAAAGAACATTAGTTCCTTTAATATAACGTTATGCAATGTTCCATAGGCTTTTCCCCACATACTAAATTTCTTTTGTATAGTCAATACATAAAACAGAATATTTACCGTAAGCACGAATAGAACTTAAGATTAGTACTTCCCCTGTATACATACTTTTTTTCTCTCGTAAAAATACTTAAAGGATATCCACGCTAAATGTCCATAATTCAGCGATGATAGGCTAAAGGGAAGACAGCCAGTCAAATCCGTCATATTGATTGACAGAATATGAAAACAAAATGCTATTGCGGAAGTTGTGTTTTACCAGCTATGAATATAAATAGTATTTCTGTCTTTCTTCTTAACATACCAGTAACGACCGACGGTATACAGACTGTAATAAAAGAGAAAAGTAGAAAATTACCCTAGTGGCCACCATCACAAACTGATCTATATGTAGCCAGCACTGGAGCTACAAAATCTATGCATTTTAAAGAAAAATAACATACCTAAACATCCTTAGTTGAGTAAACTATATTTCACGTGTCCAATGCAAAAGTCCAGAAGTTGAGAGGACGAACAAGCTAAGTAGGATAATAAGCGTGACCTATTAAGGTCCAAGGTTAGAGCTCAAGGTATTTTGTTAAATACGGCCCACTTTTATAATACTTTGGACGTGTTATAAAAACGGCAGTCAGTCCTGCTAAGCAGCTGAGATTAGTTGTGCAGGTAGTGGATGCTAGTAGCTGTAAGTTAGCGACAGACATGCTAAAACCTTAGGGTATCTAACCTACATACCTACAAACATACAATTAACATATATGGTATTCAAAACAATACGCGTTTTTCTGTTCTGTTTTTACTGATTCATCAGTTAGAACAACTATTTGATTTGTTCTTTACAACGTTTCTGTCCTGATCTCAGTTTCATACGACACGTGTCCTTTTATAAATCATTCATCAGGCTTCGTAATCATTGCATATGTTTTTTTAAAACGATACCATTCAATTTGGTCGAAGCATGTGGCACGTCTGTGTTTATTGTTTCTCAAATGTATTTTTTGTTTCACCTTTTTTTTATCTCTCTTTTTTGCACGTGCATATATACATATATTAAAGTGATTAATTTCGTAAATACAATAGCCACTAATAAATTCTGAATAACGTTATCACAAATTCGAGTAATGTATTTTATATTTCATTTGTTCCGGATGTCAGCAAGTATGTGGTAAACCAGAAAGAACGAAAATGTCAAAAATGTCTCTGTTTTTCCTTTTACAATTTTAATCTAAGTACTTTTGGATATGAGGTAATACAAATTTCGGCAACACTGTAAGAAATATAAATTTTCTGTGTAAAGAAGTTTGAGTAACACTAGAATGTTTTTATGTAGTATTTTAAATCTTTACCTAAAATAAATGGAATCCCAAAACTAATCAGATGACATGTTTTTTTGGATTTTCATCAACCTAATTACTTATGTGAGATATTAAACCCATGATAAAAAGTACTTTAAAGACTCATCCACCCGAAACTCTTCGTCAATACAGAAAGTGGCTGACTACAAAAACACAGCCGACAGGTTTTTATGGTAATTAATCAACTATACAGATATCTTGATGGATATATAACATCTAATTATTTGCCCAACGGTTAAAAATAAACAAATATGCAATTTGTAGAAAGTAAATAATCCGAAGTTTGCTGATTAGCGATTTATCATCATCAGATTTATTCGGATTATAAGCTTGTTACCGTCTACTTCTTCGATTATAGTTTTTAGTCGCTTTTATACCGTTTATTTCTATGTGCCTGTCTATCGACAGTCCGTCCAGTGAACGTACATAATTATCACAAGTCGTGTCTGTTGTTACAGGCAGACAGATAACTGATTCAAAGCAGGAAACGCGCGTAACAAGAACTTGCGTCCCTGATAAATTTTTGAGAGAGGTAAAGAAGCAAAACAAAAACAGACAAAAAAAAGTTTTGTTTTGAAGACCGTTGAAAGGAAACAATGGGTCACATACAGTTTGCAAATGAACCTCTTTACGGAGTTTGAAGCTGATCCACCCGTGTTATTCGTAGACGTTAATATTTTACGTAGCTTGGATTGTTGATAAGTGGAAAAGGTACGGGATGGATTATATCTTGCTCGATTCTTAATAAATCTAGTCTAAGGAATTGGAAAAGCGTATGTTAGCTGTTTGTTTGTTTATGTTTTGCGGTACCCTCTTCTATCGAGAGTATGTTTTGAAAGATAAGAAGGAAATATAAGTTTCTTTTGTTTACCATAGTTATTACAGTGAGTAGTTGTTTTATACCTTGTTCGTATAATTAAGTGCTATCTCTATGGGTGCACCTTGTTCATATAATTAAGTGCTATCTCTATGGGTAAAGTTTGTTCATATAATCAAATGCTACCTGAATCTGTAACGATATTTTTTTATTTATTTTAAACTTATAGCTTTTGTTTGTTTGTAATTGAGAACAAAGCTACACGATGGGCTATCTGTGCCCATCATGGGTATCGAAATCCGGTTTCTAACGGTATAACCTCTCAGATTTACAGCTGTGTCACTGTGAGACAAACTTATAAATACTGAAGTTATTTAGTATGTGTTAATGGTTCAGGCTCGTGTCTTTTTCGAAGTTTTATTTCAACATACAAACTATCTTTCAAATCAGATGTTTGTTTGTTTGTTTTTTTGAATTTTCGCACAAAGCTACTCGAGGGCTATCTGTGCTAGCCGTCCCTAATTTAGCAGTGTAAGACTAGCTGCCTTCCCTCTAGTCATCACCACCCATCGCCAACTCTTGGGCTACCCTTTTACCAACGAATAGTGGGATTGACCGTCACATTATGACGCCCCCACGGCTGAAAGGGAGAGCATGTTTGGTGGGACGGGCATGCGAACCCGCGACCCTCATAGTCGCACGCCTTAACACGCTTGGCCATGCCGGGCCCTTCCAAATCAGAACGGGTGAAAATAGTTATGACGTAGCATGACGTATTCAGTTTACGGTAAAAAAACAAAACAAACAAACTAAATTTCCTTACGTCAGCAGACTACAATAATAACATATGTGTTTTATTTAAAAGTTACCCCAAGTTACTCTGGAAAGCGGTGTCCCGCCAAATCCCTTTGACTATAAAGAGCATGCGTGTGAGGTAACAAGACCAAACGTTCAGTGTTTCAAGCGAATTAGATAAGCCTACGACATTTCTAATATAGCATCTTATTACCTGTCCTCGTCTTCGATAGATTACCCAAGTCAATAAGTTAGTTAATTTTCTCCCTGTTTCTAGAATTAGGAAGAACAAGGATTTAAATAGATGGTAGGATTTGGCAGCACAATGGCTCGCGCTGATGATCAGACAGTAGTAATCCGATTAGGCTCTACCAAATACGCCACGTAAAATCAAGACTGCTCGTATACATAGACTGGTTTGTTTTTTACTTTTTGCGCAGAACTACAATAGGGTTATCTGCGCTTGCCGTCCCTAATTTAGCAGTGTAAGACTAGAAGGGAGACAGCTAGTCATCACTGTCCACTGCCAAGTCTTAGGCTACTCTTTTACCGACGAATAGTGGGATTGAGCGTAACATCATAATGCCCTCACTGCTGAAAGGGCGAGCATATTTGGTGTGAAGGGGATTCGAACCCGCGACCCTCACATTACGAGTCGAGTGCCTTAACCACCTGGCCATGCCGGGCCGTATATATATAAAAAATGCAACCGCATGGTTAATGTATACATATATATAATACATTCTGTTGAACATAATAATAATTATATTTGTATAAAATAGATAAGAGTGACTTATTCTTCTTTTCACTGAAGAATAAAATGAGATATATTAAATATGGTTTATACATGTTGGTAATAGTTAAGGATAAAACGACTTTTACACTTCATTGGCCCGGCATGGTCAAGCGTGTTAAGTCGTGCGACTCGTATTCTGAGGGTCGCGGGTTCGCATCTCCGTCGCGCCAAACATTTTCAGCCGTGGGGGCGTTATAATATGATGGTCAATCCCACTATTAATTGGTAAAAGAGTAGCCCAAGAGTTGGCGGTGGGTGGTGATGACCAGCTTCCTCCTTCTCCCTAATCTTACACTGACTAAATTAATGACGGTTAGGGCAGATAGCCTTCGAGTAGCTTTGTGCGAAATTCAAAAACAAACAAACAAACACTCCAGTTATATATAAAAGAATACATTTTTATATAAACCAACGTTTCGCCTTTGTGGCTTCTTCAAGGTTAATATAACACAACTCTGTATATTAACCCTGAAGAAACCGTGTGTTAAGTGTAAAGGTGTGCCCTACGAATCTTAAAAGACAACAAAAAAAATGTTTATGTATACAAAATAATTTCGCACAACTGTTTAATATACATAAGTGAATATTTCATTGTAGATGTTTCACGTAATTTTAATTAGAAATTTTCAACAAACACACTCACATAAACAAGTGACGGATTTTGATGACGTTTCTTCCTAATGATCATTTTATTCTACTTATTTATCTTGACATGCACCATGAATAGAACCAGAAATATTAACAGTGGTCCAGTATGGCCAGGTGGTTAAGGCACTCGACTCGTAATCTGAAGATCGCGGGTTCGAATCCCCTTCACACTAAACATGCTCGCCCTTTCAACCGTGGGTGTGTTATAATGTGACTGTCAACCCAACTATTAGTTGGTGGAAGAGTAGCCTAAGAGTTGGCAGTGGGTGGTGATGACTAGCTGCCTTCCCTCTAGTCTTACACTGCTATATTAGGGACGGTTAGCGCAGATAGCCCTCGTGTAGTTTTACGCGAAATTCAAAAACAAACAAACGTATACGTAAACGTGAATGTATACGTGGATAAAAGAGGTGAAGGAAACTTAAAGAAATTGACCAGTTCTAGAAGAAATTCCCTTGTCTTCATGGTTACTTAGAGTTAAATAACATTGTGCTTTTCAACTTTATGTAGCATTGCAATTATCACTAGATGCGTAAATGAACCATGAACGAAGAGGGTTCAGAATGCAGTCTTTCATATGGGGAGAAAAAAGGTTTTACCTGATATATTGATTTAAAGACAATTCTCAAATGAATTTGTTCGTAGTACTTACTTAACAATTTCGAGAGTTGGTGTTTAATAATTAAGTTATGTTTGTCTAAGTAAGTAACACGTAAGTATACTAAGCGTTTAAATACCATCTTCCGTTTGATATTGAGTTAAGTGGATTCGGTTTCCCATGATAAAAGTCACGAAGCTGTGTTTCAAGTAAATGTCAGGATATCTATTTCTCTCAAGATAAATGAGCAAAAAAAAATTAATGTTATTAAATAGAGAAAGGTAACACGAACCATTATTAATAGTTTTATAAAGATAACAAGTTATCATGTTACTTGTGTGTGTGTAAGTAGAGACTAGTGGTAAGTGGACGTAGAAAAACAGCGTCAGAGTTTATAATGATATCCAAGAAAGACAGACCATGTTCGACAAGCAAAACTACCCGTCCCCAGAGGCGAAAAATGTTCAAGTTAATTTATCAGTTTGAATTATTTCATGGACTTTAAGAAGGCTAATTACTTTGAACTCTTGGTTTCACTCAGAGCTGAGATCTAATATATTTATTCCGCCCAACACGTAACGTAATTATTGAGCATTTCAATCATGCTAAGAGCAGGTCAACAACAACATATGGTAAATATACATTTTTATTATTTAAGTTACGTCACATTTCCAAATGTGAATGATAGCGTGGTTAATTCCAAACATCTTAGTGTACAATATCCTGCCTTCGAAATAACATTTGGCATCAACGTTATTCATGCCTATTCTAACGCCACTTTAGAAGTGAATGTTCAGTTCTGCCTGCTTGTACAGCTTTTCACACAGGAGACAGACAAATATTCTAACAGGCACCATCGTTCGTAATATATCGTGCATGGAATATCTCAGCTTCGTAAGTGGAATTGATATTGAAGTAACAAGAGTTTGAATATTATAGAAATTTGAGCGAAATATTGAGAAAAAGTTTCGTGAACACACCATCTGTAACAGGCTGGATTATATTCAGCAAGATAACTATCGAACCATGATTGGTTTTAGTGACAGAGAAAAGCGTTAGCTTAAGTCATGCAAGGAGCTGGCCAAACAGCAGTGCCACCTATTTGATCCAGAAGGTAATAATGGAATAAAGAGCGAGTGTTCATAACAGAAGGTTGGAGAAGATGTTCACATTCTTGAGAATTGAGACCATTCATCAACAAGAAGTCGTTTCTGAAAAGTTTAGAAATAGAAATGTCGATTATTTCATCAGCGGAGATGTTGGTAAAGGTGGAGTTATTGTTAAAACTAGTTGTAATCTTCCATCTGGTCGTGAAATAACATCATTAACTAAGCAGAATGAGAAATTGACAGTACATATGTTGGTCGTAAGGCAGACTGGTGGTAGAATCATTAGATGGATACTGAACCAGAGATTGAACCATAAATGCACTTTAGAGACTGTATTCCTAACAACGTAAACTCCAATTAACCCCAATGTACTCTCTACAAATGGGCTGAGACCCTGCTTGCTATCACTATAACTGTGATCATATGAAGAACTTTCTCAAATGTAAGCACAGCTCGCTAGATTTCATCAAATGGTAACGCCCCTTAACAACAGTTGCTATCCAACATATTGGACGGCACGGATCGTTGATATTACATGAGCCTTCGTAATCTTCTGAGCATAAGACGGGTGGTGAGTTAGTCAACAAAGCAATTTGTTGGCTGTTATAAACCTCTAGTTTCTAAAATTAACACATTCGTACAATGTCTCATGAGAATTTGTTTAAAAAGGTGTATTATGATCCATAAACGTATCGTTAAAAGTTCGTGTTTTTTTTTTCTTTTCCAAGTTTAAAATTATAAATGTCTCAGCTTCAGGATAATACAACACATTGCTCTAACAGTTTATCTGGTTGGGCGAGTTATAATGGATTATTCCATAAAAAAAAATGATGCAAAGCCCAGTCCACTTAATGATAACAAAAATATTTGATTAATGGATTTTGTTTGTTTGTTTTGGAATTTCGCACAAAGCTACTCGAGGGCTATCTGTGCTAGCCGTCCCTAATTTAGCAGTGTAAGACTAGAGGGAAGGCAGCTAGTCATCACCACCCACCGCCAACTCTTGGGCTACTCTTTTACCAACGAATAGTGGGATTGACCGTCACATTATACGCCCTCACGGCTGGAAGGGCGATCATGTTTAGTGTGACGGGGCGCGAACCCGCGACCCTCAGATTACGAGTCGAACGCTTTAACACGCTTGGCCATGCTGGTCAACATTACACAGGTTGGCTTTACTTATCGGTCTTAGTTCACAGCAGATGATAGAAATATAACAGTAACTTCCCTCTCTCTCTAGCCTGGCATGGCCGAGCGCGTAAGACGCTGCGACTCACCATCCAGGGTCGCGGGTTCGCGCCCGCGTCAAATAGTGCGCTAAACATGCTCGCCCTCCCAGCCGAAAGGGGAGCACGTTTAATGTGACGGTCAACCCCACCCTTTGTTGGTAAAAGAGTAGCCCACGCTTTAACACGCTTGGCCATGCTGGTCAACATTAGACAGGTTGGCTTTACTTATCGGTCTTAGTTCACAGCAGATGATAGAAATATAACAGTAACTTATTCTCTCTCTCATAAGGCCCGGCATAGCCAGGTGGTTAAGGCACACGACTCGTAATCCGAGAGTCGCGGGTTTGAATCCCCGTCACACCAAACATGTTCGCCCTTTCAGCCGTGAGGGCGGTATAATGTGATGGTCAGTCCTACTATTCGTTGGTAAAAGAGTAGCCCAAGAGTCGGCGGTGGGCGGTGATGACTAGCTGCCTTCCCTCTCGTTTTACACCGCTAAATTAGGGACGGCTAGCGCAGATATGCATAGTGTAGCTTTGCGCGAAATTCAAAAACAAACAATATATATGTAAAAACAGCTGGTATGGGTTAAGATGGCCAAAGAAGGTCGAAACGTTGTTCGCTCCTCTACATAAAAAAAAAAATTCTCAACCCATACCAGCCGTTTTTACATATATATTTTTCTCTGCGAGTGGGTTTTCTCGTTATTACGGATTATTAAAAACAAACAATCTCTCATATACGTACTTTACTATATTGTACCACGTCACAAACATAAAGTCATTTATCTTTACAATGAACTAACTGGTGAATACTTTGGACAACAATGTTTTCCAGTATTTAAAAGAAACTTCCTTGTCAAAAAGGCCCGGCATGGCCAAGCATGTTAAGGCGTGCGACTCGTAATCCGAGGGTCGCGGGTTCGCATCCCGGTCGCGCCAAACATGCTCGGCCTTTCAGACGTGGGGGCGTTATAATGTTACGGTCAATCCCACTATTCGTTGGTAAAAGAGTAGCCCAAGAGTTGAAGGTGGGTGGTGATGACTAGCTGCCTTCCCTCTAGTCTTACACTGCTAAATTAGGGACGGCTAGCACAGATAGCCCTCGAGTAGCTTTGTGCGAATTTCAAAAACAAACAAACAATACTTGTCAAAAGATTTAACATGAAATATTTCCCGAGTGGATCAACTGAAGTATTAGCATTCAATGACATGATTATAATAGCCAGTTTTTTGCCTATAACTACGGCTCCTCACACCAGTAAAAACATTCCTTATTCAGTTTTCTTTCGAACTGGTGACGTACTCACTTGAAAAAAGCAATACAAACCTATGAGCATCAAGAATTAGGCTGTCTTTATCGCATATGTTATACGTCCTAGGTATTGCTTTATACACACATGAACCAAACAATATATTTTTAAGCACAAATTACGGAAAACGTAAATCTGACAATGATCAGGTACGTTTAAAATCCAGGATTGCTGGCCCGGCATGGCCAAGCGTGTTAAGGCGTTCGACCCGTAATCCGAGAGTCGCAGGTTCGAATCCCGGTCGCAACAAACGTGCTCGCCCTTTCAGCTGTGGGGGCGTTATAATGTTACGGTGAATCCCACTATTCGTTAGTAAAAGAGTAGCCCAAGATTTGGCGGTGGGTGGTGATGAGTAACCGCTTTCCCTCTAGTCTTACATTGCTAAATTAGGAACGGCTCGAGTAGCTTTGGGCGAAATTCAAAACAAGCAAACCAAGATTGCTCGCCACCATTACTTACACTCTGTCGTAAAAATAGAACGTAGCACATTCCATTCATTGGTTTTCCAGCTGGCTGAGTAGGTCCTACCTCAAAGTATCAGTGAACAAAATAGCTACACCTGAAACAAGTTCAAGTACCTCACTGTTACTCGCTTGTTCAATACTTTAGGCCTAACTATTACAAAAAGAAAGATCATTCTAAGTTTCTTATGGTAGTTCTATACGATACGCAGGTAGGTTTATTGGGAATACGGCCACAGAATCTGATTATTCACGTCGTGAAATTTTCTTGGAAAAATGTCTACATAAAATTCTTGGAAAATATGCAAAGTCTTTCACTCACGAGCAAACTTGCGTAAAACGCGAAACATGTCATTCAACGTACGTAAGTTAACCACGTGTACAGTGAACGTTTCTCAGATACGATGACTACAATTGGTGGGACATGCGTAGCTGTACTACATATTATTTTTATAGGTTAGGCTAATAACTACCGAAATGTAGTTTCATGCTTGTGTGATTTTTATCATTTTTACCGGCATGTCATTATAAAGGTACTATACAATGCACTATTTATGGATGTGTGTGCCAGTTTTTCTGTGTGTGCTTTTCGTATCAGTCAGTTCCAGCACCTGAAGACAGGTGATTTATTGACCAAAAGGTTGTTGTTGTTTTATTTTTGTGAAACGTATAAATACTGGAATGAAATTAATTGGAAAGTTGGTTAAATACGCAGCTCATAAACGATAATTCAAAACAAACCGACGAACAAACGCAGGTCATAATCAAAAATCTCTAAATGGATTATCTTATCATTTTAACTTGTCGAAATTAAATACAAAAAGATTAATTAATCTAAGGAAAGTAAATACGTATTACGCTTATCAAAGACCCCTAGCGAACTGCCAGTAAACCGAGGAATTATAATGCTACAAAATCTGGTTTCGATACCCGTGAAGAGCCTGAAAGAGCACATTGTGTATCTCTGCGGTGAATAACACAAACACTTACCCAGATACGCAGGGGTGGGTGGAGGACAAAACGAGAGATGATCGTCTTACTTTCTTACAATGATTTCTTGTTGTTCTGAAGAAACACGGAAACATTAAAGGAAAACATGCTTCTCTACTATTCCACTGGGAAGGAGTGGCTAACCGATATTACAATATAATAATTTTTATTGAGTTTTCCGCAAACTTGTGAAGTAAACACGATATAAAAAAATGATGTGTTTTTGTTTACAACTAGAAAATCGTTTAACGAAATAGCTTTTCGAAAAATGAATCATACGTTTTATTCAACAAAAATGAAATTTTCTTTTACCTGATAAATGCAATAGTACACGTGTAAAGCGTAACAAGTTTGAAAAGCTTCAACATTTTCTCCCTGAAACTGGTTGGATGTTTCTGTATATTTATATATTTGTTTGTTTGTTTTTTGAATTTCGCACAAAGCTACTCGAGGTCTACCTGCGTTAGCCGTCCCTAATTTAGCAGTGTAAGACTACAGGGAAAGCAACTAGTCATCACCACCCACCGCCAACTTTTGGGCTACTCTTTTCCCAGTGGCTCGGCGGTATGTTTCGATACCCGTGGTGGGCAGAGCACAGATAGCCCATTGAGTAGCTTTGTGCTTAATTCAAAACAACAACAACAACGAATAGTGGGATCGACCGTCACAATATAACGCCCTCACGGCTGAAAGGGCGAGCATGTTTGAAGCGGCCGGGATTCGAACATTTTTATGTATTTTAAATGCAATAGTAAATCACGAAAAATAAAAGAGGGACTTGGAATAAAAGCCTGTTTTTCGTTCGTCATCAGTATAAATGCATGGAAACATTACGGAGAGTCATTTCAAATGTGAAAGTTCACGTTTTCTAGCCGCGTTTAGCTACAACTAAAGTTTTTTTTAACTAATAATATTGCAAAAATACGTTTTTCACTGTTGGCTGTCTTTCTTTTTTTTTCTTTCATCTGAGCTACTTAATGTTATAGACGTTCCATACTGGCATCACTGGAATACAACGTTTTCTTAAAAGAACCAGGCGTCGTGTACCCATTCCTAGTGCGACTACATCGCTTTTTGTTTTCTAGTTAAACTATTGAAAACAATTCTTAGATTCCTTTTCTCTGTACAAAAAAATGTTAATGGCCTTCAATATAAATACAATATATTGAATCTGGTATCTCTGTACGGTTTTTATAAAAGGATTTGTTTTGAATTTCGCGCAAAGCTACTCGAGGTCTACCTGCGTTAGCCGTCCCTAATTTAGCAGTGTAAAACTACAGGGAAAGCAACTAGTCATCACCACCCACCGCCAACTTTTGGGCTACTCTTTTCCCAGCGGCTCGGCGGTATGTCTGCGAACTTACGACGCTAAAAACCGGGTTTCGATACCCGTGGTGGGCAGAGCACAGATAGCCCATTGAGTAGCTTTGTGCTTAATTCAAAACCACAACAAGAACGAATAGTTGGATTGACCGTCACTATACGACGCCCCCGCGGCTGAAAGGGCGAGCATGTTTGGTGCGACCGGGATTCGAACCTGCAACCCTCGGATTACGAGGCGAACGCCTTAACACGCTTGGCCATGCCGGGCCTTTATAAAAGGAATACCCTAGTTGTTCCTGGTGGAACAGCGGATAGTCTTCGGATTTACAGGCCCGGCATGGTTAGGTGATTAGTGCGCTCCACTCCTAATGTGAGGGTCACGGGTTCGAATCTCCTTCATACTAAACACGCTCGCCCTTTCATCTGTAGGGGTTATTATTGTTGATTGGTTGTTTGGCGTTTTATGGCGCAAAGTAACCAGGTTATCTGTGCCAAACAACCGGTAAATAAAGTAAAATTATTAAAATTCGTAAAAAAAATCATGTTAAAACAAAGTCAATTTTTTTCAATTAAAAACTTAAATAGCGTTAAAAAGGCCAATGGCCCTTAAAAAACTAAAAACATTTGTAAGGTGGACAATACTACCATCACCAGTGACAATGTCCAGCGTCAGAAGTGAACCTGTGGACAAAACACGTCTAAAGTAGTGTAGTTGTTTAGAGTCGTAACGACGGTGTTATTTTGTAACGATTAATCCCACTATTCGTTGGTAAAAAGAGTAGCCCAAGCGTTGGCGGTGGGTGGTGGTGACTAGCTGCTTTCCCTGTAGTCTTATATTACTAAATTATAGACGGCCAGCGCAGGTAACCCTCGTGTAGCTTTGCGCGAAAATTAAAAAAAAATCAAATGGGTTTTACAATTTTAAAACGAGAGGTTCGAATCCCCTCGGTGGAAACAGCAGATTGTCCGATGTAGATTTGCTATAATAAAACTCTCTCTCTCTCACACACGCTCTATGTAAGGACTTAGTGTTCCAAAATGTTCAATATTATGTATAATTGACAAGAAGCCTTGTTCCATATAAGATAATAAACACACCAATACTTTATTATCACGGGTTAAATTATCTCTACGTAACGTATCTAAACATCTGGAGATCTAAGAGTAATAACCACTTTAAACAAAGTGAGAGATGCAATAACTAACTTTCGAGAGTAACGTTCAGAATCTCTTTATTAAAAAACTCATTTTATCTCAGCATATTAGACTGGCTACTGAATAAATTTTAACAATAACATATTCTTCCTTCCTCTGTTATTATTACAAAAGTTATTATGAATTAATATTAAAGTTATTCCAATTATCCATGAAATATTTCAAACATAAATAACAACTTCATCAATAACAAATTTTGGACGACTTCTCTGCTATTATTTGATATTATTTTTGGCAATTTTATACAGATACACAAAGAAATAATCTGTATGAAAAAACAGTCGTTTCAAACCGTCAGAAAATGACAAGGGCCTAACAAACATTCCTATCTGGTTCTTTTCATAAGTAATTTACCCACATAGGAAGAAACATGGGTTGTATTCGGTTTGGGAATTATGGGTTCGAAGCGTGCTATATACGAAGATGGGAACAAACACATCCTCACCAGCTCTGTGACAACAACAACAAAAAACAACACTCATTGGTAGTGTTCTTTCTCCCTATATTTATGCTGTAGCGCTTTGAACAACCAACTGGTACACAAATACATACAAAACTGTTGTAGTATACTGTTTAGTAAACTGTAGTATACTAAAATTAGGCCTATTGCATTTATTACTAGCACTAGGTATTGTATATCTAGTCCCTTAGGAAATTTCAAAAATTCGACGAATGCACAATACGAGCACTCGAATTGTGTTATGTCCGCCATATTCATTGCCGACGGCACGTTTTGCTCATCCAATGATCTTTTTCACATCGATGGGAAACAACAAATACAGAAGTGATCCAAACGCTGTTTATAAAGCCATTTGTCATAATAACAATTGTAATAATAGGAACTCCTTTTGAAGATAGCGAAGCAGGATTATAATTTATTCGCTTGTCATCAGTATTAGGTCTATTATATGTTTCATCATTGCATTGAGTATTAAAAATATTAAAAAATATATATACTAATAGTTTTAAATTGCATTATGTTCGTTATATCCGCTGCCGACAAAGTTGTTAAAATATAATAGGCTTAACACTAACGTCTGCTGAGAAGAAAATCAATTGTAGTCGTGCTTCGTCAACGGTTATTGTAATAAATGCTTATATAGATAATGTTCAGACGACTTCTGTGTTTATCGTGTCCCAGCTGTTTTGATGAGCTCTGGAATGAGAGAACCGCATCGTCGACAATAAATTTTGTGAATATAGTGTAACTGGAATAATATTATTTTTATTATACACTTTTCGTTACTGAACATCTCTAACGGATTAGATATAGAATGGAGTGCTTAAAAATATAACAAACCTAGCAGTAACATCTGATGACAAATTAATTAATTGTAATTGTGCTTCTCCAGCTTGGAAAAAGAAGTTCACACCATTATGAATTCTATAACTATTAGAAAAGTACTAAATCATTAATTGATCTCCCTTTGCTGTTAACAATATTTTCGACCATAATTCCAACAATTCTTCGTGAGATTCGATCAGTCTTAAGCCCATATTTTACGCAGCTAACAATATACAGTAATTTTCATAAGCGTAAACGTTCAATTCCAAAACTATTCAAAACTATTTTAACCAATAAGAGTTTAATAACCTAACTATAAAAGAAGAAGAAAACACGAGCCATTCACTCGCGAAACCCATAAGGCTTAGCGATACACAAATACACTTATAAGAGCCTAGCCATTCATTTTAAATGTGCATCCGACAGTAAAACTTCATGAAAGTTAAAGCAATAATAACAGTAGTAACATTAATAATTTCACTTTATTAAATTTCTCACATCATACCAACATATTAGACTGGTTACTGAATACATTTCCACAATAACATTCGATTACATATTTAGAACCAGGCAGCATGTATCACCCTGCATATTGTACTCTAATCAGTTTTGCATTCATTCTTCAAGCATTGTAAACGAGAGTTAAGGTCTTTTGACTGCGTAGGCCTAGAATGGCCAGGTGGTTGTAGCGCTCAACTCGTAATCTGAGGGCCAAGAGTTCGAATCCCCGCCACACCAAATATGTTCGCCCTTTCAGCCGTGAAGGCGTTGTAAAGTAACGGTCAATCCCACTATTCGTTGCTAAAGAGTAGCCCAAGAGTTGGCGGCAGGTGGTGATGACTAATAGCCTTCCCTCTAGTCTTACACTGCTAAATTAGGTACCGCTGGCGCAGATAGCTCTAGTGTAGCTTTGCGCGAAACTCAAACCAAACAAACTTTCGACTGCAGTTTTTGCGTAACAGCGTAACATGGACAGTTCAAAAACAGAGAAACGATCAATGATTGTGGAGTGAAAAACCGCTTACTATGCGTCATCGACCACTAATCTTGTGGAAAAGCCACAATAAACTTCCTCTACAACAGCAACATGACTATTAATAGCACATGAAAATAATAACCTAATATAGATGTACAATGTAGGAACTCTGTCCATTAGGAACATAGTTGTTTTGTTTCTTGTATTTTTGAAATAACCAAAATAATTGATTGCACTGCGCGTAATATGGTGTAACATTGGCGATTCAACCATTTCAAATATAGTTTTGTAATCTGTTTTTGCTTAATCAGTATTTTAACGGCAATTTCTAATTTTCCAGATCGAGTTATTCATGTGGCATTGTGGTTCCATGTGTATTTAATACTTACTGGTATAGACCTTGAGATCTGAATAATTTGTTGGATTCGTATGTTGTCACAAAAAATTATTAATTAGATTTTAAGAGATAAAAGGTTAAAGTTCTGGTGCGTATGTTATTAATATGTTACACAGATTTGCTTATTATATATATAGTTCTTATTTCTATCTCACTTTCTATCATGGCTATGCTTGTTTGTTTGTTTGTTTTTCGGAATTTCGCGCAAAGCTACACGAGGGCTATCTGCGCTAGCCGTCCCTAATTTAACAGTGTAAGAATAAAAGGAAGGCAGCTAGTCATAACCACCCACCACCAACTCTTGGGCTACTCTTTTACCAACACATAGTGGGATTGACCTTCACTTTATAACGTCCCCACAGTTGAAAGGGCGAGCATTTTTGGTACGACAGAGATTCAAACCCGCGACCCTCAGATTACGAGTCTAACGCCTTAACTCACCTGGCCAGGCCGGGCCCTTCATGGCTATGCATACCCAAAAATTGTACGTTTAGTTCGTTGCGTCTATTACTTTTCATTTCGTTTTTCCAACAGTTATACGTTGGTTATAACATCTTAACAAATTGTTAAACTTTTCACAAACCTCCATCTAGATGACTTCACTCCCCAACCCTCGTAATCACTCAAAATCGTTTTTTGATTATGTTGATCGCAGACACTGCATTAAATGTATTACACTCTTAAGATTAGTGTCAGAAGGTGTTTTAAAATCTTAACTTGGAGAGTAATGAGACCATAAGTACTTCCTTGTTAGTCTGAACTTTCCAACCTCAACAGTCTGTTTTTTTCTAAGACTTAATTAAAAACAATTAAACATAACTTATGTTACACTGATAACAATTTTTTGTACATAATTATTTCTATATATTCTCTACGTAATAGATCAATAAAGATTCTACGTCTAGTTTTCTCTCATTTGCCCAGAAAAAGCACCTTTAGTAATTCGATAACGAAAGTAAAAATCTACTGGGCAAAACACTTCTTGCACTGATAAATGGGGGCCCGGCATGGCCAGGTGGTTAAGGCACTGGAGTCGTAAACATGCTCGCCCTTTCAGCAGTGGGGGCATAATATAGTGATGGTCAATCCCACTATTTGTTTGTAAAAAGAGTAGCCCAAGGGTTGGCGGTGGGTGTTGATGACTAGCCACCTTCCCTCTAGCCTTACACTGCTATATTAGGGACGGCTAGCGCAGATAGCTTTGGTGTAGCTTTGCGCGAAATAAAAAAAAACAAAGAAACAAATTGATACATGGTAAATACTTCGCTGCCAGATTAGTACGAAGTGTTTATGTTCCGTGATTAATATATATATATACTGATGTTTCACGCATTGTTACTTTTTAACCATTAACGTAAAGTTACAGCTCAATCCAAATGTTTTTGTACAGTCAGCTTGTTAAGATCAGGGTTCAAGTGTTAGATATAATTAAGACATAATCACTGGAAATTACATCCTGTTTGTGTTTTGTGTGTTGAGAAGGAAGGACTTTCTGAGCGAGATGTTTCGGCTTTTACACCAAGTTGATACTTTTACCGTTCATTTAAAGTGAAAATTACTTTATGGTATATTTGAGTATAAGACTGTTGTTTATTTTTGAATTTAGTACAAAACTACCCGAGGGCTCTCTGCGCTAGCCATTTCTAATTTAGCAATGTAACACCAGAGGGAAGACAACTAGTCATCACCACCCACCGTCAATTCTTGAGCTAATATTTTACCAACGAATAGTGGAATTGACCGTACCATTATAACACTCCCATGGCTGAAATGGCGAACGTGTTTGGTGTAAAGAAAATTCAAACCTGTGATCTTCAGATTACAGGTCGAGCGCCCTAACCACCTTGCAATGCCAGGTTTACTGAGTATCAAAAAAGACAAGAAAATATTTGTATATTTTAGAATTCTTCATAAGAATGCACAAAGAGCCGTTTGCGCACGGCCGTCCCTAATTTTGAATTGATGAATAGATAGAGATGAGACAGCTGGTCATTAGTACCCACCGCCAACTTGTGTCTGATCGAATAGTAGGATTTGACTGTCACTCTTATAACGCAGCCACAGGTCCAAAGTGCGAAGCGTGTTTTTTCAGCAGCGGGTTGGAACCTTGAACCTTTAAATTCAAAAGCCGAGCATACTAACTACTAGGCTATGCCCAATTCCCAAAAATAATAGGGGTAGTTGACACGGCAGTTATGAATTAATATAAAAGAAACAGAAAATAAGATCGTACATTTTATTAATAACAGTGCGGTAAATACGGATATACCAAGGATGCATTATCTTAAATCAGTAATGAAAACGCTAAATATAAATATATAATCTGTTCATCACCTGAGCAAATTTTCATTCTGACAGCCATATGGCTTGAGACTTTTAGTGACAAAGTCTTCAATTCAGTATTATTTTTCTTAATACAACTGTTCTGGATATTGGTTACCTTATTTTAGTTAATCAGGGCCTGGCATGGCCAGGTGGGTTTAGACGTGCGAGTCGTAATCTGAGGCGCGCGGGTTCGCATCCCCGTTGCACCAAACATGCTCGCCCTTTCAGCCGTGGGGGCGTTATAAAGTGACGGTCAATCCCACTATTCGTTGGTAAAAGAGTTGGCGGTGGGTGGTGATGACTAGCTGCCTTCCCTCTAGTCTTATACTGCTAAATTAGGGACGGCTAGCGCAGATGGCCCTCGAGTAGCTTTGCGCGAAATTCTAAAAAAAAAAAAAAAGTTATTCGGTATCTGAGATCCCATAGAGATAGCTCGCTTATTTAAGCACACCAAAATTACGTATTGGACAGTACGCGAGCTATCCAGTAATAAAATACTTATTTCGTCTTGACACATCAAAAGGTCCAATGAGGATACGTTACTTGTCAGATAACACCAAAATTTATATATTGGATTATATATCGGAAGTCCAATTAGAAAAGGTTACTGATGTAACCACGCAAGCATTTATACGTTAAATAATACGTCACCAAAGTAAGAAATGTTACTTTTCGGAACACACCATAGTTTATACGTTATGGGTCCAACAGCGTCCCTATTGGAAAAGGTTACCTGACGTATCACACTCAAGCTAACATATTGATAACACGTCAATAGTATAAATTGAAAATGTTATTTAAACGAACACAATCAAGTTAAAACATTAGAAAACGTATAATAAGTCCAATTTAGAAAAGTTTACTGTTATCGGATTACACCTAAGTTATAAAGTGTCAGATAATGCATCGAAAGTCCAGCTTAGAAAGGTTATTGTTTTCGTATCACTCTGAAGCTGGCCATGAGACATGTTGTGTCTAACACGCTGTTGTTGATACAAAAGATCGGAGTACGAGCTTCGCCTTGATTTTGCTAGTTTGTCTTTTTTTACTTTTATGACTTAACTGTCAACTCTGTTACTTCAAGAAAGCTTCCATTCTATTAATATTTTACAGTGTGAGTTATTTAGCTGAGAATAATTTTAAAACTCCAGATTATTTTCGAGTCGTTATATTATTTGATATACTTTATCTCCTATTCAACAATGAAATTATTTCTTCTACAACAATGAAGTTTAAATGTTGTTATTGTTGTTACAGTAGACCACTGTTCTAAGAGATTATTTATACCACGAAATTTTATTTGCAAAGAACGTATTTAAATTTGACAACAATAATACTGACAGAGGATATATATTTCTGTACTTATATTTAACAACAAACAAGAGCTTGACCTATAAGTAATATATATTTCCTTTCATAAACATATGTTGAACTGTTATTAGATTTTCTACATACTAGGTACTAATTACAATAAAATATACAAACATTTTTATCTGAAATGACTCGGTTTAAGATACAGAAGTGATGATGCGACTGTTGAAAGTTAAACAAAGATGCAGATAAGGTTTGTATGGTCATATAATGGAGGTGATAAGGGTGAAAAAAATCAGATCAAGACCCATATGTTTACAGAATAAACATACGAGATGAGTTAAACAAAACTTGATACGGGTGTTAAAGCATAGAAGAAATAATATTAAGTGATGGACAGATCATACACGAAACGTGTTGTCAGTGTGTGATGTGTCGTACAGCAAATGTGATATGTATGTTAAAATATGTAACAAAGCTAACTATGAGTTAAGAGTTATACCATAGGTTTCCAAACTGGAGACAGCGGGCCCCTGAGGGCCCCATAAAAATAGTTTTTGGGGAAACTAACAAAGAGACAATACTGTTAACGTACTTAATATCTTTAGGTTCGTGATGTGGTAGGCCTCAGAAAGGATGTGGAATGTCCTAGGGAGTCTTTGCTGTGAACGTTTGGAAACACACGAGTTGTATAACAAAAGCTAAGACATTTGTAAATATTTACATTCTAGGGGGTTCATACTACATAACACAATAATACATCACGAGTTTATATGCAATTATGTTCATCTAATTACAGGCAGGTTAGAGTCTGTTTCTTACATACTGAATGAAAGTTTAAGAACCCATGGGTTGTACAACAAAAGCTAAGACATTTATCAATAGTTATATTTTACGGGGTTCACACCACATAACAGAAAGATACATCATGACTATTTCAGTACTGATGTTCATATCATTACAAGCAGTCTAAAGTCTGTTTTCTTAAATATTGAATCTTCTTTCACTTTGATAAAGCCAGGCTTTGAACCAGTTCTGAATTTATTATTGGTTAGATGGATCCAAGTGTTGAAAACCGACTGATGATATCATTGTTGGATCAAACTTGTGTTATACAGCTACAAATTCAAAGCAATGTTACCACTCATTTCCTGTAGTCAGCAAATCGTTTAACATTTAGTGTTAGGACACATTAATACTACTAAACGTTAAGTGTGGTCACATTAGTGTTACTAAACACTGATGTTAGCAGACATTAGCTTTTATGTCAAACCATTATTAGAAGCCATTATGTGTATTGTAAGACCATTATTATCAAACATTGGACATTTTGTCAGACCACAGTTACATAATTTTACGAAGTATTGAGTATTTTAGCTGACTGCTGACTGGTGTTTGGTAATTTTCAAATACACTAAGTGCGTAATCAGATTAGCCCTAAAAAACCGTTGGTGAGGTTTGAAAGAAAACAGTTCTTAACATTTAGACCGTTTCGGGTGGCGGGACCCACGTCAGTTGGGTTAAACTAGTCGAATGAGAAATTTCTGATGTTCCATAACCCACCTTCTTCTTAGTTCGACTCTCCTTTAGAGATTTACTGTAGAGACGAAAAACATCCGAGTTACAGCTGTACGCCATGGCCACAAAGAACCCTTGAAGAGAGGCTAATACGGAGAAAACGAACCAAAGAGAGAAGAAATCAGCAACTTGAGCCAAGAGACAGCACATCCAAGTGACCACTTGGAACAGTACAAGCTTTAGATAGAGGCACAGCTGAAGGTAGCGGCGATTCCTCATTTTCTGGGCTGTGCGGCGGTTCATCTGCATGCTAGCGGTGTATCGAATAACGACAGCCGATTGGACAAAATAGGCCAGGTCAGCTACAATCAGCACAGCAGCGGGCAACACGAAGGTGTAAATTAGCGAGACATTATCGACGAGCCAGCAAGTTGGAACCACAAGAGGTTGCTTGTGAGCGTGGCCTTTGGTGTAGAAGAGTGCCGTTATGCAGGTCAGAGCACCGGGTAGGCCCCAGGCGAAGAGAATACACTTGAGAATCGACTTGCGGCTCTCAGTTTGCGGTGACAGTTGCAGGTTGACGTTGTCGCGAAAGGTTTGGAACATGTCCCGGGCCATGATGGTTAGCCAACAATGTACGGATAACCACAAGTAGTGAAGTAGAAAGGCCAGGGTCAGACAGAGTCCGTGGTCACCCACCTTTTCAACGCTGATGACGGAGAGCAGGTGGGACAGAAAGAGAGCGGTCAGCAGGTTCAACAAGGACGCGCCGCTCACCGTGCGGAGATCAGAGAAAAGAGTGTACGTGATAAAGGCCAGAACAACGCCGACTATCGAAAGGCTCGTCCCGATCACCGTCAGCAGAGAGAGAAGGCTCTGAGTTTCAGACTCCCATTCGTCATCACCGCTGAAGTTACCCGTCCGGTTTGCCGTCTTTCTTGGAAAAGTGTTGGCACCACTAATAGCGTGTAAACTCACCGAGAAGACGTCTGCCATGTTGATAGTCACTGTTCATAGTTTTACTGAAATATCTTTTCCATTGTTTACAGATGTTTACGGAGAGTTCTTCCTTAATCTTACTAAAATGGTAAAGATGACGTATTAAAACAGTGTACACTTCGAAGTTTCTACTTATTTACTGATGTCTGTTACTTCTGTCTCTGGTTGCACGTGCTAATAAACAAGCTGCAAACAAACAGAATCCTTACCCACTCTCAGATTCCAGATACTTTACCGTTTTATCACTAGGTAACAAAGGGAGAAAATTCTGTGTTCTGCTTGCGGCTACACATGCTCTCGAGAGTCTGCTATACCAGATAGCTGAAATATGACGTCTACGTCTCCACGTTTTATGCGCAGCTGTCGCGTGCACATCGGTTGTCATTGAGCTGATTGGAGTTGCCGCGTTTAAATACATGTGTGTGTATATATATATTCTACGTGCCGCTCACATGCAGTACCGCAGCGCCCTCTATGGAAGAAAGATAGTCGTCATATCGTTTCATTTCGGTTTTGATTGTCTTTCGAACAATATTAGGTAATGTTTTGGGGGTTATTACTTATGTGTTACAATTTCGTTTTTGTTTTTTTGTTTTTACTAAAGACAGGAAGAGACAATTATGTCTGACAACTGGTAGAAAACGAAATTAATTTATAATAATAATAGGAAGCCACAAGGACGAGCTCATATTTGGTGAAGAAAACAAAAGAAACTCACAAGTAATGGCTGATATCAGATCGAAATAACAAGACGGAATGAAGAGTATGGCTTAAATAAAAGATTATTTGCTAGCCATCCCTAATTTTAAACTGACAGACCGGTGAAACTATTAGATGTCGCTTGTCGAATAGTGGGATTTGTAGTCACTCTTATAACGCACTTACGGACTCAGAGTGCAGAGCGCATTTTCGTGATAGCATAAAATCCTCACACTCACAGTCCGGCATACTTACCACTAAGTTACACGCGACCCGAAAATAAGGTCACCAAGAATTGCACTTGGACATCACTATAGAGCTGTATATCAAAACGTCGCACGTGACGTTATCAATGTATTATATTTCGACAGGCTCATGTGGCTTACATTTCTTATCTACACGAAGCATATATATGTTGTTTTCAGAATGTATTACTAAACAACAAAACCATCAACAAGAATTCTAGCTTATTTCATTCTATACCTGATAAACTCGAAAACATTGCTTAAATAAGGTACGTATGTGGGTAGTATATGCGTATATTTCGTTCGCGTCTTTTGATTTAAAAGCTAAGGTAAAATAGCAACGCGTGTACGACTGATTTAAGCGTAGCTTCAATGCCGGGAATGAACTACTCTTGTAGTCCTTATTTTCTAACGTTGCATACAAGTCGGTCGTCCGTAGCGTAAGTACCCTATTCTATACGCAACAGCAACATCAGTTATGTTTGGTGTCAAATTATCTTTAACTCCTGGACTGCCCCCCAGTGGCTCGGCGGTATGTCTGCGGAGTTACATCGCTAAAATCCGGGTTTCAATACCCGTGGTGGGCAGAGCACAGATAGCCTATTGAGAAGCTTTGTGCTTAATTCGAAACACGAACTCCTGGACTTCTCTCTCAGACGGCGGGCCCGGCATGGCCAAGCGTGTTAAAGCGTTCGACTCGTAATCCGAGGGTCGCGGGTTCGAATCCCAGTCACACCAAATATGCTTGCCATTTCAGTCGTGGAGGCGTTATAATGTGACGGTCAATCCCACTATTCGTTGGTAAAAGAGTAGCCCGAGAGTTGGCGGTGGGTGGTGATGACTAGCTGCCTTCCCTGTAACCTTACACTGCTAAATTAGGGACGGCTAGCACAGATAGCTCGCGAGTAGCTTTATACGAAATTCAAAAAAACAAACAAACAAACATCTTCTGTGGCTCAGAGCAGTAAAAAAAAAAAAAAACAGATTATTTCTTCAAGCTCTCTTTAAAATTGTCCCGTGTACCTGTCATGTTGTTTCTAGCGGATCATCGACTCTACTGCCAAGAGGAAATTGACCCAGTGTCTATGTCTTCACCTGCTACTCTAATCTATTTCTGACCTCTTATTTAAACATAGTGTATTTCACTAAGTAAGGCACTGTTAATCGTTCTTGTGTATTACGATTACATCTTAATGAGACTAATATTCTATCATAAACACTTGCAATAAAGACTTTTATGTCGAAAATTCCATTTATATGGTAACTAGACAGCGTGAACAATGCGATTTGAAATGGAGATAGAACGCGAATAATCTTTTTATAAGAGTTTATGCGTTAAGTTACTCAATAGTCATTCTTAGTATAAGCTTATAAATCAGAGTAAAAATAGTTATTGAACAACATAAACCACAAATTCCTGAGATACTCTCAATAATGACCCAAAGTGCGGAGCGCGTTTTCTGTTCCTGTAAGGAGGGAAAGAAAGCGCATATTCCCAGTTGTACAGATAACTAGTAAGACACACCCAATCCTTGTGGAAAATGTTTAAAACGTTCAATCTTTTTAATTGTTTTAGTCAGTCGTTGCTAAGTGACAGGAGCCAGCATAGCATGGTCTGATGATTAGCTCGCTCCACGTGCTATCGTGGTTGTCCTTGCTAAGGTGGGAGCGTTATTATGTGATGGACAATCCCACTCTTCGTTGGTAAAGAGTGGCCTAACAACTGGATGTAGGTATTGTTGTCTAGCTGCATTCCCTCTAGTATACAACTTCTGAATAAATGACGTCTAGCGCACATTTTTACCATAAATTGAATAAAGCAAGAGCGTATTCTGATATACCTGAGCTTCATTTAAAAGCTTTGAATGCACACGAATTTGCATATCTATTACTTATAACGCTAGAAATTGGGTTTCGATACCCTTGGCAGGTAAGGCACAAGTAACCCCCTCGAGTAGATTTATGTACAATTCAGCAAATAAGTGAGGGCCAAGTAATTTTCAACACGAGAACCTGACTGGATAAGATTTTTAACGTGTTACTCAGAATACCATCCTGTGAAAGACCAATCATCGCTGTGTAATTATTACGTATAATGTTAACCAATCTGTGTACTACATATGTCTGTGTACTAACTGTGTAAACTGTGTACTACATATGTCTTTATTTTTAACGAAACAAATACTGCTGTTTATTCCGAGAAAAACATGGACATCTTTGTAGCTAAAAGAAAAAGAATTTGTGAAATTCATAACTTATATTTCGTTACTTTAAAACCGTAACGCTTTCCAAAAGCATACAAAGGAAGTTAGATCCGTGTTGCAACAAAACTGAGTGCCATAAGATGCTCTGCTTCCATATTTTATATTGTAGGTTAACACTATTCTGTTGATGAGTTTACCCACTTCACACGTTGACTTAAGTTCTACATGCTGAGATTTGAGTTGAAAAACTTTCACATACTGACTTAAGCTGTACATATTGAGGTTTACGTTTACACACTTCTCACAGTGACGTATTTCTTATGATAACATAATAGTCTTAAAGTGTAAGTTTGAATACTAAACAGTATGTTATTCCTCTTTCATTTGTTAAGTTATTACGAGACACAGCGCTGTTTCTGTAGACTTTTAACGCTATAAACCGTGTTTCGATACCAGTAGCGAACAGAGCACACAGATAACCCACTGTATAGCGTTATTCTTTACTACAAACAAACAGTAGAAAGTAATTCATAATAACGAGAAACACACTTGAAGTAAAAATGTATTCTCAAGACGGCTGGTATGGGTATTAAAACTTTAATTAAAATAAAGTACAGAACAACGTTTCGACCTTCTTAGGTCATCTTCATGTTAACCTTGCGGATACAAACAAAAGAAAGATGAAACACTTCATATTTCTCAGCTAAGTACTTGAAATAGCACTTTAAAGAAGATCCGGAGAATGAACTATAACACTTAGTCGCTTACTATAACTATAACAACTATAACACTTAGTCACTTACTTTAATAAGCAGCGAACTTTTCGTCTCTGGTTAAATTCCCTATCTTTCACTATCCAACGCTTCCCAAAGCTATAACCGTTCTCTAACAACTTAACGAGTTTAAATAAAAAAAATCGTTCTACAAAACTGCATACACATTACTTCATTACACACACTTCTCACTTTGACTTAACGACCTTTATTCTTGTGAAAATTATTATATGCATGAAACCTGTTTTTGTTTTGTTTTTTCCGATCGATGTTTAGTTTCGAAAACTTAATTTGTAGCTCAAGCGGTTTAAGAAACACAAGAGGTAGGTACATACATCTAGTAAGATATCACTATGTTCCCCTTGCCCCTCTATTAGCCTGGCGGACTTCTAACTCCAGAAAGCAGGTTTAGATACCCATAGGGGGATAAATAACGCAGACAATCCATTGTCTTACTTTGACGTTACTTACAAAAAAAAAAAAAGAGTACGCAATGAATTGTGGGTATTCTCCTCGAGGCCCGGCATGTCCAGGTGGTTCAGGCACTCGACTCGTAATCCGAGAGTCATGGCTTCGATTCCCCTTCACACCAAACATGCTCGCTCTTTCAGCCGAGGGGGCGTTATAATGTGACGGTCAATCGCACTATTCGTTGGTAAAAGAGTAGCCCAACTAAATTAGGAACGACTAGCGCAGATAGCCCTCGTGTAGCTTTTCGTGAAATTCAAAAACAAACCAAACTATCTTCGAATTCTTGTAGTTCCTTACAGATTAACAAAAATACCATTGTAATGTTGCGATTGTTGTTTTGACCCTTCAAATATGAAGCCTTGTTCTTCAATTACTTCAAAAAAATCCTTTTGACTAGAACATCAATCTCGCTTATGATTCTTCATTCATGTATAACCAAATTATTCATTAACGTATCGCCTTAGTAAAACAAGTCAAACTTCTAAGCGCGCCCTCTACATTCCGACACTCAGTTACACAACCCCTTTGAAACATGTGGTCAGTTACCTCTTCCTTTCTTTGTGAACCTGAGGATGACCGAAGAAGGTCGAAACGTTATTTGCTACTCTACGTAAAACATTTTCTCAACCCAAACGAGCCATTTTTACATATAGATTTTTCTCGACATCACTGATCACTCATCTGTAATATACACTTAAAAACTCACTTGTGACTAGAATAGTGACTCATCTAACTATATAATAAGGTATTAGTCACATAAAGGTTGACTCGTCTGTTTAAACAAAATAAAACAAGTAAAATGTTGACTCACTTCATTGTCAGAATTATTAGTAACATACATATAAATACTGACGAGCTGGTCCCACAAGAATCATCAGTAACACAGTCAAATATGGTTTGTGCTTTACCAATTTTATCCAAATTCATCAATAATAAACAAATTATATAGCGTTTACCTGTTTAGATTTTATTTTATAATAATCGTGTATTTGTCAATCAACGATAATATTGTACTAAAATCTGCGGTGAAACTCTTCGTGGTGGACAGAGTTCAGACAGATGACTGGGTAAAACGAAAGAAGGAAGAAACGTATAATAACCATAGAACCGCATGTAATAATCATATGCAAGTTTTTGACTTTTACAAATTTCTTGCTTTAACGAAAAGGAAAAAAAAAAAAAAGGTCGTTTATTATGTATTATAGCCAGTGTTAAGCCTAAAAATACACGAAGAAAAGGATAAACTCGTTGCATGGGATGTTTGTTTCATGAATTTCGCGCAAAACTACGCAGGGCTACCTGCGCTAGCCGTTCCTAGTTTAGCAGTGTAAGACTAGAGGGAAGGCAGCTAGTCATCACCACCCACCGCCAACTCTTGGGCTACTCTTTTACCAACGAATAGTGGGATTGACCGTCACATTATAACGCTCACACGGCTGAAAGGGCAACCATGTTTGGTGCGACGGGGAATCGAACCCGCGACCCTCAGGTTACGGGTCGAGTGCCTTAACACGCTTGATCATGACGGGTCATGTTTCATGGGAATAAAATTTTTATTCATGTTTCAGACAAACAATTTTCGTAAGAATCTTAGTATTTTCAGACTTTTTTCATTCAAGATAAACATGAAATTATGGATCTGGTATTTAGCGACTCCTGGTGTCTAAATATTATCCAGTTTATTTTCGCACACGAAGACGAAACGTTTGGAATAGATTTCACTCTTACTGCGAAGTGTCAAAGATTTACTTAATTTTCATCGTCAGTGGACAAAAGGTGACAATTTTTTTATCTCTTCAGTTTACACTGAAGCCTTACCTTTATGTCGACAGCCATCCATGGGGAAATCAACATGGCATGTGTAACATTAAACTTTTATAGCCATAGTTTTGAGCAAAGACTCCAAAAGAGTGCGATGTGTTCTGTAATCATGTTTTGTTTCTTTTTTGTTTATTTTGTAAAAATAAAATCAGTAAAACACCGATTCCTTGGTAACAAACGGGCAGTATTTGTGGGTCCACTATTTACAAAACTATGTGGATCTTATATAAGCTTCAACGCATAATTGTCGCCCGGTGAAAGGTTACCTCGTTTAATTTTTCAAAGGTTGTATCTAGAAATGGACCAAGATTTTTGTTCGATGAAAAAAAAGTCCAGCATGACCAGGTGGATTAAGGCGTTCGACTCGTAATCTGAGGGTCGCGGGTTCGATTCCCCGTCGCGCCAAACATGCTCGCCCTTTCAGCCGTGGAGGCGTAATAATGTGACGGTCAATCCCACTATTTGTTGGTAAAAAGAGTAGCCCAACAGTTGGCGGTGGGTGGTGATGACTAGCTGCCTTCCCTCTTGTCTTACACTGCTAAATTAGGGACCGCTAGCGCAGATAGCCCTCGAGTAGCTTTGTGCGAAATTCCAAAACAAACAAACAAACGATGAAAAAGAACTCACTTGCAGGGTGACCACATCTATAAGCACTCATAGAGCAGCGCCAGATTAAGGAAGAGCTTCTGACTCCAAGTTATTCAAGATAATGAATGGACACTATAATTTTAATGCAACTAAAAATCCGCAGGTCTGAAAGTTTTTCGAAGAACCATCTTATTATCAAAGTTGAATGAAATAACAAAAGTTTCATTTCAGAGAAAAGACCTACAGGTTAAAACAACGGTCTCGCAATCTGAGGGACATTGGTTTCAGTCTCGTCCCCAAAGACACTCGCCCTCTCAGCCGTGGGAGAGTCATAACACTACGGTCAATCCCACTCCTCGATTAGACAGTTGAAGAATTGACAGTGGGTAGTGTTGACTGGCTGCGTTCTCTCGAGTCTGTCATTTCAAAATTATGGACGACTAGCGCAGGTAGCCATCAACCAGTAATAAATAAATTAAGAACATATATAATAACTACAATTTTAAAATAAACGTTTTGATAACATTTTACCCTTGAAATTGTTTTTGTTGTTTTTTTTTGCAGCTTGGTCCGAAAAGTCTTAAGAGCCTCAGATCCCCTTAATTTGGCCTTGACGCAAGATGTGTTAAAACACAAAGTAATGGATGATCTCAACCTTCTAAAGCTGTGACGTCGATTAGTTTTAAATGATAAATGTAGATAAAGGATAAAAGAAACAAATGTGTGACAAACACGTTATAATCACATCAAAATGAAATCCCAGAAAAAATACAAACAATAAAAAAGTTAAAAATCAGACAGTGGTTGTTTGTTTGTTGTTGTTTTTATTCCAACAAATTGCACAATTTCATTAAAAGTGAACTGAAGGAAACTTGGCGCGAAACTTCAAAAGCAAACAAACAAACAGAATATTTTTGTTATTTCTGCTAAAAGACAGATTGACAGATTGCTCGTTCCGCTACTTTAATAAATATTAAAAAAAAAGGATTTGTGTTAACAAATAATAAGTAAATATTAAGTAATAGATTTTTGTATAATACGTGATGTTCATTAATAGGGCTAAGTGACTTTCGCCATTAAATGTCTACGTTAGAAATAAGACCTGTACTAGATATCAAAATTGTTTCATGAACAGTTATATATTATTGTGGTATTTAAAATAGGTATTTTACGTATAAATACGGCCCGGCATAACCAGGTGGTTATTTCTGCCTCGAATTTTATTAAAGTAATTCATTATACAGCTCTTTATTCACAGCGTGGCACGGTCCGGTAGCTGCCTTACAGGGCTGCGTACTGGAAGATATGTCGCTTCATACTTTCAGGATGATGCGATTGCGATTAATAGTCACGGTTTAGACAGAACGTACTGCTGATGGATTCAGTCCCCCCACAGCGCGGGAGGGGGGCTTCAAATGGCAGTTTCAGTGGAGCGTCAATTTCTATTCAGACTACACTGACACATATATAAAAACTCTGCACATAACTGGACACTACCTGAATTTGGATGTGAGGGCCCATACGAAGTCAGCAGCTTTCTTTACACCCCCCTGAAGCCTTATACTAAATTACCCTCCTGATCGCTGAATAGATTCTTTCCTTCTGGCCGGAAATATTAATTCAGACACGATTAAATCTAAGTCTTGATGTCTCTGATCTCTGACCTGGTTGTTTTGTTCATATGTGGTATAAAGTGCTGTTAAAGATAAAGCATTACACCATACAGCTGATAAAATAATTCGATTATTTAGAGAAATGGGTCCACAAAGACTTCTATCATATCGTATATTTCTTCTCTAAACCTACGAGACGTCTCGCTTTACAAACCCAGCGAAAAATGTCAGTTCAATTGGCGAGTCAAGACAACAATTCTGGGGTGGGATGAAGGTTTTTGTTTTTTTTGTTTTTCGCGCAAAGCCACACGAGAGCTACCTGCGCCAGCTGTCCCTAATTTTGCAGTTTACGACTAGAGGGAAGGCAGCTCGTCATCACCATCCACCGACAACTCTTGGGCTACTCTTTTACCAACGAATAATGAGATTGACCGTCACTTTATAACGCCCTCACGGCTGAAAAGGCGAGCATGTTTGGTGAGACCGGGATTCGAACCCGCGACCCTCGGGTTACGAGTCGAAAGATTTAACACGATTGGTCATGCCGGGCCCAAAAAAAAAAACAAAACGATGCCACGGCCTGGAATTGAACCGGGGTCAACTGCTTGGCGAAGACAGCAATGTTAACACCACTATACCACCGTCGCTTACAAAAAGAGAAGGAACGGTGTTACTGCAAACATGTTTCTAATCTCTGAAAACATCGTCTTCACAACACCTTTCTCTCTTCACGTCCACGAAATATTTTTCTTCCGCGCTAAACAATATAATAAATAAACGACACAAATATAATATATCGAAAATGAATAATGAATTAATTTTTAAGTTAAATTTTAGCATTAATATATTGACTATTTGTAGAACCTCGTAGTGTTAATTCTTAGCACAGTATTTATTTATTTTTAAAAATCCCTACAGTGTATTTTTCTCTTTATCTCCATCTAAGCCTTTTCGGTCTGCCATGGTCAGGTGGGTTAAAGCGTTCGACTCGTAATCCGAAGGTTGCGGGTTCGAATCCCGGTCGCTCCAAACATGCTCGCCTTTTCAGCCGTGGGGGCGTTATAATGTGACGGTCAATCCCTCTATTCGTTGGTAAAAGAGTAGCCCAAAAGTTAGCAGTGGGTGGTGATGACTAGCTGCCTTTCCTCTAGTCTTACACTGCTAAATTAGGGACGAGTAGCGCAGATAGCCGTTTAGTAGCTTTGCGCGGAATTCAAACAAACTAAACCTTATTTTAACTTCATAAATAATTTTAGTTTTAATGTTTATTTTAGTATCTTTATTATATGATTCTATAATTTTCTTTGCTGATAATAACTTAGAGATAAGTAAAATAGCAGTAAAAATACATTTTTTGTCTCCCTAGACTCGTGCCAGAGGTAACTTTCATTTAAAACCAAAACACATCCACTGGGCTGGACTATGATAACAATAATTAAATACGCTCTGAACTAACGAAACGTAAAACCTATGTAGCCCTAAAAATAACTGAAACGAAACATAATATTAGGCTACAGATATTTATTCCCTTAACCTGTTGACTACCAAGTATTTCAGCTGCTACAACACAACTCCAATGCTTCTTCATTTTGTAACTTTTTCGTGACGCCATTTTGGATCGAAAGTGAAACAGTTTGCAAGTAGGTCAAATGCATGTATGGTGCTGACATCTAGCGTTGAAGTTAGGTATTATTGAGAACGAATTAACTCGTCCATGGTACTGTGTTACCGATCGGCTTGGACGAGTTATCTCGTCTACGGCAGTGAACAGGTTAATCTTCTTAGATAGGGTTAAGGAATTTAAACTAAAATAATACGAGTTCACCATTTTGAATGTACTAACAACTGTAGTTTGTTTAATACCAAAACAATTCTTTGTTCCAGCTGGAGTATTGTAATAACTTCTGAAGATTGGAAAACAGTTAATTCACTTTGTGTTTGATACGTCCTATGAAACATTTGCCCCCCACTTTCACAATTTACTCTTTACGCTAATAAATTCACTTTTGTCAGCCACGAAATAATTTGTTGGTAAAAATTTTCTCGGCTGTAATCTTCTAAGGTAGTTACCTAACTATTTATGAACTTATATGGTCTTGTTTATTTGTTTGTAATAAAGCAAAAACTACACAATATGCTATCTCTGGTCTGTCTGCTACAGGTATCGAAGGCTGGATTCTAGCGTTGTAAGTCCGCAGACATGCCGCTGTGCCACTTGGGGGGGGGCTACATTTTTTTAATTAAACTTAAGAACTATCACTGGAGATGAAGGTTCGCGTGTTTGTATTTCTGCGTGAAACTGAAAAAAAAAAGTTCCTTGCGCAGTTAGAGTGGACTAAATCGATTTATATAAAAAATTTTCCTCGTGTTATTTCAGTGCAAAATAAATTAGTTTACACCTTGCCTTGTTATTTACCAACTAATATCATCAAGGATTTTACTCTGATTACAATCTGAAGTAATAGCTCATAGCTGTTACTGAACACTCGAATTGTCCAAATCAATCAGCCCTCTCTAATAACGCTTCGTAATATCAGAACACATACTTCTGAAAACTTTTACGATTGTCCAATACATACAATATAAAATTAACAGTTTAATAACAAACTACTAGAATTATTTTGCATACAAGACTGATTCAAATACCAGAAGAAGCTTTCGAATAGCGTTTTTTTTTTCCCTAACATAAATATTTATAAGTCATTAAATTTAGGAGGGCCTGGAAATAAGTGGATTATTATTGATAGTTTAAGACCGATTTGTCTTTACATATGAATTATTAAGTTGCATGATTACCAAAATATCTTTCAACGCACCTGCTTCATTCTCTGCTTTGATGAGATCTTCTTATAAGCCTTTTCCCCCCTCAAAATTTTAAAACTATTCTATAAATTGAGCTCAGCAAGCTGGTGCTAATTAGCTCGACAGATGCTACTGTTAGGAGCTCTGAGGCTGAAAATTAACGCAATCGAAAGTGCTTAACGAAGCATAACGCGTATACTTTCACGTCTTCTCTGTCTGGCTGAGAACCAGGCGTACAGAGTAACTCAAAAACAGATTATTATTATTCTTAAAACATAACTGAGAAAACTACTCATTATTATTTACTTTTCTTCGGTACGTAAACGTCATGAATTATAGAATGTTGTATAAAGTACCGTACAAAGTCAAATACAATGAAACTTCGATCTCGAAATGAATTGCTGTGTTCACTTTAGTTCAAGGCATAGTTCGATAGCTTGCGTTTTTTTAAAAATGCAAAACGATTAGTTGGTGCCTGCTAAATGCTATTGCATACTATAGGTTACATCCAAATTACAAATACACGTCGAAGAACAAAGTAAATGATAGGTTCTCGTTTCTATTGAAAGGAAAGTTCGTCTTTCGCTATATCGTATGTCAACTTCATGCAACATTTTTGTTTACAAAGGTTTTCTCTGAGGCAAATAAAACGCGTCACCGGTTAAAATTGAAAGTCTGCTTAATTGATAGGTGCATGAGGAGTTGGTAATCGTAAAAGGTCTACTATGAGGAACTGGTATTCATGAAATGATCTACTATGAGGAACTGCTATTCCTGAAATGGTCTACTATGAGGAACTGCTATTCATGAAATGGTCTACTATGAGGAACTGCTATTCCTGAAATGGTCTACTATGAGGAACTGCTATTCATGAAATGGTCTACTATGAGGAACTGGTATTCATGAAATGGTCTACTATGAGGAACTGCTATTCATGAAATTGTCTACTATGAGGAACTGGTATTCATGAAATGATCTACTATGAGGAACTGGTATTCATGAAATGATCTACTATGAGGAACTGCTATTCATGAAATTGTCTACTATGAGGAACTGCTATTCATGAAATGATCTACTATGAGGAACTGCTATTCATGAAATGATCTGCTATGAGGAACTGCTATTCATGAAATTGTCTACTATGAGGAACTGCTATTCATGAAATGGTCTACTATGAGGAACTGCTATTCCTGAAATGGTCTACTATGAGAAACTGCTATTCATGAAATGGTCTACTATAAGGAACTGGTATTCATGAAATGGTCTAATATGAGGAACTGCTATTCCTGAAATGGTCTACTATGAGGAACTGCTATTCATGAAATTGTCTACTATGAGGAACTGGTATTCATGAAATGATCTACTATGAGGAACTGGTATTCATGAAATGATCTACTATGAGGAACTGCTATTCATGAAATTGTCTACTATGAGGAACCGCTATTCATGAAATGATCTACTATGAGGAACTGCTATTCATGAAATTGCCTACTATGAGGAACTGCTATTCATGAAATGATCTACTATGAGGAACTGCTATTCATGAAATTGCCTACTATGAGGAACTGCTATTCATGAAATTGTCTACTATGAGGAACTGCTATTCATGAAATGATCTACTATGAGGAACTGCTATTCATGAAATGATCTACTATGAGGAACTGCTATTCATGAAATGATCTACTATGAGGAACTGCTATTCATGAAATTGTCTACTATGAGGAACTGCTATTCATGAAATGATCTACTATGAGGAACTGCTATTCATGAAATTGCCTACTATGAGGAACTGCTATTCATGAAATTGTCTACTATGAGGAACTGGTATTCATGAAATGATCTACTATGAGGAACTGGTATTCATGAAATGATCTACCATGAGGAACTGCTATTCATGAAATTGTCTACTATGAGGAACTTCTATTCATGAAATGGTCTACTATGAGGAACTGGTATTCATTAAATGATCTACTATGAGGAACTGCTATTCATGAAATTGTCTACTATGAGGAACTGCTATTCATGAAATTGTCTACTATGAGGAACTGCTATTCATGAAATTGTCTACTATGAGGAACTTCTATTCATGAAATGGTCTACTATGAGGAACTGGTATTCATTAAATGATCTACTATGAGGAACTGCTATTCATGAAATTGTCTACTATGAGGAACTGGTATTCATGAAATGGTCTACTATGGTAATCATGAACTCGTCTACCATATTTCAGATACAAAAAATAAAACAAAATAAACGCATACCTCTGTTTGCCTAGGCAATCCACAACGACAGAATGGACGCTGGAACGTGTATTATACTTGTTACACGCTTTGTAATATGACTATCCTTGATAATAAATTGCATCAAATGACCAAACTATTGCCTAACGTTTGTACGACGATCATTAATTTGTATAAAAATTAGTTTTCTAGCGTTGTAAGACCGCAGAACTACTTCTGTGCCACTGGGGGAGCGATTGTATATTAAAAGTAAAAGAAAAAGGTATTTTGGCACAATGAAATATTGGCCTTGAAAGTTAGAGCTTCGTATAAGATAAGCTAACAGTTTATTCATAACCACTGAAGGTGGGAACGTTTACTGAAATTAGTCTACTAAAACAATTAATAACGACTGTTGTTCAATGTACCAAAAAAAAACAAAACACCTTCGTTTATTGTTGTTTTACTTTTAATATATGTACAATAAAGTTACGACTTTTAAAAGAGTTAATATTAATATGAAACACTTTTATATTGTTTACAGACTGAAACTTTAATTTTGCTATCGTTATTGGTCTGTACAGAGGCTACTAGACACTGGCCCACCTCAGTCTAGTTTATATAATTACTCGAATTTCCAGCGAAAGTGGTTAAACGATTTCTGTTCCTGAACAACGCCACCTAGGATTAAATTGTTAATATATCTTTAGAACATCATTTGCAAGCTAATTCAGAAGTGATACACTAGAAGGAAGTCAGCTAGTCAACACCACCCACTGTCATCTCTTGGGGTATTGTAATCGAATAGAGCAAATGGCATTCGAACGTCAACATGACTCAAAGGCCAGGTATATTCGAGGAAGAGATTTGAACAGATGACCTGCAGGTTGCATATTCAGCCACTGACTAGCGGAATATGCCAAGGTATAATAGATCTTCTGTTAACTAAGCAAGGTTCAGGAAAATTAAACCTTTAAACAGTAAATGTATCTGCACTGCCAAACTTAGAGTTTCCACTCTGGGCCTAAACATATTGACAGTACTAAGCGTTGAGACATTAAACTATGAAAAGTCCTAACTGATTAACTACATATAGATCCTTTACTTAAGACTAATTTATATTCTCTCTACACTGGAATCTTTCCTCGTTTACACGGATGTTTGTGTCATTAAATGTAAAACTGAGCAACAGCTTTAGAAATAGGATCTGCTAATAATAGCATCGCTTGGTGATTGGCTGTGACATAATTCTGCAGAAGGCATACAAAATAAATATTTGACTGTGGACAAATAAAAAGAAGAAAATGGCAGACATCATAGTCACAACTATCGTGTCTCGGGAGATTCTGTTCGACAGTTTCACTGATATCTGTATGAGACGAACCGTTAAGAATGTTTATCGGTTCACTCTAACTATTTGTTACATCCACGTATGGTAAGAAAACCTAGTAGCCAATAACCTGCTCTTATCTTCTAAATGTTTCCAAGTCAACAGTCCCAACACTGAGCGAAAGTTTCACACGAGACTTAACACATTGTTACTACCTGTTTTAGCAAGCGGTCCTTCTTGACGAAACTCAGAACGAGTGAAGAAACTAGAACCAGAACAAACAAAAAATTGTACATGACAGTTGTTACCCACGTTTTCATAAAATAATAAACTAAGCACAGCGAACATCGAAGTAAAGAACTCATTCCACAATTAATTCCAACAGTAAACACAACAGAAATCAACATTTCTTCTACGTATAGCACTTTACAATAATACTATGAATACTGAAACATGTTTCTGAGATACAATATTTTTCTTTCTTTTTTTTTGCTTGTAGAGTAAATAGAAATCTTTGAAGCGACATTGTCAAATTGAATGGAATGATGGGTATGCCAGCGAATTTCCAGAAGAGAGACAGAGGTAAACTTCACTTATTGTCGACAGCAGATCACTGGGGTTTCATGTTGTTCAGATCACTAAATTATTCGACACATTCCCTCTGGTACACACACACACACATATATATATATATATCCACAAACACAACACACAGATATATATCGAGAGAGAGAGCTAACTAGTGCCAAGTTTGAAAGTCGACACCTCTGAAGTAATATGGCCATCCAGAAGAAGGTGTGTTTATTATAACCGTCTGCATGATGAATAGAAAAAAAAATTAAAAACTGTGACTAATGTTTTTATTTGTCTTTAAGCACAAAGCTGTACAACAGACTATCTGCACTCCGCCTATTGTAGGAGTCAAACCTCAAATTTTAGGGAGGTGAATAATTTTAAAATGCGCTTTTCTGAAGAAACTTATATATATATATATATGCATCTTGAAGGGTTGCCTTAGAAGTCGTTACACACACACACACACATATATATATAAGAGGGAAGACTATTTATAAGTAATTATCACTTGGGTACAAATGTATAGGTCCAAAGATAGGGTGGCAGTAAGTCTTCGAACTTACAACACTATAATCAGGAGTCAAATTCCACACGGTGGACAGAGAAGATAGCCTTATATAGTTTTGCTACAACCAAACACAAGCACATGTTTAGTGCTCATAAATCTCTGGGATCGAGAGTTCTGCCTTCTGGAAAAAAGATTTAGAAATTTATGCCACTGAACTTAAGAACAAAAATGTGGCCGTGTGTTCTTATGTAAAAATTCGCTATTCATGCGTTAGTCAAAAACAAAACAACGCATGCTTAAGCATATTAAAAAACAAGTGGAACACATGGCTATTGTAAAGTTGGAATATTTCGATCAAAATGGATTATATGCCAGTGGCTCGTTATAAATACTGAAACTAAACAGGAATTTTGGATAAGAATAAACTTGTTCATATGGAACGGTGAATTAACCATCAAAAGGAAATACTGTGTTGCTTATTGAAGTCTGTAATCAAAATGATTTCTGAAAATAGGCTTACGTCAGCACTGATATTTTCTTCTTTTTTTTCCTAAAATCAATACTGAACAACCCGATTGTATAGCCAGAAAATCCTAATATAAGTCCCAAAAAGTTTGTGCTTTGAAGTCAACAGTAATGTAATATCTAACCAGAATCCGATTCGATTTACGAACTTGCCTAAATGTCTTATCCCTAAAGTTTTATATTTGATATTGAATATACGTACTACTTCATCCATTATAATGAAGAAAGTTAATACCAGTGAACAGTGTATTTTATGTGCTTTGTGCACGGCATAGCAATGCTCCAAGTATGGTGCATACATGCACAAACAGACAATCATATCCTGCATGCAGCTTCATCAAACAGAAAAACATGAAACAAAAGGTACAAGGCATCCATTGGTATACAGTAAATCTGCCTTTGCGACATTTAAGGCAGAAACTAAGTTACACTTCTTTAAAATATGTGAAATTTGTGTTTGTAGATTTGGAGCCAGTACCTGTAGAAGAAACTGGATGGTAGTGAGCTATATGGTTCATGTAGAGGTTGACCTGGATAACTGAGGATATTAGTGTAGTGACCTTTATCTTGTCGGTTTGTGACTCGGACTAGGTAAGTAGAAACATCCATGTTGCACGAAAGCACTACATTTTCCAGTAAACTAGAAGGCTTCAGTCGAAAATTGTGGCGTATCGAGCAGCGTGGCTGTCTTTTCGCATACGAACATTATCCATCTTCCAGCTGCCTACGCCATAGCAGAAATACCGCAGTATTTTGCCATCGTTTGCAGATTGTTCAACGAAAGTTCCCCTAGAGGGCAGTCGCCAAAGCTTTCCAAATGCCACTTCACACCATAGCAGAAATGCCGCTGCATTATATCATAGTTTGTAGATTGTCGCCAATTCCAATATCCGAAAACTGTGCAAACATGAATACTTCGAGAAAAACATTACAAAGAGGTAGAACAGTTGTGATATTAGCAGTTATACTCATTTATATCGATATATCTTCAAGTAAGGAGCGGTATCGGTCTAGCTACTCAACCATAGTTACCCATATTATGAAGACAATCTCTTCATAATGGTGTCAGGAAACACTTCCACCTGTTCTTCATCAGTATGACTATTTGCCACCTTCACACATGATTGTAACTGCAGGCCTTCCACCTCTAGATGGCTCAGAGGAAAATATTTAAAACAGTTACATCAGTGGCAAGAAAAACAAAGATAATCCATTGTCTATCGTTAACATGGTGTATACATGAAAATACATCTCATAATATGTTAACCATATGTAATAGTTTCTGCAACTGACACATATTTAAATATTCAGGTTTGATTAGGACACACCTGCGGGTCATGAGTTCGATTCCTGTCATCAAACATATTCATCCTTTCACTTGTGAGAGCGTTGTAATGTGACAATCAATTCAACATTTCGTTGTTAAAAAACAAAAAAAGCTAAAAGTTGACGGCGAATATTGTTTACCAACTGTCTTCCCTCTAGTTTACACTTATTAGGCCCGGCATGGTCAGGTGGATGAGGCACTGGACTCGTAATCTGAGGGTCGCGGGTTCGAATCCCCGTTACACCAAACATGCTCGCCCTTTCAGCCGTGGGGGCATTATAATGTTACGGTCAATCCCACTATTCGTTGATAAAAGAGTAGCCCAAGAGTTGGCGGTGGGTGGTGATGACTAGCTGCTTTCCCTCTAGTATTACACTGCTAAATTAGGGATGGCTAGCACAGATAACCTCGAATAACTTTACATGAGATTCCCAAAACAAACAAAGAACTATCCAAGTTATTAATTCTACTCTTATCAAAAAACAAAAACTGCATTGTTATTCTATCTACTGTGAACAGTGCTATTGCGAGTGACCTGGCGATTCAATTTGATCGTACTTTCTTCGTCCAATTCTGTGAGCTCATGAAAATACGGTTAATTATCCCGATTCTATCATTTTAGCATTTCTATACCTTTATTCATACGTTGGGGTTATTTGCATATAGCGTCATGGAGATCGTCAGTTTCTTCTCGGGAGTCTATTTGCTTATTAATAGGTTGTGTGTATACATGTAAGCATGCCTAGACATATGTAAACTGTGTGAGAAGACATAGCTTGCGTAGTTGTAAAAAAGTAGCACCACTGTAAACAGCGCTGCATGTAACAACTGCACTAAAGCGCCCTAACTAGCCAATGGTAGATCAGCTTTTTCAAGTGAAGATAACATTTACATAAACGAAGCGATGGTTTACATTCTACTTGACAATTCCTTAATATGTGAAATAAGACTTCTCACTATAACAAAAAGATATCCTCAATAGCCGCGGCACATGAAATTCTTTCATACCAATACCAATACAATACCAAGCGTTGGACGAGTGTATATCCGATTCGATTTTATTACTTATCGAGATCTCTGCAAAGCCTACCTTCAAATTGCAGTTCTTTAACGCATGATTAGAGCAAATTAATCTATGAGACCTTAGCTGTGGTCAAACTAATCAATCAAAATGCTTTGACCTCCTAAGTCCAAGAAAGTAACTAGGTCTTAACCTGGTCATGAGATAACGGAGCTATGAGCTAAACGTTTGCACTCGAAAAACAAACAATAAGCCATTCTATATGTGGCGGCTAAAAATGTGTACTCCTCAGTACATACAGTCATGTGAAAAAGTTAAGACACCCAATGAAAGCCTGTGTATTTTTGTAACATTTTTGGATATATAGATATTTAAACTCAATTTTAACAACACTGAGAGATTATGGGAATATAGCTAAACAATTAAAACTGAAGAAAAGACTTTTCAAGATCTTCTGTAAATGTATTTCTACAAAAATGTATATTCAAACTGAGGAAAAAGTAGAACACCCCCACATTTATTCCCACTTAAAATGGCTGAAGTCACACGCAGGTGTATCACACCAGGTGCACATGATTAGAAGATCGTTACCCAGCATTTTGAATGAGGCTTGCCCTATTTAAACCTCAGACATTTAGTTTGGTGTGCTCCTGACTGTTGAAGTGAGAGTGAGCACCATGGTGAGAGCAAAAGAGCTGTCTGAGGCCTTCAGAAAGAAAATTGTAGTAACTTACGAGTCTTGTAAGGGATTTAAAAAGATCCCAAAAGATTTTGAAATCAGCCATTCCACTGTCCGGAAAATAGTCTACAAGTGGAGGGCTTTCAAAACAACTGCCAACATGCCCAAGTCTGGTCGTCCAAGCAAGTTCACCCCGAGAGCAGACCGCAAGATGCTAAAAGAGGTCTCCAAACACCCTAACATGTCATAACGGGACCTACATCAGGCTCTGGCTACTGTTGATGTGAAAGTGCATGCCTCTACAATCGGAAAGAGACTGCACAAGTTTAACTTGCATGGGAGGTGTGCAAGGAGGAAACCTTTGCTCTCTAAGAGAAACATCAAGGCCAGACTGAAGTTTGCCAGAGATAATGTAGAGAAAAACCAGAACTTCTGGAATAATGTTCTTTGGACAGATGAGTCCAGAATTGAATTATTTGGACACCAGAACAGAGGACATGTTTGGCGTAAACCAAATACAGCATTCCAGGGAAAGAACCTCATACTAACTGTGAAGCATGGAGGTGCAAGTGTCATGGTTTGGGGCTGCTTTGCTGTAGCAGGACCTGGACAGCTCACAATCATAGTATCCACCATGAATTCTACTGTGTATCAGAGGTGCTTGAGGACTATGTGAGACCATCTGTACGAAAATTAAAGCTGAAGCAGAACTTGACCCTGCAACACGACAATGACCCAAAACATACCAGTAAATCCACCAAGGACTGGATGAAAACTAAGAAATGGAGAGTCCTGAAATGGCCGAATCAAAGCCCAGATCTTAATCTCAATGAGATGCTGTGGGGTGACTTGAAACGGGCTGTACATGCAAGACACCCCTCAAACATCTCACAGCTGAAAGAATTCTGCATTGAGGAGTGGGGCAAACTTTCTTCAGACCGATGTCAGAGACTGGTAAATGGCTACAAGAAGCGTCTCACTGTAGTTATTTCAGTCAAAGGGGTAACACTAGCTATTAGGAGATAGGGTGTCCTAACTTTTCCTCAGAATATGCATTTTTGTAGAATTACATGTACAGAAGATCTTTTCTTCAGTTTAATTGTTTAGTTATATTCCTATAATATCTCAGTATTGTTGAAATTGAGATTAAATATCTATATATCCAAAAATATTACACAAAAACACAGGCTTTCATAGAGTGTCCTAACTTTTTCACATGACTGTACATGTGAGGAAGTCGATCTGACTGGTGAGTCTCTCTCACCTTACATTCTAATCACTCGTAGATAATCAATACAAATACAGTGAGTATATTCAGATGGTGTTTAGAAACTTTATAAATAGTCCATATTTTTTCAAGCTTCGAAAAAAGTAATTTAATTTATTAATGAGTTGTATTTGAGCTCAAATAACTGTTAAGCCCAAATTTACACAAAGGACTTTCTGTGCTGTGCCCATTACGAGCTTCAGCAAGGGCTATTTGTGATTTGTCCATAGGCGAGTTATACAATAGGCTATCTATGCTGTGATCATCACGCGTATCAAACACTGATTTCTGACTTTATAAGTTTCTTCCACTAGAGTTAAGAAAAGGCCAGTTTAATGTCCAGATATAGTCCTAACAAAATTCATTTTCTTAAGTTAACGCAGGTATTTTAAAGGCAAGTTATTGAAATAATCGTAAATACCAGACAGCTTATTTGGCGACTTAACTTATCTTGTTTCAAAATAAAGATAAAATAAATCGATCAAACGGAAATCACTTTTCACGCTTGCTTTTAAAAAAAAGAACACTAAGAAAAACAAGCATTGTGCGAAAAGTCTTTTATTGTAAACAGTTTACCCTGTTTGCATTTATAAACAAAAAACTGCGTTCGACCGTTCGCATTTACAAATAATGCACTATCGGCTTTTGTTTCGTTCTTTCTATCTTACAGTTTCTTATACACCAAAAACAAAGATATTGGCTAAGAAGAAGTTAATGCTCCATGCCCCACCGCGGGTATCGAACCTGGAATGTGTACGTTATAAGCTCTCAAGTTTACTGCTGTGTTACCAGAGAATTTAATAAGTAAACTTTTATCATTAACTTTGCAGAATTGCATGTACCCGAGACTTTCAATAGAAACGCTTTTTACATGGCATTTACAAGCTAGTGGCGTTCCTAATAACCACAGGATGGAACAATAAGCGGTCTTTGACACCTGCTAGGCTAGCTTCTCTTAACATAATGATGAAATATTTCGCAACCACCAGAAAAACCTAGTTCACGTTTATCTTTTGTCATTTTCGCGGAAGGCTCATATCTTTAAGAGTTAGAGAATAGAAACCTTACACAAAGGTAAATAAAGGGAAAATTGCATTCGATAGACTCGCCATAGCTAAGCAAGTAAGCCAAATTTAGTAATACTTTGTTTTATGCTTTGAAAGCAAGAGAGAATCATCAGTAGCTGCGGCACTTGAAATTATTTTAAGTAGAAGTAAATTAATCTATAAAATCTCCCCCCTCCCTTTATGAGCTTTATTTTGTGCGTTAGTAATACCAAGCGTGGGGCCCTGTATACCGGATTCCACTGTATTACACATTAGGATCTCTACCAGTCCATCCTCAAATAGAAATCCTTTTATGGAAGATAAGGGTAAATTTATCTATGAGACCATCTTGGGGATAATAAAATACATCATTCTAAAAAATTTGACCTTCTGATTTCAAAACTGTAATTAAATCCTAAATCAGTCAAGAGATGACAGAACTATGAAGTAACATTTTGTATTAGAAAACAAACACTCACAACTAAAAACCATTCTATAAGCCGCTACGCCGTGACTAGGAATTATTATTACGATGCTGTTACCATTCACAGCTAGTTTCCGGTTCTTGTTTTAGAATTTTCGAGCAAAGATACAGTTTGTTTGTTTTTGAATTTCGCACAAAGCTACTCGAGGGCTATCTGTGCTAACCGTCCCTAATTTTGCAGTGTAAGACTAGAGGGAAGGCAGCTAGTCATCACCACCCACCGCCAACTCTTGGGCTACTCCTTAACCAACGAATAGTGGGATTGATCGTGACATTATAACGCCCCCATGGCTGAAAGGGCGAGCATGTTTGGCGCGACGGGGATGCGAACCCGCGACCCTCGGATTACGAGTCGCACGCCTTAATGCGCTTGGCCATGCCGGGCCGCAAAGATACAGAAAGGGCTATCTGCGCAGAGCCAAACCTCCTTAATTTTGAATGGTGGACCAGAGAGAAGATTAACAGCATTCACTATCAACTTGTTTGGCTATTCTTGTCTGACCAATCAGTGAGATTTGACTATCATTCTTATAGCGCATTCACAGCCCCAAGAGCGGAGAGCGTTTTTGAGGTGAAGAGACTCAAAACTTACCCTTAATTGTTTACCCAAAAACCACATAAATATGATAAAACTAAATGTATAAGGACTATTTCCCAGTAATGGCCCGGCATGGCCAAGTGTGTTAAGGCGTTCGACTCGTAATCCGAGGGTCGCTGGTTCGAATCCCGGTCGCACCAAACATGCTCGCCCTTTCAGCCGTGGGGGCGTTATAATGTTATGGTCGCACCAAACTTGCTCGCCCTTTCAGCCGTGGGGGCGTTATAGTGTGACGGTCAATCCCACTATTCGTTGGTAAAAGAGTAGCCCAAGAGTTGGCGGTGGGTGGTGATGACTAGCTGCTTTCCCTCTAGTATTATAATGGTTATATCTGCCTTGTATACGCTCTTCATTCCATAGTAAACTTCCGCTCGAAAAGATAATTCCAACTAGAAGCCTCAGTGAACTCGTTCAAATATTATAATGAATATTGGCGTTAGCTCAATACCTCTTTCATAACCGCTTCTTTCACAATATTAGTAGTCCTTGCTTTACCACAAATATTGGAATTGCAGCTGAAAAAAATTAAATAATAAAGATTTCGCTTAAACACTACAGATAAAAATCATAATTTATAATCATACTTACTTTTCAAATTTCTTCAGTCATACTGAAAGGTACGCATGTGTAAACAATGACGCAATTACAACTCATTGTGACGTCCCGTAGGTACTGGGGAGGAAAAAAGGCTTAGCGACTTGAAGACCTCATTCAACCAGTACGATAGACAGATGCGCCCTTGCATGTAAAAACCAAATTGTAATTTCTTTCCCACAAGTATTTGTTATTAGTAGCCCCTCCAGTGACACAATGGCATATCTGCGAACATAACAACGCTATAAATCTGGTTTCGATACTCATGGTGGGCAGAGCACAGATAACCCATTGTGCAACTTTGTGTTTAATTCAAACAAACAAGTGTTATAAGTATGAAATGTAAAGTAATAATAGTATTTTTACTATTAACTAACGTTATGTCATAAAATAGAATTTCAATCTATTCACGAGTTTACGTTTGAACTTAATTATTAATTATTAAAAGTTACGCATCTACTTGCACGTACTATTAAATCTCTCTCAAGAGTCACCAAGATGCTTAAATAAAACTATGCTTCAGTCATCGACACAACAACAATTATCCTGCGAATAAAGTGAAGAAGGGGATTTCTTGGCACTCTTCCAAGATAAACAGCACGTTCAAGAAAATGGTAAACGATATTATTTAGCGAAGGTAATGGATCATTTTTTATCTTTTCGTTTGTGGGTCAGGTGTGGCCTGGTTATTAGTGTGTTATAACGATGAAAACGAGAGCTCATAACATGTGGCTCGTTATAACAAAAACACATTCCGCCATTTAGGGCTGTGGACGGGAAAATTCCAATAATCGCCAATAAAGTAGTAATCCAAGAATTAGCAGATGGTGCTGTTGACTAGCTACCTTTGCTTTAGTCTGTTAATAAGGATGGCTATACGTAGTTATTGTTTTTTGTAACTTTTCGTTTGTACTTGCTAAAGGTTGTACATCTTTAATACGAAGTCGTGATTATAAGTAAGGAATAGAGTAAAATATAACAACCACAATGTGTCTGCGGCACTCCTATGGTCCAGTGCCAACGAGATCTCTCGTCCAATACTAGAAATCTTCATTTGGTAATCAAGCCGGTTGTGATGCTTGTTTTGTTTTTGTTTTTTGAATTTTGCGTAAAGCTACACGAGGGCTATCTGCTCTAGCCGTCCTAATTTAACAGTGTAAGACTAGAGGGAAGACTCATCACCATCCACCGCCAACTCTTGGGCTACTCTTTTACCAACGAATAGTGGGATTGACCGTCACATTATAACGTCTCCACGGCTGAAAGGTCGAGTATGTTTGGTGTGACGGGGATTCGAACCCGCGACCCTCGGATTACGAGTCAAGTGCCTTAACCACCTGGCCATGTTGGGTAAATTGTAAAGAAAAACAGAGCTCGGTGAGTTTATAAGAACAAACGTTAAGAGAGTTGATGTCGTACGGAAGTTTATAAGAACAAATGTTCAGAGAGTTGATGTCGTACGGAAGTATATATTTCTCATTTTATTTTTGATTCGGGCGTGGCCCAAAGGTTAGGAAACTCAGACTGTAAATTCAGAGGAATCATAATTTGCATTCTCTTGCCTCAAGACGCTCTTCGCTCTTTGGGACTGCGGATGCGTTATAAGAGTGATAGTCAAATCCCAATAGTCGGTAAAACAAGGGTAGTCTAAAAGTTGGCGGTGGATGCTGTTGACTATTTGTCCTCACTCTATCAGTTCAATATTAAAAAAGACTATGCGAAAATAACCCTTGCGTAGCTCTGCAGAAAAGTTTTTACGAGGGCTGTTCAAAAAATACGCGGACTGTTTGAATTGGGCGGCTCTAGTTGGTTCCAGGGAATCCGCTTGGTGTCGCTAGGTTTGGACAGATCAGCTGATTACGACGCCATTTCCCGATTGCAGATATCTTCATTTGTTTATTAGCTACGCGGTTTTAAGTGAAGTGCGATTTTTTCGTTTGGCGGATTTCGGAATGAATGACCTGAAGGAGTAACGACTTGCTGTGAAATTTTGTGTTAAACTTGGAACATCTGCGACTGAAACTTTTGCTATGCTTAACACGGCTTACGGTGATGTTGCTATGAAGCGTACGGCATGTTTCAAGTGGCATGAACGTTTTAAGGATGGTCGACAGTCCATTGAAGATGATGAGCGTCCTGGACGTCCTTCCACGTCAACTGACGATCCACACGTCGATAAAATCAACACCCTGGTGCGGGCAAGTCGGCGTCTGACTGTCAGGGAGCTTGCTGAAGAGTGTGGGATATCAGTTGGATCTTGTTACGAGATTTTGACCGAAAAATTGAAGATGCACCGCGTTGCTGCGAAATTCAGCCCTCAGAACTCGTGAGTTTTTGGCCAAACACTCAATCACTGTTCTTCCCCACCCCCCTACTCACCTGACCTTGCTCCTTGCGACTTTTCTTGTTCCCCAAACTCAAAAGACCCTTGAAAGGAAGAAGATTTGAGACGATTCCCGAGATTAAAACAAATGCGACGAAGGAGCTGGAGGACATTACAAAATAAGCGTACCAGGACTGTTTCAACAAGTGGAAACACCGTTGGGATAAGTGTGTGCGTTGGGGAGGAGAGTACTTTGACGGGGTCCCAGACCTGTAACTTCTAAATAAAGTACATTTTGTTTTATGACGTCAGTTCGCGTATTTTTTGAACAGACCTCGTATAAATCAGCAAGTAACAAAACAATTTCACGTATGCAAAGTCTCACATAAAGTTTATTCTCTTGTCATTGTATTTTGAAAATCACGAAATCCTGGTCCGAAACGTCGTGAAAATCAAAACATTTCTTTATCAAATACTATTTTTTGTGATATAAATTTTCCCCCTTTTTTTGTTGTTGTTGTTGCCATAGTTACATTATAAGGCTAAACAAATTAGATTCATTTTTACCTCCCTTTCTTTTATTTAGGAGAAGGGGTGAAAGCTTAAACGCAACGCGAAAAAATAATTTCTCTACGCTGTATCCTGATGTTTAGCGTTATTAGCCTTTAAGTTTACTGCTGAGCCACCAGGGGCAGAAACATTGCTGGTTAAAGTAGTTTTAAGGCTAAAAACTAATAAAATAACTAAAACATACAATAATGAGGATTATATTTATTAGAACTAGCCAATTATCCGTGGCGTCAGTGCATTATATCCGCGTGTGACGTATTCACAACGTCATATTTGCACCCTGAGAATGGAGTGAAATAAAGTTTTCTGTGACGGGAAATGGAAGATACACAGGAATATCGCGTAATAAAACAATTTTTCCAGTATCATACTTATAAGCAAGAGTTCCATTATGGTAAAAGTGTGACGTATTCATGACATCATGTATGCACTCTTAGAATGGAGAAAAATAAAGTTCTAAGTGATGAGAAACGGAGGCGAAACGGGAAAATATTGACCCCTATTGCAAATCTACATGCACACAGGATCCAAATTTCGCAAAGATGGCGATAGCACATCGCGTAATAAAAAAGTTTTTCCAGTATCATATAAGTAACAATTCTATTATAGTATGATACACTAAATTAAAACAAAAACAAACAAACACATTTCAACAATACTTTAAAAATTCACTATTTTTATCAATAGCTTAAGGTAGACATTTTAAGTTTATAGCATTAAACTAGACAATTTTTAACCTCATTAGAATTTAAAACGATCGAAAAGGCTTAGTAAATAACCTCATAACTTCAACAGTTAAACGATTTTGACCTAAATTGAATCTCGAAACATTAAAATAAACGCATTTCACCAAGTTCGGTTAAAAGATAATATTTATTTAGGTTTTGTTGCATTTTCATAAAGTTAAATCTTTCATAAGACACCTCTCATTAACGTATATTGTGAAAAACATTTGGTATATATCATGAAAATGTGCAATACATTGACCCACTTAAGATATTAATGTGCCAAAACATCACAGTATTACACCAACATTTTTAAACATTCCACTCTTAAATGTAATATTATGATGATTCCAGACGAAAGCCCTAATATACAAAATATTGAACGGGCTTGAGATAAATTGTGTTCATTTTTTTTAAAGTTTCCTGCTAAAGTGCGTATGTACACTTCACTGATACATACACACACACATGTATATGTGTATATATATATATTCTTAGCTACCCTGTGCGAAGCATAATTTCTACTTTTTTGTATACCTCACAAAATATGAAAAATATTTTTTATATGGGCAACATTTTGAACAATAATGACATTTTAATATTCTAATTGGCTATTAAAGTGAAATAATTGAAATTTCTTGCCAGGCATCATTGTAATAACCATTGAGAATATTAAAAGATGTTCCTAAGCATTAAAGCTACATTAATAAAAGTAATTAAATCTATTTCGTAATTTCGATTTTAAAGAGAAAGGCAAAAAGTAGCTAATACTAAAATAGAATCGATCAAGAAAATTAAGATAAAAAATAGACTAACGTTTATATATCTGTATTCAACAATAAAACTGTTGAAGTGCGAGTTGGTGGTTTTTTTTTGTTTTCTTTAAGGATTGTCAGATTAGTAATAAATACGATAGAAGGGTTTAAGATCTGACAGACTTATTCTAATTTGGACATACATGCACGTCACAGAAATATATAATTAAATGCTTAATTACATAAGCAATGTTCTGTAAGAGAATGTAAACTATCTTTTTGATGAGATTTATTCGCATTTTAAAGTTTATCTTAAAGATTAATTAATTTCAATTAATGGGCGTATAGAGACAGCGGAGCCTTTCAACCACAAGAAAGCAAAGATCAATTATAATATAATGACACAGAAGGAGATTAGCTCAAAGTAATGGGAGTGAAAAGGAATGTGTAATTAAAAAGGTCTAGAAGAGACCGACAGATTAATGAAGTAGTTCAGGAACATATAGAAATAAAAACAGAAAATTACATACTTATTTTCAACAAAAGAAAATATTTACTTTTCTTTCGGCCAAAATATTAGAGCATCTTTTTATTTTAATAATGGCAGTTTTAGATTATCTTTACATGTGACTTTATATCTATTAGAGAATAGATCATTTCCTTTACTTCGAAAGAGCGGAATGGTGAAATCACTATTTTTTTCTTTGCTTTGTGAACTACAAACACAGCGTTTAAATTATTATTAACAAAGTTCCTCGCGGGTTTCATTGATACATGTTGTGGCAAAAATTGGTAATAAACTCACCGAGTTCGAATTCCAGTCACATCAAACATGCTAGGTCATGCATGGCCAGGTGGTGAAAGCACTTGACTCGTAATCCGAGGGTCGCGGGTTCGAGTCCCCGTCACACCAAACGTGCTTGCCCTTTCAGCCGTGGGAGCGTTATAATGTTACGATCAATCCCACTACTCGTTGGTAAAAGAGTAGCCCAAGAGTTGGCGGTGGGTGGTGATGACTAGCTGCCTTCCTTCTAGTCTTACACTGCTAAGTTAGAGACGGCTAGTGCAGATAGTCCTCGTGTAGCTTTGCACGAAATTCAAAACAAACCAATATAATATAGTTGGAATACGAGTGTGATACATTCTTATAATTCTTGTCTTATAACAAGTATAAAATGAATAAAAAAACTGTTTAAATACTTTAAAGGAACTACCAAATGAGAAAACAAAAAACTGGGCAACAATGTTCAAGTACAAGGTTTTAAAGAATAGAATGATGACCGCGTTCCTCGCGTTCTCATATCGTAACTTTACCCAGAAATAAGTACCTTCAAGATCTGGTATTGTTTTGTGGTGTGTTTTTAGAGATATTATTTTCATCTGTAATTTATCTCGGAACTTTTGGATGACTGTTAAATCTATAAGCTTTGTGCGAATATGTGCGTGTGTTGTTTTTTAATGTTACTACGGCATAAGTACATTTTAGCACAATGAGTAAAAAGACATTAGTGTGTAAAGTGTAAATAATTAGCATCATATGCTTATATTGGAGACCCCAAGCTCTGTGTGTAAACATTTTTAAACTACTGCGAGTTGTTTTGAGAACATGAAGCTTACTTGAATATTAACCCTTTCGAAAGGGTTAAATAACACAAAAAAACAAAAACTTAGTATACATGCAGGAAGGCCTGTAATAAACTGTATGAAGATTTGCTTGTTTTTTGAATTTCGCGCAAAGCAACACGAGGGCTATCTGTGGTAGCCGTCCCTCATTTAGTAATGTAAGACTAGAGGGAAGGCAGCTAGTCATCACCACCCACCGCCAACTCTTGATCTACTTACTTTCTCAGGAACGAATAGTGAGATTAGTCGTAATATTATAACAACCCCATGGCTAAAAATAACGAGCGTGTTTGGAGTGATGGGGATTCAAACCTGCACCCCTCAGATTACGAGGCGAGCGCCGTAACCATGTGGTCATGACGGGCCTGTATCACATTCGCCATATTTATATTGCTGACGACACGTTTTGCTCAATCCAAGAGCTCTTCAGGCTGGCTGGGATACAACAAACACATCAGTGGTCGGAACAATATTTGTATATTCCATTCGATACACCAACAATTGGCCCCCAGTGGCACAGAGAAATGTTTGCGGGTTTGGAATCTCGTGGTGAGCAGAGTACAGATAACCTTTTATATAGGTTTATGCTTCTTAACAAACAACATAAGACATTAGTTTTAGGCTTATAATTCATTGTATTTTAATTTTAGTTGTCGTCGATTATTGATCCAAGTTTTATTTACTGTGTGATTGTTTCAGTCAACGCTGAAATTAAGAATCGATTTATGTTCGCTGAACCTTCACATTAGTTGTTCTCATTATTAGACCAATTTGTAGTCATTTAATAAAAAATTTGGTTTGTTTGAATTTCGCGCAGAGCTACTCGAGGGCTATCTGCGCTAGCCGTCCCTAATTTAGCAGTGTAAGGCTAGAGGGATGGCAGCTAGTCATCACCACCCGTCGCCAACTCTTGGGCTACTCTTTTACGAACGAACAGTGGGATTGACCGTCACATTATAACGCCCCCACGGCTGGGAAGGCGAGCATGTTTGATGCGACCGGGATTCGAACCCGCGACCCTCAGATTACGAGTCGAACGCCTTAACACACTTGGCCATGCCGGGCCAGCTGTATTTAAGACAATCACGTTATAATTCAAACTTTGTTTCTCAGTCAATCTATTCAAGTAATTATTGAAGGGATGGCCTTAAGATGAAAGTTTTAGCTACAATAGATTAAAAACATTGAGCAATGACTAGCTCATATACGTTTTACGTTTTCAAATCTGAGAAATAAAAATGACCCCATAAAAATGCTGCGCACGAATCAAAATAAACTGTTCCTTAGCACTGATATCAAACCTTTCAGGTGCTTCTCGTAACTGTTGTCTGGAGGAATGTATTGGGAAAATAATCTTCGCACAATACAACCAAGAAAAACGTTCGTGAAGAAAAAAGAAAAAAAAAACATTACGTAGTAATGACGACAATAAATTGGGATTAACTCATGTGACGCCTACTTTAGAGGACTTTCTAAGGTTATTGGTGAAGGTGATGTGCTTATACAATTTAGGCTTAAGCAATTATTTTCCGCATAAAATTAAAAGTGTGAATCAATAAAAGAAAGTATTTCTAAAACATTTAAACAGAACTTGATATAACTGTCAGGATTTTATAAAAAGAAACTATTTGTCATGAACAAAATTATACCTAATTTTTATATAGACAGTTACACGAGTGTTTCACTTTAATGTGTTGAGATAAACGTATATCTCAGTTTTAAATAACAGGCGTCATGGGTAGGAATCACACAAAAACTTATTTATTTGTGATATTTCGGTATTATCTGATTTTGCATCTTTTTTACATATTTCTTGTTTTTTTACAACTAAAATGTACATGATTTGTTATAGTCTTAGTGAAAAGTTACATAAAGAAGACTCGAACCTAGAATTTGCTTAGTAGGTCCTTAGACTCACTGTTGACCCACTAATTATATCTTTCATTCATTCAGCAGTTGGTTAATTAATACTTTTATTTCAGCTGAATAGACTATAACTTTGTCGTTAACGTACCTTCATATAATACAAAAACTAATTTTGCTGGTCGTGTAATAAAATAGACTTCAATTCAGTAAGAGCCCGGCATGGCCAAGCGTGTTAAAGCGTGCGATTCGTAATCTGAAGGTCGCGGGTTCGCATCACTTTCGCGCCAAACATGCTCGCCCTTTCAGCCGTGGGGGCGTTATAATGTGACGGTCAATCCCAATTTTCGTTGGTAAAAGAGTAGCTCAAGAGTTGGCGGTGGGTGGTGATAACTAGCTGTCTTCCTTCTAGTCTTACACTGCTAAATTAGGGACGGCTAGCACAGATAGCCCTCGAGTAGCTTTGTGCGAAATTCAAAAAAACAAGAAGCTTTATCGTAATTTAAATTGTGATTATTTATCAGTTTTACATATTATCCAATCACCATGCTGTCTTCTAGTGGCACAGCGGTAAGTTAAATTAGCTTATAACGCTAAAATGCGAGGTTCAATGCCCGCGACAAACAAAGTGCAGATATCCCATTGTGTTGATTTGCACTAAAACGAACAAACACTAAACCTTTCAGGCTCTGGAAGATTACATCTCCTACATCACATGCATTACATGTTCTTTAGATTGTTCCTTATTTTATTACTTCCTCAGTAACGATTTTATCGTGTGTTATTGTTTTTCTTCTAAACAAAACCTAAGTTACTTTGATATTTCTATCGAAAGAACGTTCATACTTGAATTTCCCTTAACGTTGTGGTGAACCAATCCAACATAATGATTAGAAAGAAACGTCTGTTTATAAGTTACGAGCCATCTTCGGTTAATCATGAAAACATAAAAATCAATCGCAGACATCAATTTCTCAGTACCTTCTCATTCCCTTCAGTGTTCCATTCCAAGTATGTCAATTCATATTTTGGTTATTTGTTCTTTAACATGTAATTACCTGGAAGGATGATACACATCAAGACTTATCAGCAAAATGTTCCTGAAGCTTACCAACTGCACAAGATTTATATAATAAAGAGTTCTCTCAACTGCCTGCCAACTCTTCCTAGAACCCTGTTTCGTGTATGACAAAACAACACGCGACATTTGGCAAGAAGAAAATAATATAATTAAAGTTATTATTGGATGTTTTATTGTAGATCGATAGTCACATTGCTTCAATGTATTTTTCTTTGTCAAAATATATGAAAAAAAATCTTACGCAATGTGTATATGTGCTTGCGTTTTTTTGCAATGAGCCACTCATGTTCTATTCCATAATCAATTTCTAATTACTTGAAAAATTACAGCTTTGCCTTTAACGTATGCATAGTTAAACTCTAAATTTGTTGTTTGTATCATTACAGAAATATGTTGTAACCAAGCAGTGGACTCTCTCAAGCTGAATAAAATACTAAATTACTAAAAGATAAAAGGAAACTCGTTGATCTACCGTCAACGAATCAGAAACCTGCAAATATATTCGTATACATATTGCGAAGAAAAGCTCAAACTATTTGAAAACATAATGATTCATCTTACTATACGCATAGTTTAACCCTAAATTGTTTTATTAAAACTAGGAAATCCTAGCAGCTGATAACCTGTTTTTTTATGTATTTTCGTATTAGTAAATTGGAACACACGTAATTATGGGAAATGACTGTGACGCTAGTGATCAAAAATCTCTTTTTTTTCTGGTTGCAGAAATTAAAACACCCTCTATTTAATTAGATTTTTAGAAAACGTTAACTTCTTAGCCTAAATTAAAAGCGTGTTAAGGCATTCGACTCGTAATCCGAGGGTCGCGGGTTCGAATCACCGTCGCACCAAACATGCTCGCCCTTTCAGTCGCGTGGACGTTATAATGTGACGGTCAATCCCACTATTTGTTGGTAAAAAGAGTAGTTGGCGGTGGGTGGTGATGACTAGCTGCCTTCCCTCTAGTCTCACACTGCTAAATGGAGATGGCTAGCTTTGCGCGAAATTCAAAGCAAACCAAACCAGCCAAGTGGAGACATATTGCATTTACCCGCTAATATTGGCCTCTGCAGATCAAAAGCTACTTGTGTTTTGGCATGTTTCAATGGCCTGGCATGGCCTAGCGCGTAAGGCGTGCGACTCGTAATCCGAGGGTCGCGGGTTCGCGCCCGCGTCGCGCTAAACATGCTCGCCCTCCCAGCCGTGGGGGTGTATAATGTGACGGTCAATCCCACTATTCGTTGGTAAAGAGTAGCCCAAGAGTTGGCGGTGGGTGGTGATGACTAGCTAATTAGGGACGGCTAGCACAGATAGCCCTCGAGTAGCTTTGTGCGAAATTCCCAAACAAACAATCATGTTTCAACCGTACATGGTTTTTGTTAAGCGCCATTAAGTTATTCTTCTCTCTTGGTGACGTTTTCATTTTAACGTTATTTTGTTAGAATTTTATCATTGCGTATATGAATGTGTTTTTTTTTCTAATAACAAAGCCACGTTGGGTCATTTGCTGAGTCCACCGAGGAGAATCGAACCTCTGATTTTAGCGTTGTAAATCCGTAAACTTACCGCTGTACCAGCGGGGGACGAGGGAAGACGAACGCACAAGAAATTCAAAATTCTGGAACGTATTTTGTTTTGATTTTTTCTTCATAAAGAAATAGACCATTGGACTATTTAATACAGAAGAACGTTATATTACTAATACTGTGGTGTTAATTTATATTACTAACGCTGTGGTGTTAATTTATATTACTAATACTGTGGTGTTAATTTATATTACTAATACTGTGGTGTTAATTTGTGTTACTCCAGAGTGCTCTCAAAACCTCTGTATACGTCACATTTGTCGCCGTCATCAGTTTTAAATAACCAATATTAAAATTAGCTAGCATGCCATCACTGTGAGTTCGAGGGTTCGAGTCTTGTTGTGGTCAAAACACAGACTGTATTCTAGGACCATGGATGCGCTATACGAGTGACAATCAAATCCAAACCATTCGGTCAAACAAGGGTTAATGGTGGTTATTACTCACTATATACTTTCCTTTTGGTTGATCAGTTCAAATTATCGACGGCTATGAGCAAAAAACTGTAAACAAGGAAAGTGTGACATATTCTCCAGTAATTATTGATTTCAAAAATACTTAATAGAGTTATAAATATCGTTAATAACTTTGCACTGACGCTGTTACTTAGACGTAAATAATACGTTTGTGCGTTTTCTGTGGAGAGTCTTCTTTTTTTTTTTTATAACAAAGCCACTTTGGGTTATCTGCTGAGCCCACCAAGTGGAATCGAACCCCTGATTTTAGCGGTGTAAATCCGTAGACTTACCGCTGTACCAGCGGGAGGCTTCTATGGAAAAAAAATAGTGTTGAGAAACTAAGAACTTTCCTTGTTCTTAAACGAATTGCATTTTTTTGTGTTTTTTTTTGAGGAGGGGGATTTATAGAACTATTCTAACGCTGCAAAAACACAATAGATGACCACCAGAAGCTATTGTGACACATTCTCATCTAAGACCAAGAAAAATAACGTTGGTAGAAATGAGGTGACAGCGTATATCGAAATCCTATTGCGTTGGTCCAGACTTAAGGCACAACCATAGGTGACAAGATAAACGTTTCTACAGAGACAAGACTGAAGGATCGATCACCCATCCGTAAACCAGCCTGTCTGAGATAACATTTGTTGGTAACAATGACCAGTTACTAAATCGGCCTGCATTATTAATTACTTGAATAAACAATAAAGAAACGGTCGCGAATGGAAGGTTAAACTTATAAGAGATACACAATAATTGTGCAAAGTCATCAGTAAACCAATCCTACAAAAGGCAGAGACAGCCATTGTTGTATTAACCTTGGCTGAGAACCTTGGCATATTTAGATAAACTATTCACTGTTTTATTACTAAGGAACTTACAGCCAGAGTCATACTAAAAACATGAGACATCACTGAGACAAGAAACACGTTTCAAATGAAAACACGACAAAAATAAAAAACAGAAAAATGAGTCGCTGAAGATGTGAACCCTCGTTTAAGACTACAAAATGTTTTACTTTGAAACACATTTAGGTGCCTCATTTTGACTAATCAACTAAATCACCGTGTCTCAATCAACTACATTACTTTTGTTTGTTAGATTCATTTCGGTTGCAGTGACACACAATAGGCTACCTTCGCTATGTTTACCGTGGTGAATCGATGGAACCTCGAACTTTAGCGTTATAAACCCTCAAGCTTACAGGAGGGCTACAAGCGACAGTGTTTGACTTGTTTCGAGACACAAATGTTCGTGTTTTGATATAAACTTATTACAATTTGTCTGTTAAAAATAAATATACATTTGTAATTTCTAGAAGCAAAGAGAGATAGATACAAGTGGTTTTTATGATGAAATATATAACTCTACTAAAATTAAACTACTGGATAGCTTTTGCGCAAAATTCTATAACAAAACACGCTATATTTATCTATACCTTTTATTTTGCTAGTTTTCGGATACATGTACAAAGACACGCAAGGTATATCTGCGGGCCGGGCATGGCCAGGTAGTTAAGGCACTCGATTCGTAATCTGAGGGTTGCGAATTCAAATCCCCGTCATATCAAATATGCTCGCCCTTTCAGCAATGAGGGCATTATAATGTACGATCAATCCCACTATTCGTTGGTAAAAGAGAATCCCAAGAGTTGGCAGTGGGTGGTGATGACTAGCTGTCTCCCTTCTAGTCTTACACTGCTAAATTAGGGATGGCTAGCGTAGATAACCCTCGTGTAGCTTTTCTCGAAATTCAAAAACAAACAAATAGGTCTATCTGCGCTAGCCTTCCCTAATTTTGAACTTATTGAATGAATGGAAAACAGCTGGTCAACAGCACTCACTGCTAAATTATGAGCTACAGATGTATGAACAAATAGGGAAATTAGATCGTCAATCTTATAACATGAACACAACCCCAAACCTGGAGGCGCTTTCTTCAATTTGTTTTTTCAATAATAGAACGCGCAGATAAACCCCGAAAGTCCATAATTCGGCACAGTAACAATTAGCCCAAGTTTATCCCAATATTTTATTATCAATCTTTATTAATAAACTTTGTTTAGAGAAGCCATTACTTCATTTGTCTGGATATGCAAAATCCCTTTGCTTCAAGCAAACATTTATTATCAATACGTATATCCTTACAGTTTGTTTATTGTCTCACAGTCCGCAATATTAACCACTAAACAACATTCGTGCGAAAACATTTGATTTGCGGTCCAATGTAGGATTCGTTTTGACAGTAGGAAATACTGTCTTTGCATCTATTATGTAACGAAACCAGTCTTTGCCTATTTACAAAACAATTATAAAAATTATGCGACGGCCGGGAATCGAACCCGGGTCAACTGCTTGGAAGGCAGCTATGCTAACCACTATACCACCGTCGCTGACATGTAACTCTTTACCATTAATGTTAGCTATACCTTTAAATAAATGTACTAATTCAATTTATTATAAATTCACGTACAAATCCATCTTTTCAATAATATAATTTGTATACAATTTTTAATTTAACTTTGTTTGTTACGACTGTATATTTCGTCTGTCATGCATGCCAGACAAAATCGTGTACATCTTTTTTATTTTTCTGCGTCTCTTCCGAGTTGTGTGTTTTCTTCATTTAAAACCGGTTTTCTACAATGTAAAACGTATAGTGTCTGTCCCCTCTAATGTGCTATGTATGTTCCGCCCACCAGAAGTATTGAACCGATGTTTAGCGTTGTAAACCTGCAGACTTACTGCTGAGCCACAAAATCAGTTCCTTAAATTTTTAACTGACAGACTAGAGCGAGGACAGCTAGTGAACAGCACTCACCGCCAACTTATACCTGTATTACCAAATAGTGGAAATAGATTGTCACACTTGTAACACACAGACAGCCCCAAAGTGCTAGGAACTTTATTTAATTTTTTTTTCAATATCAAAACACAAACATAAATCCTGAAGGTCCGTGGTTCGAAATATTGGATAGATAAAACAGTTTAAGAGAAACAAGACAGTTTACACAAACAGGTAACAAGCTGGGAATAGAAAATATTTGTTGTTGAATTCGACAGTAATTTCTAAAACTTGAATGAAAACACACTCATTTTAGAAATTACTAATGGCGTGTTTAGAAAAAAAAAAAACCTAGTGAAAAGTAGGACTAATAAGTACACTTTGCGTTATCGATCCACAATGGCTTAGTTTGTTTGTTTTGAATTTGGCGCAAAGCTACTCGAGGGCTATCTGCGCTAGCCGTCCCTAATTTAGCAGTGTAAGACTAGAGGGAAGGCAGCTAGTCATCACCATCCACCGCCAACTCTTGGGCTACTTTTTTACCAACGAATAGGGGATTGATCGTCACATTATAACGCCCCCACGGCTGAAAGGGTAAGCATGTTTGGTCCAACCGAGATGCGAACCCGCGATCCTCTGATTACGAATCGCACGCCTTAACACGCTTGGCCATGCCAGGCCCTCGCCACTGTATCAGGCCCGCTCAATAAATGTTTTCTATTGCCAGCCTGTTACCTGTTTGTGTGAACTGTCGTTTCTGTAAAACTGTTTTATTTATCCAATATTTCGAACCATGGACCTTCAGGATTTATGTTTGCGTTTTGATATTGAAAAGAATAAAAAAATTAAATAAAGTTTCCAGCACTTTGGGGCTGTCTGTGTGTTATAAGTGTGACAATCTATATTCACTATTTGATAATACAGGTATAAGTTGGCGGTGAGTGCTGTTCACTTTTACCAACTTCGCTCTAGTCTGACAGTTAAAAATTTAACTGAGTCTATAATAGGTAGCCCTTTTAATCGAAATTGGTTCACAAAGGTTTAAGTGAATAATTTAAAGACTGAGTTTCCACTCAATACTCTAGATTAACTAATTTAGATTTACCAAAATAGATCTTGTAGGTTAGTTTCTGAAATGTGGTCCTAATGGGCGCTGATGTACAAATGTAACCAGGATTTATTTAATACTTTCTGCAGTATACAATAATTATTTTATCTTAATTCATCCATTAACCATAATATTCGTTTCAATAAGCCCCCCAGTGGCTCAGCGGTATGTCTGCGGACTTACTACGCTAAAAACCAGGTTTTGATACCCTTGATGGGCAAAACAACAACAACGTTTCAATAAATGTATAATCTGATCAGTTATTAGAAAAATTAAAATTATCTTACACGTTCTTATAAATGAAATATTTTTGAAATTACCCTGTCTAGTTCGTAATAAACGGTTTCTATTGTCAGCCTGTTAAATATGTGTCTTCATGAATGGGGTTTTGTTTCTGTAATCCAGGAAAAATTTTACTTAGAGGCTATAACAATGATTGTTTGTGTTTTAATTTCGCGCACAGCTACTCGAGGGCTATCTGCTCTAGCCGTCCTTCATTTAGCAGTGTAAGACAAGGGGAAAGGCAGCTAGTCATCACCACCCACTGCCAACTCTTGGGCTACTCTTTTACTAAGGGTTGGAAGAATTGACCGTCACGTTATAACGCCCCCACGGCTGATAGGGCGAGCATGTTTGGTGCGACCACGATTCGAACCCGCTACCCTAGGATTACGAATCGCACCCCTTAACTCACCTGGCCATGCCAGACCCCTATAGTAACGAACGATTTTACTTAGAAGCTATATGAATATTCTCCCAAATATCTGTGAAGAGGGGACAGACGTTTTACATTGTAGAAAACCGGTTTTACATGAAGAAAACACACAACACGGAAGAGACGCAGAAAAATAAAAAAGATGTACACGATTTTGTCTGGCATGCATGACAGTGTAGATCACGAAATATACAGTCGTAACAAACAAAGTTAAATTAAAAATTGTATACAAATTACATTATTGAAAAGATGGATTTGTACGTGAATTTATAATAAATTGAAGTAGTACATTTATTTGAAGATATAGCTATATTTATTTATTCAATATAAAATATGATATCAACATTAATGGTAAGGAGTTACATGTCAGCGACGGTGGTATAGTGGCTAGCATAGCTGCCTTCCAAGCAGTTGACCCGCGTTCGATTCCCGGCCGTCGCAGAATTTTTATAATTGTTTTGTAAATAGGTAAAGACTGGTTTCGTTACATAATAGATGCAAAAACAGTATTTCCTTCTGTCAAAACGAATCCTACATTGAACCGCAAATCAAATGTTTTCGCACGAATGTTGTTTAGCGGTGAATGTTTCGAACTGTGAGACAATAACCAAACTATAAGGATTTACGTATTGATAATAAATGTTTGCTTGAAGCAAAGGGATTTTGCATATCCAGACAAATAAAGTAATGGCTTCTCTAAACAAAGTTTATTAATAAAGATTGATAATAAAATATTGGGATAAACTTGGGCTAATTGTTACTGTGCCGAATTATCGACTTTCGGGATTTATCTGCGCGTTCTATTGTTGAAAAAACAAATTGAAGAAAGCGCCTCCAGATTTGGGGCTGTGTTCATGTTATAAGATTGACGATCTAATTTCCCTATTTGGTCATACATCTGTAGCTCATAATTCGCGAAAGGTTATCTACGCTAGCCATCCCTAATTTAGCAGTGTAAGACTAGAACGGAGACAGCTAGTCATCACCACCCACTGCCAACTCTTGTGATTCTCTTTTACCAAAGAATAGTGGGATTTATCGTCACATTATAATGTCTTCATGGCTGAAAGGGAAAGCATATTTGGTGTGACGGGGATTCGAATCCGCGACCCTCTGATTACGAATCGAGTGACTTAAGTACGTGGCCATGCCTGGCCCGCAGATATACCTTGCGTATCTTTGTACATATGTCCGAAAACTAACAAAATAGAAGGTATAGATAATTATAATATGTTTTGTTATAGAAATTCGCGCAAAAGCTATCCAGTAGTTTAATTTTAGTAGAGTTATATATTTCATCATAAAACCACTTGTATCTATCTCTCTTTGTTTCTAGAAATTACAGATGTATATTTATTTTTAACAGACAAATAGTAATAAGTTTATATCAAAACACGAACATTTCTGTCTCGAAACAAGTCAAACACTGTGTTACACGAGGGCTATCTGCGCTAGCCGTTCCTAATTTAGCAGTGTAAAACTAGAGAGAAGGCAGCTAGTCATCACAACCCACCGCTAACTTTTTGACTCATCTTTTTACCAACGAATAGTGGAATTGAGCGTACCATTATAATGTCTGCACGGTTGAAAGGGCGAGCATGTTTGGTGCGACAGGGTTTCGAACCCACGATCCTCGTATTACGAGTCGAACGCCTTAACCCACTTGGCTATGGTGGGCCTGATACAATGGCGAAGTTAATACTAAGTAGATTACATATGTTATCTCGTGTTTAACTCCGTTAGTAGGTTGTAATTAAAAACACACACACACACATGAAGAGATTTGTGTATACAGTATTTTAGTTTCAATTAATTTATTTTAGCATAGTATTGCACTGGGACATTCAAAATTTTGTAGAAATTACCACAAGAGAGTAATAGAAAAATTATACAAGGCTGATATCACAGGTTATGTATACTCACTCTGTGTTTAACAATCGGAATGAAACAATATGGTAAAAAAGGAGTAAGTTAAATTATATTACAAGTGCAAAGTTAAATGTAAATTACATCATTAGAAACAATCATACAATCGGTGGATAAAATTAAATAAATCACCAGTTTATGTTCCTTCTACATGAAAACGAACTGTATTAGAGGTACAGTTACATGCTGAAACTTACACTCTGATTAGCTGTCATTCAACCATTCAAAAGGTGCCACATCAGCACAATACTTATAAAAGTGCAGGCACTCACACTACCCCCAGCAGTAGGGTGGGTACTATGATAGAAATGCTACAGGATAATATAAGTCAAAGTTTTTACTGACAAAAGGAAATTTATGTGATTAACTGAGATGCAATTTCATGATTCAGTAGATTTTGTAAATCAACTCTGAAGATGGTTTGTGAAACTGGTACTGTGGATAATAGAAACGATTCATGTAAAAAGCTCAGCGTCTTCAAACACGATGTTACTTAAATCAGAATACTCTTTCGACGTGATACACTACAAGCAATAGAGATCTTGCTGACGGTGTACTTGTAAGTACAGATATAACTTTTAAATTTAGAATAGTAAGGTATACATCAACATGAAGAGATTTCAATAGATGCTCCAAAACTATTGCTTCGGACAGATGACCAAACCACTAGGCTTAAATAGGCATCAGACTTCAGACAGTGGGATGATAAAAGCTAGTGGAAGATATCTTAATTCAAATGTTCTGGTGACAATCAATAGTATTTTGTTCGAATAACAACAACACAGTCAACCTATATATTTAGTGCTAAAGGACCAGTACAAGCGTGGGATAAATCTCAGCCAATGGTACTGGAAGTCTACCCTAAATTGATGGCACATTAGCTGCTAACAAGTACAAGAACGTTATCATCCATCAATCCAGTCTTTCAGAAATCAGATCCATTGATTCCAAACATGGAATAAACAGAAGGATTAGAAAGAGAGAGTCCGTAGTCCTTGATTGTCCTGCACAAAACCAGTTCATGTATGTTATTAGGGTTGTATAGGTTTATATGGAGACTGAGGGAGTCAAATGACAACAAAAAGACTTGGTTGATTTATAAAGGAATAATACCAAGCGTTTGGAACGACCCTTAATAATCATAAGTGTACGAGTTGTGGTAGCACTAAAACAAATACAAAATCGCACGTTCGATAGCTTATTCGTATCTTTTGTAATATTGAATTGTACTAATGTCAGTGGCTCAGCAATAAGTATGAGGGTTTATAGAACCAAAAACTGGGGTTTCATACTTATTGTGGGCACTGCAGAGACAGCCCTTTGTGTATGTGAAATTATTTATTGTTTGTGACTCTTGTATGTGTATCTTTCGTTCATTTATGTAATTATTTCCAGTACTATATATATATAAGTATTATTTTATTTGTTTTATTAGTAAGCATAAAATCTTTATAAGAGGAAGTCAGTACTGTGCCGATTGTAGAGATACAGTCCGGATTTTTAGTGTTATGATACATCACGATTACTACTGACCCACTGGGCCCGGCATGGCCAAATGGGCTAAGGCGTTTGACTCGTCATCTGAGGATCGCGGGTTCGAATCCCCCTCGTACCAAACGTGTTCGCCCTTTCAGCCGTGGAGGCGATATAATGTGACGGTGAATCCCACTATTCTTTGGTTCGTTGGTAAAAGAGTAGCCCAAGAGTTGGGGGTGGGTGGTGATGATTAGCTGCCTTCCCTATAGTCTTCTTACACTGCTAAATTAGGGACAGCGAGCGCAGATAGCCCTCGTGTAGCTTTGCGCGAAATTTAAAAACAAACAAATCTCTACCATATACTTCACTTTTTTTTCTCCAAATCGTATGCTTTTCTGGTGTTTATTTAACACACAATTATTTAAAATTAGACTTTTACGTATATGTAACGACAGTTTTCAATACTTTTAAGCGCAGATAGCCTAGTTGCTTTGCGCCATAAAACGCCAATACTGTTAAAGAAACATACAAACATATTTTTAAAATATTTCTTATTAAAATATATGTATAAACAATTTACCAACTTTCAAAGTTGTTTCATCTTATACCACTGTAACACATCACATTCAAATATATACACGCTATTAACTTAAACATTAACAGGAGAAAAAGAGAAAAACTGAAGGCTTTCTAACATAAATTTATATGTAGAAGTCTATAAGATATAATGAAATAATTTATCCGTAATACATATTAGTAGCTAGTTTGACAAGTTATTACTATAATTTATTCAAACTACTTATTCATTCCCAAATCTACAACAGCTGATCACTTCATACTTGTAATATAAATGAATCAAACGTTAACATTTGCAAGTTTTAACAGAATAACTCGCATATTACGATTTACAAACGCCATATAATTTCCTTTTATATAGTATATATATATAAACATATCTTAGATATCATTAGTTTGTTTTAACAATATACATTGAATGAGACGAAAAGACTATTATAAGCTGGTTAAAATAACGTTAAACCACAAAAACACTTTAAAAGACTTCTTAGTGGCTTCGGTGCAGTAAAACACAGTATACGTAGCAGAAAGAGTACGTTTATCAAAGCATTAAATGACAAGAAGGCAGAATAATTCTTGTATTAAGGATTTCCTAACTATAAAGTTATTCATGAAACTGGGTCTATAAGATAAGGACTGAATGACAATCACACCATTTTATCTCCTTTGTTTTTATCGTAACTATGTGGAAATCAATTAGGAGAGGATATCTTTCTTATTATCATGACATACACAGCCGTCTTTGGGAAAGTTATCCCTCGTAATAACGGGTTGAGTGTATAGACTTACAGCCGCCAATGTCTGCACCTATATTCAAGTCAACACTTGCTGTAATTATTAGATGTTTCCTAATGTCCGTTACTGGAAGATCAGTAAGATGGGGTCAGACAAAGCCGTTTAATCATCTCTCACGAAATCTTAAAATGTGGTAGAAAGAAATGACCCAGTCACTTTCTTCTGACACACACCTACGCTTCAAGCAGCTCTTTGAGGAATTACAATCACGTTAGTAAGATTATGTTATGATAGTAATAGAGGTTTATATAAATGTTATATGAAGAAGTGAGTATTACATCCTTCGTTTGTAGTTTATGAAAAGACAAGGAACCACGTGATTCAAAAGGCTTTCGTTTCCATTGGTCAACACGTACCAGCGTATTTAACGTGTTTAATATTTTGAAGTTCTTTATAAAGCTGAGACAATCAGAAGAACATTACGTGGTAATCATAATGTTTTTAAGACAGCTACTGGTACCATGGCAACGGCATGGAAATCAATTAACAAATTCAGAAAGTTTAAGAATATACTTAACGTTGTCGTGAAATACAAAACTGTTTTTGGATGTGTTATCAACGCATTATTGAGGAAGACGGATTTCAAGTGATTTGGACAGGATAAACGAACTGTTTTTTTGTACGAAGAACACTGTAGTTCCATAGAGAAATTCGGTACTAATTTAAATAGACATATATCTGAAGAACATACATATAGCCTGAAGAGAAACTTTATATGAAAATGAAACTCGTCGTCGGAAATCCAAACAAAAATATTGGGTACATGACCAATAAATGTCTACAAATACAATTAACATGTTGGCATTGTTCGTGATAAAGTTCTAACTTCTTCTTTTCATTTAACGACGACGTTTCGGGCTCCATATTGAGTTTTTCTTCAGGTCATTTCTAGCTTTATTAATGACGAAACTACTTAGGAACTTCCAGAATACAAGCCTGCGATAAACAGTGCAAATATGGTAGACTTGTCCACTACATCTTTTTAAGAATACTGTTAATACTCTTATATTTGGAAACATTTCTTGTTATTGCTTCTGAAACAAGAGATATTACTCTATCATGCGTAAGTGTTTGCTTTTGTTTGTTCTTGAACTTCGCGAAAAACTATCAAAGGGCCATCTACGCTAGCCGTTGTTAATTTTGCAGTAACAAACTAAAGGGAAGACAGCTAGTCAACAACACCCACCGCTCGTTGTTGGACTACACTTTCATCAACGAATAGTGAGATTGACCATTTGATTTTAACGCCCCCACGATAAAAGGCGAGCATATTCTGTGAATGGGATTTGAGTCAGCATTCCACACCTAGCGAGTCTAAGCGCCCTAACCATCAGGTCATGCCAGGATATGTGTGTAGGTAAATATAGGGCCAATAACAAATGTGTTTTAACCTTCTTAGCGGCTTTAACGCACTAAAACATAGCATTTAATTCTTAGAGATATACGTTCACTAGGAATTCAGTGCTGATTCATTTAAGTTCAGCGACTATTGGATGATCGATTGAGCGATTTGAATAACAGGTTGATCTCAGAGCACAATACGTGGATGACAATAACTTTAAAATGTTGGCGGTAAAACAGGATGAGTTATGTGAGTTGGCTTAGTTAGCAAGCCAAGCTACAAGAAATCCAAATGTATGAGCATATTACGACAAATGTTAAATGACAAAAACTGTCATTGACTTCACAATTGCAGTTTCATTTCCCCTGGGAATGAACAGGGGAAAGATGTAAAACATGATGAGTTATGTGAGGAGGAATGAATAGGAGAAGATGTAAAACATGATGAGTTATGTGAGGGGGAAGGGGTAGATGTAAAACATAATGAGTTATGTGAGGGGGAAGGGGTAGATGTAAAACATGATGAGTTATGTGAGGGGGAAGGGGAAGATGTAAAACATGATGAGTTATGTGAGGGGGAAGGGGAAGATATAAAACATGATGAGTTATGTGAGGGGGGGAGATCAGTTTAAGTCCCACAATGAATAAGATCAGTAGGAAACGAGGGTCATGGTAGAGATTTCTGTTGAAGAGCCTCTTGAACAAACAGCAAGGAAACGGATGAAGCAGAGCAACGGAAACCACGATTTCTCCACCAGTTGAGTAACAACCAAAAGAACGTATCGATTATCAGCGACATATCCTGAGCGAGCTTTTCAGTCTTTTCTAATTAAATATTCACGCTTTCTTTCACAAATAAAAAGGGCTACAGAAGATACTAAATCTTATTAAAGAATCTTTGCTTTGTGTTCAGTATTATTGAAGAACGTAAAACACTGAAGAAAAATAGAAATGAAACTGGAAGGCTTTCTTGATTGTAGTTAAGCACAAAGCTACACAGCGGGCTATCTGTGCTGTGCCCACAATAATACCGGGTGTTTTTAGTGTTATAATCCTTCAATCTTACCACTGAGCCATTGGAGTTCTGAAATACTTATAATTCACTTTGTATTTGTACATTACTTGAGAAGATTTTGAAAACATTATAAAATGTCACCAACTTAAATTTTAGAATAAAACAATATAATTATGCGACGTGTATCAGTGAGTGTGCAAATAAATTTATTTCATAAAGAAACAAGTACAGGTTGCAGATATCAGTTTTGTAGTTTTCATTCCTCATATAAAAGTAATCATCTTAACTTTCGTTTAGTTTTAAATCAAAGTTTACTCTCTGAGAATTCCAACTATATGTTGCTATTTACATGAAAGGCAGAGTGAATTTTACTTTTATTCAGAGTTTCAAAGATATAAACTTTTCCGAGTTGTGTGTTTTCTTCATTTAAAACCGGTTTTCTACAATGTAAAACGTCTGTCCCCTCTTCACAGATATTTGGGAGAACATTCATATAGCTTCTAAGTAAAATCGTTCGTTACAATAGAGGTCTGGCATGGCCAGGTGAGTTAAAGGGTGGGACTCGTAATCCTAGGGTAGCGGGTTCGAATCGTGGTCGCACCAAACATGCTCGCCTTGTCAGCCGTGGGGGCGTTATAACGTGACGGTCAATTCTTCCAACCCTTGGTAAAAGAGTAGCCCAAGAGTTGGCAGTGGGTGGTGATGACTAGCTGCCTTTCCCCTTGTCTTACACTGCTAAATTAAGGACGGCTAGAGCAGATAGCCCTCGAGTAGCTGTGCGCGAAATCAAAACACAAACAATCATTGTTATAGCCTCTAAGTAAAATTTTTTCTGGATTACAGAAACAAAACCCTATTCTTGAAGACACATATTTAACAGGCTGACAATAGAAACCGTTTATTACGAACTAGACAGGGTAATTTCAAAAATATTTCATTTATAAGAACGTGTAAGCTAATTTTAAGTTTTCTAATAACTGAACAGATTATACGTTTATTGAAACGTTGTTTTGAATAAAGCACAAAGCTACACAATGGGCTATCTGTGCTCTGCCCATCAAGGGTATCAAAACCTGGTTTTTAGCGTAGTAAGTCCGCAGACATACCGCTGAGCCACTGGGGGGCTTATTGAAACGAATATTATGGTTAATGGATAAATTAAGATAAAATAATTATTTTATACTGCAGAAAGTATTAAATAAATCCTGGTTACATTTGTACATCAGCGCCCATTAGGACCACGTTTCAGAAACTAAGCTACAAGATCTAATTTGGTAAATCTAAATTAGTTAATCTAGAGTATTGAGTAGAAACTCAGTCTTTAAATTATTCACTTAAACCTTTGTGAACCAATTTCGATTAAAAGGGCTACCTATTATAGACTCAGTTAAATTTTTAACTGACAGACTAGAGCGAAGTTGGTAAAAGTGAACAGCACTCACCGCCAACTTATACCTGTATTATCAAATAGTGAATATAGATTGTCACACTTATAACACACAGACAGCCCCAAAGTGCTGGAAACTTTATTTAATTTTTTTATTCTTTTCAATATCAAAACGCAAACATAAATCCTGAAGGTCCATGGTTCGAAATATTGGATAAATAAAACAGTTTAACAGAAACAACACAGTTCACACAAACAAGTAACAAGCTGGCAATAGAAAATATTTATTGAGCGGGCCTGATACTGTGGCGAGGGCCCGGCATGGCCAAGCGTGTTAAGGCGTTCGATTCGTAATCCGAGGGTCGCGGGTTCGAATCCCGGTTGCACCAAACATGCTTACCCTTTCAGACGTGGGGGCGTTATAATGTGACGATCAATCCCACTATTCGTTGGTAAAAAAGTAGCCCAAGAGTTGGCGGTGGATGGTGAGGACTAGCTGCCTTCCCTCTAGTCTTACACTGCTAAATTAGGGACGGCTAGCGCAGATAGCCCTCGAGTAGCTTTGCGCCAAATTCAAAACAAACAAACAAACAAACTAAGCCATTGTGGATCGATAACGCAAAGTGTACTTATTAGTCCTACTTTTCACTAGGTTTTTGTTTTCTAAACACGCCATTAGTAATTTCTAAAATGAGTGTGTATTCATTCAAATTTTAGAAATGCTCTGTCGAATTCAACAACAAATATTTTCTATTCCCAGCTTGTTACCTGTTTGTGTAAACTGTCTTGTTTCTGTTAAACTGTTTTATTTATCCAATATTTCGAACCACGGACCTTCAGGATTTATGTTTGTGTTTTGATATTGAAAAAAAAATTAAATAAAGTTCCTAGCACTTTGGGGCTGTCTGTGTGTTATAAGTGTGACAATCTATTTCCACTATTTGGTAATACAGGTATAAGTTGGCGGTGAGTGCTGTTCACTAGCTGTCCTCGCTCTAGTCTGTCAGTTAAAAATTTAAGGAACTGATTTTGTGGCTCAGCAGTAAGTCTGCAGGTTTACAACGCTAAACATCGGTTCAATACTTCTGGTGGGTGGAACATACATAGCCCATTAGAGGGGACAGACGTTGTACATTGTAGAAAACCGGTTTTAAATGAAGAAAACACACAACTCGTAGGAGACGCAGAAAAATAAAAGAGATGTACACGATTTTGTCTGGCATGCATGACAGTGTAGATCACGAAATATACAGTCGTAACAAACAAAGTTAAATTAAAAATTATATACAAATTATATTATTGAAAATATCGATTTGTACGTGAATTTATAATAAACTGAATTAGTACATTTATTTAAAGGTATAGCTAATATTATATATTCAATATAAAATATGATATCAACATTAGTGGTAACGACTTACATGTCAGCGACGGTGGTATAGTGACCCGGGTTCGATTCCCGGCCGTCGCATAATTTTTATAATTGTTTTGTAAATAGGTAAAGACTGGTTTCGTTACATAATAGATGCAAAGACAGTATTTCCTACTGTCAAAACGGGAAGGGGTAGATGTAAAACATAATGAGTTATGTGAGGGGGAATGAATAGGGTAAGATGTAAAACATGATGAGTTATGTGAGGGGGAAGGGGTAGATGTAAAACATGATAAGTTATGTGAGGGGGAAGGGGTAGATGTAAAACATAATGAGTTATGTGAGGGAGAATGAATAGGGTAAGATGTAAAACATGATGAGTTATGTGAGGGGGAAGGGTTAGATGTAAAACATGATGAGTTATGTGAGGGGGAAGGGGAAGATGTAAAACATGATGAGTTATGTGAGGGGGGGAGATCAGTTTAAGTCCCACAATGAATAAGATCAGTAGGAAACGAGCGTCATGGGAGAGATTTCTGTTGAAGAGCCTCTTGAACAGACAGCAAGGAAACGGATGAAGCAGAGCAACGGAAACCACGATTTCTCCACCAGTTGAGTAACAACCAAAAGAACGTATCGATTATCAGCGACATATCCTGAGCGAGCTTTTCAGTCTTTTCTAATTAAATATTCACGCTTTCTTTCACAAATAAAAAGGGCTACAGAAGATACTAAATCTTATTAAAGAATCTTCGCTTTGTGTTCAGTATTATTGAAGAACGTAAAACACTGAAGAAAAATAGAAATGAAACTGGAAGACTTTCTTGATTGTAGTTAAGCACAAAGCTACACAGCGGGCTATCTGTGCTGTGCCCACAATAATACCGGGTGTTTTTTAGTGTTATAATCCTTCAATCTTACCACTGAGCCATTGGAGTTCTGAAATACTTATAATTCACTTTGTATTTGTACATTACTTGAGAAGATTTTGAAAACATTATAAAATGTCACCAACTTAAATTTTAGAATAAAACAATATAATTATGCGACGTGTATCAGTGAGTGTGCAAATAAATTTATTTCAAAAAGAAGCAAGTACAGGTTGCAGATATCAGTTTTGTAGTTTTCATTCCTTATATAAAGTAATCATCTTATCTTTCGTTTAGTTTTAAGTCAAAGTTTACTCTCTGAGAATTCCAACTATATATTGCTATTTACATGAAAGGCAGAGTGAATTTTACTTTTATTCAGAGTTTCAAAGATATAAAAGTAAACTTCACTCTGCCTTTCATGTAAGTAGCAATATATAGCTGGCATTTTCAGAGAGTAATCTTTCACTTAAAACTAAACGAAAGTTTAAGGAAAACCGAATTTATCTCAGTGCGGTTCAAATACATAAAACTATTTGTTATTATTTGAAATTAAGCAAGAATTCTCAAAATAATGACTACTATAGTCTTTTCACTATTTTATATTTATTTAAAGTACTCCAAGGGTCATATTAAAGTCAAAGAAGCATTTATGACGTCATAGCTAAGTAACAAAATCAACAAAAGATCTTGAAACTAAAATACCATTTTTTCTAGGTTCTGTAACTTCAGATAAAATTACTCACTCTAGTGGTACAGTGGTAAGTCCTCTGAATTTGGATATTCGTAGTAGATATAACACAGATTGAGCATTGTGAAGCTTTGTGCTCAACTACAAAGAAAAAACAGAATTACGCAAAAATATTACATCAAATCTTGTTTTACCGCAAAGCTACAGAATGGACTATCTGCTCTGCCTACAGCAGAGAACTAAGCCCTAGATTTTAGCATTGCTAGTCCATAAATTTACCGAACATCCACCAGGAGACGCTATATCTTAAAGATAAAAATACATGCATTTCTTAAAAACGAACAGTCTACAATCGGTGGTATATTTACAGCTCTTGTATCGCTGTTACACTAGATTTTCGTTTTTCTTAATCAAAATGATTTATCTTATTAATTCTTAAAGTTAAGCTTAACATTATAGTATCGACAAGTTATTTTTATTATCCAAGTTAAGAATAATCGATTACAGTTTGATCCTGTGATAGAACTCTGGATTTTGGATCCGATGTGTGAGTTTTACAACGTGTATTACTACAAACCATTCTCCTCACTTTAAGCTGTGTATGTGCTTGCGTGTGTGTGTGTGTGTTCTCATAGCAAAGCCACATCGGTCTATCTGCTGAGACCACCGAGGGGAATAGAATTCCCGATTTTAGCGTTCTGAATCCGTATACATACCGCTGTACCATCACCATGGGAATGTGTGTGTTACAAGTGTGACAGTGATTCTACTGACGTGAACGGTGGATCGTAGGGAGCTGCTAACTGGTTGCCCTCTCTTTTATCAGTATGTAATTCAAAATTAGGAAAGGTGGGAATCAGTGAATACAAATCCATTTAAATAATTTGAAGATGATCTCGTTTGTGGTTTATTTTATATTGGAAGTCGTTGGTTATATTTAACCCTTCGTTTCGAGAGGTATAACAGTTCAAAGTTCGGTATAACACAGTAACACTACAGTAAAGATCAGGAACGTCTGAAATTACTGTAAAATGACCACTTCAATATTTTCGAAAAGTCCATAAAGTCCATTATCTTCTGATTTTTTTTTAAACTACTTGACCTTCACGTAAGTTACTTAAATTCTGTGTAGAATAAAAATTCCACTTTTTTGGGGGTGTAAAGCCCCCTCAACTCTTTAGTGCTGGCTACGCCCCTGGAATTGTCCATAATGTACAGTATTTTATAAATCTAGTTTTTCAAAATGTAAGCAAGTTATTATTATTACAATAAATAAAAACTGGAATCTCAGATCCGAAAAAAACAACAAAACGGACGAATCAGCTGCGCTGGTCCAAATGGACGCATTACGTCAATGACATTTTAATTATATTTGTTTTTCAGTAATTCATTAATAATTTATTATTTTACGATATAAATATATCACACAAAAAAAGGCGTCGCTAGTATTAATGTCAGTCAAAAAACAAAAGGAGGTAGTAATAGTTCACTCTGAGGAAGAGGGACCCGGTCCCCTCACTTTTCATCTGATTCAGTAAAAACTGCATCATAATTAGGAAAATTACTCTCAAAAATCAAGACAATCCATGAAACTTAATTCAGTATACAAGAGTTTCCAGGACCCTAGGGTAAGTACTGGTCCCCGGCCATAATAGGCGCCCTGGGGCGCACATTGCTTCACTTCACTCGTTCAAATACACCTTGGGCTCCTACACTGTAAAATATTGGATAACTGTAAATTACTGTTAGCTTACGGTTACTTTACTGTAAAACATTGTTTTAGATGGGAAATACACAATGAAAATAAAATTGTTTCTCTCAGCCTCACGATAACTAGACAGTAATTCTGCACACAGACAATCGAGTAAACCCCAATACGCACGTTTTTTTGAAGAACACGTCATTAGCAATGACTACATATGATGTGGTGGTCAGATTTAAAGATTAAAACAAACGAGCGTTACGAGTGAATAAATAGCAAGGGCTTGCAAGAGCATGGGGTGGGGGTGGGGGCAAGCAGGGGCCCAGGCCCGCCACAATAAATATGCATACGAACTTGGTGATATTGGAATGTGTAATGCTGTTTGTTTTTACGCATATGACGAATGTGCATGTGTCGATATATTGTGTACATAAACGTATAATGTGTGCATCTGGATGTGTTTAATGTAATTTCCTCTTCCACAATAGCGAGGAAACTTTGATTCCTACGCACGTTCTTCAATGATACTAATAACGCCTACTATTGATATACTTGAATTCAAATGCGAGATAAAAAAAAAAAAACAACATTCCTTTTAATGAATTCAGTGAATCAATAGTGCATTGCTCAGAGCTTCGAACAGTTCGTTGTCTTAAACCTGACATATCAAAACGTCAGTGGTTTTGTGTTTTTTTCTTTCCAGGCACATCTCTGCTTAAGGCTATCACATGCTATTCACGGTAAATCTTTTGATAAATAATTACAAAGCTTGTGCAAGGAATATTTAATTCTGAAATATATTTACTTTCGAGCTGGTGATGTTAAATATTACAGATTCTAGTATGAGCAAATGTTGATATATGTGCATACTTTAAATTCCATACGTAAAACCACTGTGACAATACTGCAGTAGCAATGCTTGCGCGCACACACACACATACACTAGCAACCACAACTGAATATTTTAGGCCTATACGTGGTCGGAAAAAAAATCTTAACAAAACATAAGCACAAAAGAAATAAAACAAATCAGACAAAATGTTTGAGAATTGTTCACGATGTAGTAAGATTTTTTTTTCGAATTCGTTTGCATCAAGATAAAAAATCAGAAAACGGCTTTGATACTTTTGGTTAGTTGGTTTTCCAATCTGCAACAGTAATCACACCAGGTGCTATGTTTCCACTGGTCAGCGAATGGATGTTAAGATACGAAGTTCTGATATGCAAGTAACAACAAAACAATATTAGAATATTTAACCTTTCTTCTTTGATTTATTAATAAGATCTTTGTCGTAAAATATATCTCAGGACGACTGGTATGGGTATTAACATTTTTACTAATAAGGCCAAGAACAACGTCATCACGAGCAACGAAAAATTAACCTGAAAATGACCTAAGAACGTCGAAGTGAGTTTCTCGTCATCATGAAGACCTTTATCCTGTTCTATTCCTCTTTTCTTTAATATCATAGGTACAATCCATAATTAAAGCCCGGCATGGCCAGGTGGGTTAAAGCGTTCCACTCGTAATCTGAGGGTCGCGGGTTCGAATCCCGTCGCACCAAATATGCTCGCCATTTCAGCAGTGAGAGCGTTATAATGTGTCGGTCAATCCTAGTATTCGTTGGTAAAAGAGTAACCCAAGAGTTGACGGTGGGTGGTGATGACTAGCTGCCTTCTCTCTAGTCTTACACTGCTAAATTAGGGACGGCTAGCGCAGATAACCCTCGTGTAACTTTGTGCGAAATTCAACACAAACCCTAATTAAAATGGCGGCAACACTGCAGCAAAACACTTGCTACGCTGCCAAAACGATGTATGAATATTCTGAACTCGCATTTAAAATTGTTTCGTTAGAAATACTTCAAAAGGTATATATTTGTAACTTAGTGGTTAATACTGACACTTAATAACTAACAATTTAGTACGTTTAATGTATATGAAAGATCGAATAAATTACGTCTGTAACATTATGAAAATTAAAGAAAACGAATTATTATACGTAAAGTCTCGTCTATTGCTTATCAGCCACAGATTGTGAGAACTTACTGATAATGATTCATCTTACTATACGCATAGTTTAACCCTAAATTGTTTTATTAAAACTAGGAAATCCTAGCAGCCGATAGCCTGTTTTTTTATGTATTTTCGTATTGGTAAATTAAAACACACGTAATTATGGGAAATGACTGTGACGCTAGTGATCAAAAAATCTATTTTTTTTTCTGGTTGCAGAAATTAAAACACCCTCTATTTAATTAGATTTTTAGAAAACGTTAACTTCTTAGCCTAAATTAAAAGCGTGTTAAGGCATTCGACTCGTAATCCGACGGTCGCGGGTTCGAATCCCGGTCGCACCAAACATGCTCGCCCTCCCAGCCGTGGGGGCGTTATAATGTGACAATCAATCCTACTATTTGATGGTAAAAAGAGTAGCCCACGAGTTGGCGGTCGGTGATGATGACTAGCTGCCTTCCCTCTAGTCTTACACTGATAAATTAGGGAGGGCTAGCGCAGATAGCCTTCGAGTAGCTTTGCGCGAAATTCAAAAACAAACAAACAAACCTAAATGAAATATTTTTGGATAATGGTAACTTCTGTACAGGAAGTGTCAATGTCTCTTTCGTTTGAAATGTATTTTTATTTTTATATATATATTTACGTGTCCACAGACAGACATACTGTTTTTCTCTTGTTTCTTATTTCTTTCTTTTTCTCCCGAATAATTTTCAATCGACCACATTTTTTTATTCATTTCTGTCAGATTTACTTGAAACTGGATCAAATTGTGCTTTGATTCAAATTGCTCAGGGTCCGACATGGCCAAGCGTGTTAAGGCGTGCGACTCGTAATCTGAGGGTCACGGGTTCGCATCCCCGTCGCGTCAAACATGCTCGCCCTTTCAGGCGTGGGGGCGTTATAATGTGACGGTGAATCCCACTATTCGTTGGTAAAGAGTAGCTCAAGAGTTGGCGGTGGGTGATGATGACTAGCTGCCTTCCCTCTAGTCTTACACTGCTAAATTAGGGACGGTTAGCGCAGATAGCCCCCGTGTAGCTTTGCGCGAAATTCATCCTCCGTATTTCAGACAATTCACACTGGATTTGGTTCAACGATATTTTTTGACGAGTCCCATCAATGTTCATAAAATATGTGGAATATGTCCCTCTTTCGTCATTATTTGGAGTCAACATTTATATAAACCCATAATTTTAGTGATTTTGGTCAATTACATGGTTTCAACCAATCTACATTGAATTTCGTACAAGATATTTGTCTACAAGAACCAACATTAGCAAACAGATATATATATTGTGATAATTGTTTTGTTACATCACACGAGATTTGCTACTACGATACTCTGTTGCGTGTCCAAAGTAGTGATAATTTTCAATTTTACTATATTCATCACAATATTTCTCTTGTCATAATTGGCCTTGTTGAGATTACCAAGTGGAGGGCCCGACATGAGCAAGTGGGTTAAGGCGCTCGACTCGTAATCCGAGGGTCGCGGGTTCGAATCACCGTCGCACCAAACATGCTCGCCCTTTCAGTCGCGTGGACGTTATAATGTGACGGGCAATCCCACTATTTGTTGGTAAAAGAGTAGTTGGCGGTGGGTGGTGATGACTAGCTGCCTTCCCTCTAGTCTCACACTGCTAAATGGAGACGGCTAGCTTTGCGCGAAATTCAAAGCAAACCAAACCAGCCAAGTGGAGACATGTTGCATATACCCGCTAATATTGGCGTCTGTCCCCTCTAATGGGATATGTATGTTCCGCCCACCAGAAGTATTGAACCGATGTTTAGCGTTGTAAACCAGCAGACTTACTGCTGACCCACAAAATCGGTTCCTTAAATTTTAACTGACAGACTAGGGGCTGTCTGTGTGTTATAAGTGTGACAATCTATATCCACTATTTGATAATACAGGTATAAGTTGGCGTTGAGTGCTGTTCACTTTTACCAACTTCGCTCTAGTCTGTCAGTTAAAATTTAACTGAGTCTATAATAGGTAGCCCTTTTAATCGAAATTGGTTCACAAAGGTTTAAGTGAATAATTTAAAGACTGAGTTTCCACTCAGTACTCTAGATTAACTAATTTAGATTTACCAAATTAGATCTTGTAGCTTAGTTTCTGAAACGTGGTCCTAATGGGCGCTGATGTACAAATGTAACCAGGATTTATTTAATACTTTCTGCAGTATAAAATAATTATTTTATCTTAATTCATCCATTAACCATAATATTCGTTTCAATAAGCCCCCAGTGGCTCAGCGGTATGTCTGCGGACTTACTACGCTAATAACCAGGTTTTGATACCCTTGATGGGCAGAGCACAGATAGCACATTGTGTAGCTTTGTGCTTTATTCAAAACAACAACAACGTTTCAATAAACGTATAATCTGTTCAGTTATTATAAAACTTATAATTACCTTACACGTTCTTATAAATGAAATATTTTTGAAATTACCCTGTCTAGTTCGTAATAAACAGTTTCTATTGTCAGACTGTTAAATATGTGTCTTCATGAATAGGGTTTTGTTTCTGTAATCCAGAAAAATTTTACTTAGAGGCTATAACAATGATTGTTTGTGTTTTAATTTCGCGCACAGCTACTCGAGGGCTATCTGCTCTAGCCGTCCTTAATTTAGCAGTGTAAGACAAGGGGAAAGGCAGCTAGTCATCACCACCCACTGCCAACTCTTGGGCTACTCTTTTACCAAGGGTTGGAAGAATTGACCGTCACGTTATAACGCCCCCACGGCTGATAAGGCGAGCATGTTTGGTGCGATCACGATTCGAACCCGCAACCCTAGGATTACGAGCCGCACCCCTTAACTCACCTGGCCATGCCAGACCGCTATAGTAACGAACGATTTTACTTAGAAGCTATATGAATGTTCTCCCAAATATCTGTGAAGAGGGGACAGACGTTTTACATTGCAGAAAACCGGTTTTAAATGAAGAAAACACACAACTCGGAAGAGACGCAGAAAAATAAAAAAGATGTACACGATTTTGTCTGGCATGCACGACAGTGTAGATCACGAAATATACAGTCGTAACAAACAAAGTTAAATTAAAAATTGTATACAAATTATATTATTGAAAAGATCGATTTGTACGTGAATTTATAATAAATTGAAGTAGTGCATTTATTTGAAGGTGTAGCTAATATTAATATATTCAATATGAAATATGATATCAACATTAATGGTAAAAAGTTTCTCTTTTACCAAAAAATAGTGGTTTTGATCGTCACATTATAATGTCTTCATGGCTGAAAGGGAAAGCATATTTGGTGTGACGGGGATTCGAATCCGCGACCCTCAGATTACGAATCGAGTGACTTAAGTACCTGGCCATGCCTGGCTCGCAGATATACCTTGCGTATCTTTGTACATATGTCCGAAAACTAACAAAATAGAAGGTATAGATAATTATAATATGTTTTGTTATAGAAATTCGCGCAAAATCTATCCAGTAGTTTAATTTTAGTGGAGTTATACATTTCATCATAAAGACCACTTGTATCTATCTCTCTTTGTTTCTAGAAATTACAAATGTATATTTATTTTTTAACAGACAAATAGTAATAAGTTTATATCAAAACACGAACATTTGTGTCTCGAAACAAGTCAAACACTGTGTTACACGAGGGCTATCCGCGCTAGCCGTTCCTAATTTAGCAGTGTAAGACTAGAGAAGGCAGCTAGTCATCACAACCCACCGCTAACTTTTTGGCTCATCTTTTTACCAACGAATAGTGGAATTGAGCGTACCATTATAATGTTTGCACGGTTGAAAGGGCGAGCATGTTTGGTGCGACAGGGTTTCGAACCCACGATCCTCGTATTACGAGTCGAACGCCTTAACCCACTTGGCTATGGTGAACTTGATACAATGGCGAAGTTAATACTAAGTAGTTTACATATGTTATCTGGTGTTTAACTCCGTTAGTAGGTTGTAATTAAAAAAAAAAAACACACACAGAAGAGATTTGTGTATACAGTATTTTAGTTTCAATTAATTTATTTTAGCATAGTATTGCACTGGGACATTCAAAATTTTGTAGAAATTACCACAAGAGAGTAATAGAAAAATTATACAAGGCTGATATCACAGGTTATGTATACTCACTCGGTGTTTAACAATCGGAATGAAACAATATGGTAAAAAAGGAGTAAGTTAAATTATATTACAAGTGCAAAGTTAAATGTAAATTACATCGTTAGAAACAATCATACAATCGGTGGATAAAATTAAATAAATCACCAGTTTATGTTCCTTCTACATGAAAACGAACTGTATTAGAGGTACAGTTACATCCTGAAACTTACACTCTGATTAGCTGTCATTCAACCATTCAAAAGGTGCCACATCAGCACAATACTTATAAAAGTGCAGGCACTCACACTAACCCCAGCAGTAGGGTGGGTACTATGATAGAAATGCTACAGGATAATATAAGTCAAAGTTTTTACTGACAAAAGGAAATTTATGTGATTAACTGAGATGCAATTTCGTGATTCAGTAGATTTTGTAAATCAACTCTGAAGATGGTTTGTGAAACTGGTACTGTGGATAATAGAAACGATTCATGTAAAAGCTCAGCGTCTTCAAACACGATGTTACTTAAATCAGAATACTCTTTCGACGTGATACACTACAAGCAATAGAGATCTTGCTGACGGTGTACTTGTAAGTACAGATATAACTTTTAAATTTAGAATAGTAAGGTATACATTAACATGAAGCGATTTCAATAGATGCTCCAAAACTACTGCTTAGGACAGGTGAACAAACCAGTGGGCTTAAATAGGCATCAGACTTCAGACAGTGGGATGATAAAAGCTAGTGGAAGATATCTTAATTCAAGTGTTCTGGTGACAATCAATAGTATTTTGTTCGAATAACAACAACACAGTCAACCTACATATTTAGTGCTAAAGGACCAGTACAAGCGTGGGATAAATCTCAGCCAATGGTACTGGAAGTCTACCTAAATTGATGGCACATTAGCTGCTAACAAGTACAAGAACGTTATCATCCATCAATCCAGTCTTTCAGAAATCAGATCCATTGATTCCAAACATGGAATAAACAGAAGGATTAGAAAGAGAGAGTCCGTAGTCCTTGATTGTCCTGCACAAAACCAGTTCATGTATGTTATTAGGGTTGTATAGGTTTATATGGAGACTGAGGGAGTCAAATGACAACAAAAAGACTTGGTTGATTTATAAAGGAATAATACCAAGCGTTTGGAACGACCCTTAATAATCATAAGTGTACGAGTTGTGGTAGCACTAAAACAAATACAAAATCGCACGTTCGAAAGCTTATTCGTATCTTTTGTAATATTGAATTGTACTAACGTCAGTGGCACAACAATAAGTATGAGGGTTTATAGAACCAAAAACTGGGGTTTCATACTTATTGTGGGCACTGCAGAGACAACCCTTGTGTATGTGAAATTATTTATTGTTTGTGACTTTTGTATGTGTATCTTTCGTTCATTTATGTAATTATTTCCAGTACTAAATATATATAAGTATTATTTTATTTGTTTTATTAGTAAGCATAAAATCTTTATAAGAGGAAGTCAGTACTGTGCCAATTGTAGAGATAGTCGGGATTTTTAGTGTTATGATACATCAAGATTACTACTGACCCACTGGGCCCGGCATGGCCAAGTGGGTTAAGGCGTTGACTCGTCATCTAAGGATCGCGAGTTCGAATCCCCTCGTACCAAACATGTTCGCCCTTTCAGCCGTGGAGGCGATATAATGTGACGGTGAATCCCACTATTCGTTGGTTCGTTGGTAAAGAGTAGCCCAAGAGTTGGGGTGGGTGGTGATGATTAGCTGCCTTCCTTCTAGACTTATACTGCTAAATTAGGGACGGCTAGCACAGATGGCCCTCGTGTAGCTTTGCGCGAAATTTAAAACAAACAAATCGCCACCATATACTTCACTTTTTTCTCCCAAATCGTATGCTTTCCTGGTGTTTATTTAACACACAATTATTTAAAATTAGACTTTTACGTATATGTAACGACAGTTTTCAATACTTTTAAGCGCAGATAGCCTAGTTGCTTTGCGCCATAAAACGCTCAATACTGTTAAAGAAACATACAAACATATTTTTAAAATATTTCTTATTAAAATATATGTATAAACAATTTACCAACTTTCAAAGTTGTTTCATCTTATACCACTGTAACACATCACATTCAAATATATACACGCTATTAACTTAAACATTAACAGGAGGAAAAGAGAAAAACTGAAGGCTTTCTAACATAAATTTATATGTAGAAGTCTATAAGATATAATGAAATAATTTATCCGTAATACATATTAGTAGCTAGTTTGACAAGTTATTACTATAATTTATTCAAACTACTTATTCATTCCCAAATCTACAACAGCTGATCACTTCATACTTGTAATATAAATGAATCAAACGTTAACATTTGCAAGTTTTAACAGAATAACTCGCATATTACGATTTACAAACGCCATATAATTTCCTTTAAATATCATTAGTTTGTTTTAACAATATACATTGAATGAGACGAAAAGACTATTATAAGCTGGTTAAAATAACGTTAAACCACAAAAACACTTTAAAAGACTTCTTAGTGGCTTCGGTGCAGTAAAACACAGTATACGTAGCAGAAAGAGTACGTTTATCAAAGCATTAAATGACAAGAAGGCAGAATAATTCTTGTATTAAAGATTTCCTAACTATAAAGTTATTCATGAAACTGGGTCTATAAGATAAGGACTGAATGACAATCACACCATTTTATCTCCTTTGTTTTTATCGTAACTATGTGGAAATCAATTAGGAGAGGATATCTTTCTTATTATCGTGACATACACAGCCGTCTTTGGGAAAGTTATCCCTCGTAATAACGGGTTGAGTGTATAGACTTACAGCCGCCAATGTCTGCACCTATATTCAAGTCAACACTTGCTGTAATTATTAGATGTTTCCTAATGTCCGTTACTGGAAGATCAGTAAGATGGGGTCAGACAAAGCCGTTTAATCATCTCTCACGAAATCTTAAAATGTGGTAGAAAGAAATGACCCAGTCACTTTCTTCTGACACACACCTACGCTTCAAGCAGCTCTTTGAGGAATTACAATCACGTTAGTAAGATTATGTTATAATAGTAATAGAGGTTTATATAAATGTTATATGAAGAAGTGAGTATTACATCCTTCGTTTGTAGTTTATGAAAAGACAAGGAACCACGTGATTCAAAAGGCTTTCGTTTCCATTAGTCAACACGTACCAGCGTATTTAACGTGTTTAATATTTTGAAGTTCTTTATAAAGCTGAGACAATCAGAAAAACATTACGTGGTAATCATAATGTTTTTAAGACAGCTACTGGTACCATGGCAACGGCATGGAAATCAATTAACAAATTCAGAAAGTTTAAGAATATACTTAACGTTGTCGTGAAATACAAAACTGTTTTTGGATGTGTTATCAACGCATTATTTAGGAAGACGGATTTCAAGTGATTTGGACAGGATAAACGAACTGTTTTTTTGTATGAAGAACACTATAGTTCCATAGAAAATTCGGTACTAATTTAAATAGACATATATCTGAAGAACATACATATAGCCTGAAGAGAAACTTTATATGAAAATGAAACTCGTCGTCGGAAATCCAAACAAAAATATTGGGTACATGACCAATAAATGTCTACAAATACAGTTAACATGTTGGCATTGTTCGTGATAAAGTTCTAACTTCTTCTTTTCATTTAACGACGACGTTTCGGGCTCCATATTGAGTTTTCTTCAGGTCATTTCTAGCTTTATTAATGAACGAAACTACTTAGGAACTTCCAGAATACAAGCCTGCGATAAACAGTGCAAATATGGTAGACTTGTCCACTACATCTTTTTAAGAATACTGTTAATACTCTTATATTTGGAAACATTTCTTGTTATTGCTTCTGAAACAAGAGATATTACTCTATCATGCGTAAGTGTTTGCTTTTGTTTGTTCTTGAACTTCGCGAAAAACTATCAAAGGGCCATCTACGCTAGCCGTTGTTAATTTTGCAGTAACAAACTAAAGGGAAGACAGCTAGTCAACAACACCCACCGCTCGTTGTTGGACTACACTTTCATCAACGAATAGTGAGATTGACCATTAGTTTATAACGCCCCCACGATAAAAGGCGAGCATATTCTGTGAATGGGATTTGAGCCAGCATTCCAAACCTAGCGAGTCTAAGCGCCCTAACCATCAGGTCATGCCAGGATATGTGTGTAGGTAAATATAGGGCCAATAACAAATGTGTTTTAACCTTCTTAGCGGCTTTAACGCACTAAAACATAGCATTTAATTCTTAGAGATATACGTTCACTAGGAATTCAGTGCTGATTCGTTAAAGTTCAGCGACTATTGGATGATCGATTGAGCGATTTGAATAACAGGTTGATCTCAGAGCACAATACGTGGATGACAATAACTTTAAAATGTTGGTGGTAAAACAGGATGAGTTATGTGAGTTGGCTTAGTTAGCAAGCCAAGCTACAAGAAATCCAAATGTATGAGCATATTACGACAAATGTTAAATGACAAAACTGTCATTGACTTCACATTGCAGTTTCATTTCCCTGGGAATGAACAGGGAAAGATGTAAAACATGATGAGTTATGTGAGGAGGAATGAATAGGAGAAGATGTAAAACATGATGAGTTATGTGAGGAAGAAGGGTAGATGTAAAACATAATGAGTTATGTGAGGGGAAGGGAAGATGTAAAACATGATGAGTTATGTGAGGGGAAGGAGAAGATGCAAAACATGATGAGTTATGTGAGGAGGGAAGATGTAAAACATGATGAGTTATGTGAGGGGAAGGGTAGATGTAAAACATGATGAGTTATGTGAGGGGAAGGGGAAGATGTAAAACATGATGAGTTATGTGAGGGGAAGGGAAGATATAAACATGATGAGTTATGTGAGGGGAGATCAGTTTAAGTCCCACAATGAATAAGATCAGTAGGAAACGAGGGTCATAGTAGAGATTTCTGTTAAAGAGCCTCTTGAACAAACAGCAAGGAAACGGATGAAGCAGAGCAACGGAAACCACGATTTCTCCACCAGTTGAGTAACAACCAAAAGAACGTATCGATTATCAGCGACATATCCTGAGCGAGCTTTTCAGTCTTTTCTAATTAAATATTCACGCTTTCTTTCACAAATAAAAAGGGCTACAGAAGATACTAAATCTTATTAAAGAATCTTTGCTTTGTGTTCAGTATAATTGAAGAACGTAAAACACTGAAGAAAAATAGAAATGAAACTGGAAGGCTTTCTTGATTGTAGTTAAACACAAAGCTACACAGCGGGCTATCTGTGCTGTGCCCACAATAATACCGGGTGTTTTTTAGTGTTATAATCCTTCAATCTTACCACTGAGCCATTGGAGTTCTGAAATACTTATAATTCACTTTGTATTTGTACATTACTTGAGAAGATTTTGAAAACATTATAAAATGTCACCAACTTAAATTTTAGAATAAAACAATATAATTATGCGACGTGTATCAGTGAGTGTGCAAATAAATTTATTTCATAAAGAAGCAAGTACAGGTTGCAAATATCAGTTTTGTAGTTTTCATTCCTTATATAAAAGTAATCATCTTAACTTTCGTTTAGTTTTAAATCAAAGTTTACTCTCTGAGAATTCCAACTATATGTTGCTATTTACATGAAAGGCAGAGTGAATTTTACTTTTATTCAGAGTTTCAAAGATATAAACTTTTCCGAGTTGTGTGTTTTCTTCATTTAAAACCGGTTTTCTACAATGTAAAACGTCTGTCCCCTCTTCACAGATATTTAGGAGAACATTCATATAGCTTCTAAGTAAAATCGTTCGTTACAATAGAGGTCTGGCATGGCCAGGTGAGTTAAAGCGTGGGACTCGTAATCCTAGGGTAGCGGGTTCGAATCGTGGTCGCACCAAACATGCTCGCCTTGTCAGCCGTGGGGGCGTTATAACGTGACGGTCAATTCTTCCAACCCTTGGTAAAAGAGTAGCCCAAGAGTTGGCAGTGGGTGGTGATGACTAGCTGCCTTTCCCCTTGTCTTACACTGCTAAATTAAGGACGGCTAGAGCAGATAGCCCTCGAGTAGCTGTGCGCGAAATCAAAACACAAACAATCACTGTTATAGCCTCTAAGTAAAATTTTTTCTGGATTACAGAAACAAAACCCTATTCTTGAAGACACATATTTAACAGGCTGACAATAGAAACCGTTTATTACGAACTAGACAGGGTAATTTCAAAAATATTTCATTTATAAGAACGTGTAAGCCAATTTTAAGTTTTCTAATAACTGAACAGATTATACGTTTATTGAAACGTTGTTGTTGTTTTGAATAAAGCACAAAGCTACACAATGGGCTATCTGTGCTCTGCCCATCAAGGGTATCAAAACCTGGTTTTTAGCGTAGTAAGTCCGCAGACATACCGCTGAGCCACTGGGGGGCTTATTGAAACGAATATTATGGTTAATGGATAAATTAAGATAAAATAATTATTGTATACTGCAGAAAGTATTAAATAAATCCTGGTTACATTTGTACATCAGCGCCCATTAGGACCACGTTTCAGAAACTAAGCTACAAGATCTAATTTGGTAAATCTAAATTAGTTAATCTAGAGTATTGAGTGGAAACTCAGTCTTTAAATTATTCACTTAAACCTTTGTGAACCAATTTCGATTAAAAGGGCTACCTATTATAGACTCAGTTAAATTTTTAACTGACAGACTAGAGCGAAGTTGGTAAAAGTGAACAGCACTCACCGCCAACTTATACCTGTATTATCAAATAGTGGATATAGATTGTCACACGTATAACACACAGACAGCCCCAAAGTGCTGGAAACTTTATTTAATTTTTTTATTCTTTTCAATATCAAAACGCAAACATAAATCCTGAAGGTCCATGGTTCGAAATATTGGAAAAATAAAACAGTTTAACAGAAACAACACAGTTCACACAAACAGGTAACAACCTGGCAATAGAAAATATTTATTGAGCGGGCCTGATACAGTGGCGAGGGCCCGGCATGGCCAAGCGTGTTAAGGCGTTGGATTCGTAATCCGAGGGTCGCGGGTTCGAATCCCGGTTGCACCAAACATGCTCGCCCCTTTCAGCCGTGGGGGCGTTATAATGTGACGATCAATCCCACTATTCGTTGGTAAAAAAGTAGCCCAAGAGTTGGCGGTGGATGGTGAGGACTAGCTGCCTTCCCTCTAGTCTTACACTGCTAAATTAGGGACGGCTAGCGCAGATAACCCTCGAGTAGCTTTGCGCCAAATTCAAAACAAACAAACTAAACCATTGTGGATCGATAAAGCGAAGTGTACTTATTAGTCCTACTTTTCACTAGGTTTTTGTTTTCTAAACACGCCATTAGTAATTTCTAAAATGAGTGTGTATTCATTCAAATTTTAGAAATACTCTGTCGAATTCAAAACCAATAATTTCTATTGCCAGCTTGTGACCTGTTTGTGTAAACTGTCTTGTTTCTGTTAAACTGTTTTATTTATCCAATATTTCGAACCACGGACCTTCAGGATTTACGTTTGTGTTTTGATATTGAAAAAAAAATTAAATAAAGTTCCTAGCACTTTGGGGCTGTCTGTGTGTTATAAGTGTGACAATCTATTTCCACTATTTGGTAATACAGGTATAAGTTGGCGGTGAGTGCTGTTCACTAGCTGTCCTCGCTCTAGTCTGTCAGTTAAAAATTTAAGGAACTGATTTTGTGGCTCAGCAGTAAGTCTGCAGGTTTACAACGCTAAACATCGGTTCAATATTTCTGGTGGGCGGAACATACATAGCCCATTAGAGGGGACAGACGTTTTACATTGTAGAAAACCGGTTTTAAATGAAGAAAACACACAACTCGGAAGAGACGCAGAAAAATAAAAAAGATGTACACGATTTTGTCTGGCATGCATGACAGTGTAGATCACGAAATATACAGTCGTAACAAACAAAGTTAAATTAAAAATTGTATACAAATTATATTATTGAAAATATCGATTTGTAAGTGAATTTATAATAAATTGAAATAGTACATTTATTTGAAGATATAGCTATAGTTATTTATTCAATATAAAATGTGATATCAACATTAATGGTAAAGATAAATACGTCAGCGACGGTGGTATAGTGGTTAGCATAGCTGCCTTCCAAGCAGTTGACCCGGGTTCGATTCCCGGCCGTCGCAGAATTTTTATAATTGTTTTGTAAATAGGTAAAGACTGGTTTCGTTACATAATAGATGCAAAGACAGTCTTTCCTACTGTCAAAACGAATCCTACATTGGACCGCAAATCAAATGTTTTCGCACGAATGTTGTTTCGTGGTTAATATTGCGGACTGTGAGACAATAAACAAACTGTAAGGATATACGTATTGATAATAAATGTTTGCTTCAAGCAAAAGGATTTTGCATATCAGACAAATGAAGTAATGGCTTCCTTAAACAAAGTTTATTAATAAAGATTGATAATAAAAATATTGGGACAAACTTCGGCTAATTGTTACTGTGCCGAATTATGGACTTTCGGGGTTTATCTGCGCGTCCTATTATTGAAAAAACAAATTGAAGAAAGCGCCTCCAGGTTTGGGGTTGTGTTCATGTTATAAGATTGACGATCTAATTTCCCTATTTGGTCATACATCTGTAGCTCATAATTTAGCAGTGAGTGCTGTTGACTAGCTGCTTTCCATTCAATCAATAAGTTCAAAATTAGGGAAGGCTAGCGCAGATAGACCTGTTTGTTTTTGAATTTCGCGAAATTCTACACGAGGGCTATCTGCGCTAACCATCCCTAATATAGCAGTGTAAGACTAGAAGGGAGACAGCTAGTCATCACCACCCACTGCCAACTCTTGGGATTCTCTTTTACCAAAAAATAGTGGGATTGATCGTCACATTATAATGTCTTCATGGCTGAAAGGGGAAGCATTATTTGGTGTGACGGGGATTCGAATCCGCGACCCTCAGATTAGGAATCGAGTGACTTAAGTACGTGGCCATGCCTGGCCCGCAGATATACCTTGCGTATCTTTGTACATATGTCCGAAAACTAACAAAATAGAAGGTATAGATAATTATAATATGTTTTGTTATAAAAATTCGCGCAAAAGCTATCCAGAAGTTTAATTTTAGTAGAGTTATATATTTCATCATAAAAACCACTTGTATCTATCTCTCTTTGTTTCTAGAAATTACAAATGTTTATTTATTTTTAACAGGCAAATAGTAATAAGTTTATATCAAAACACGAACATTTGTGTCTCGAAACAAGTCAAACACTGTGTTACACGAGGGCTATCTGCGCTAGCCGTTCCTAATTTAGCAGTGTAAGATAAGAGAGAAGGCAGCTAGTCATCACAACCCACCGCTAACTTTTTGGCTCATCTTTTTACCAACGAATAGTGGAATTGAGCGTACCATTATAATGTCTGCACGGTTGAAAGGGCAAGCATATTTGGTGGGACAGGGTTTCGAACCCACGATCCTCGTATTACGAGTCGAACGCCTTAACCCTCTCTGGCTATGGTGGGCCTGATACAATGGCGAAGTTAATACTAAGTAGTTGACATATGTTATCTCGTGTTTAACTTCGTTAGTAGGTTGTAATTAAAACAAACAAACACACATGAAGAGATTTGTGTATACAGTATTTTTAGTTTCAATTAATTTATTTTACCATAGTATTGCACTGGGACATTCAAAATTTTGTAGAAATTACCACAAGAGAGTAATAGAAAAATTATACAAGGCTGATATCACAGGTTATGTATACTCACTCGGTGTTTAACAATCGGAATGAAACAATATGGTAAAAAAGGAGTAAGTTAAATTATATTACAAGTGCAAAGTTAAATGTAAATTACATCATTAGAAACAATCATACAATCGGTGGATAAAATTAAATAAATCACCAGTTTATGTTCCTTCTACATGAAAACGAACTGTATTAGAGGTACAGTTACATGCTGAAACTTACACTCTGATTAGCTGTCATTCAACCATTCAAAAGGTGCCACATCAGCACAATACTTAAAAAAGTGCAGGCAGTCACACTACCCCCAGCAGTAGGGTGGGTACTATGATAGAAATGCTACAGGATAATATAAGTCAAAGTTTTGACTGACAAAAGGAAATTTATGTGATTAACTGAGATGCAATTTCATGATTCAGTAGATTTTGTAAATCAACTCTGAAGATGGTTTGTGAAACTGGTACTGTGGATAATAGAAACGATTCATGTAAAAAGCTCAGCGTCTTCAAACACGATGTTACTTAAATCAGAATACTCTTTCGACGTGATACACTACAAGCAATAGAGATCTTGCTGACGGTGTACTTGTAAAAAGTACAGATATAACTTTTAAATTTAGAATAGTAAGGTATACATCAACATGAAGAGATTTCAATAGATGCTCCAAAACTATTGCTTCGGACAGATGACCAAACCACTAGGCTTAAATAGGCATCAGACTTCAGACAGTGGGATGATAAAGCTAGTGGAAGATATCTTAATTCAAATGTTCCGGTGACAATCAATAGTATTTTGTTCGAATAACAACAACACAGTCAACCTACATATTTAGTGCTAAAGGACCAGTACAAGCGTGGGATAAATCTCAGCCAATGGTACTGGAAGTCTACCCTAAATTGATGGCACATTAGCTGCTAACAAGTACAAGAACGTTATCATCCATCAATCCAGTCTTTCAGAAATCAGATCCATTGATTCCAAACATGGAATAAAACAGAAGGATTAGAAAGAGAAACCGTAGTCCTTGATTGTCCTGCAAAAACCAGTTCATGTATGTTATTAGGTTGTATAGGTTTATATGGAGACTGAGGGAGTCAAATGACAACAAAAAAGACTTGGTTGATTTATAAAGGAATAATACCAAGCGTTTGGAACGACCTTAATAATCATAAGTGTACGAGTTGTGGTAGCACTAAAACAAATACAAAATCGCACGTCGATAGCTTATTCGTATCTTGTAATATTGAATTGTACTGTATTCAGTAAGTATGAGGGTTTATAGAACCAAGGGTTTATAGAAAAAAAACTGGGGTTTCATACTTATTGTGGGCACTGCAGAGACAGCCCTTGTGTATGTGAAATATTTATTGTTTGTGACTCTTGTATGTGTATCTTTCGTTCATTTATGTAATTATTTCCAGTACTATATATATATAAGTATTATTTTATTTGTTTTATTAGTAAGCATAAAATCTTTATAAGAGGAAGTCAGTACTGTGCCATTGAGAGATACAGTCCGGATTTTAGTGTTATGATACATCGATTACTACTGACCCACTGGGCTCGGCATGGCCAAGTGGGCTAAGGCGTTTGACTCGTCATCTGAGGATCGCGGGTTCGAATCCTTTTCGTACCAAACGTGTTCGCCCTTTCAGCCGTGGAGGCGATATAATGTGACGGTGAATCCCACTATTCTTGGTTCGTTGGTAAAAGAGTAGCCCAAGAGTTGGGGGTGGGTGGTGATGATTAGCCTCCCTAGTCTTCTTACACTGCTATATTAGGGACAGCGAGCGCAGATAGCCCTCGTGTAGCTTTGCGCGAAATTTAAAACAAACAAATCGCCACCATATACTTAACTTTTTTCTTCCAAATCGTATGCTTTTCTGGTGTTTATTTAACACACAATTATTTTAAAATTAGACTTTTACGTATATGTAACGACAGTTTTCAATACTTTTAAGCGCAGATAGCCTAGTTGCTTTGCGCCATAAAACGCCAATACTGTTAAAGAAACATACAAACATATTTTTAAAATATTTCTTATTAAAATATATGTATAAACAATTTACCAACTTTCAAAGTTGTTTCATCTTATACCACTGTAACACATCACATTCAAATATATACACGCTATTAACTTAAACATTAACAGGAGAAAAAAGAGAAAAACTGAAGGCTTTCTAACATAAATTTATATGTAGAAGTCTATAAGATATAATGAAATAATTTATCCGTAATACATATTAGTAGCTAGTTTGACAAGTTATTACTATAATTTATTCAAACTACTTATTCATTCCCAAATCTACAACAGCTGATCACTTCATACTTGTAATATAAATGAATCAAACGTTAACATTTGCAAGTTTTAACAGAATAACTCGCATATTACGATTTACAAAATCATATAATTTCCTTTATATAGTATATATATATAAACATATCTTAGATATCATTAGTTTGTTTTAACAATATACATTGAATGAGACGAAAAGACTATTATAAGCTGGTTAAAATAACGTTAAACCACAAAACACTTTAAAAGACTTCTTAGTGGTTTCTGGTGCAGTAAAACACAGTATACGTAGCAGAAAGAGTACGTTTATCAAAGCATTAAATGACAAGAAGGCAGAATAATTCTTGTATTAAGGATTTCCTAACTATAAAGTTATTCATGAAACTGGGTCTATAAGATAAGGACTGAATGACAATCACACTATTTTATCTCCTTTTTTTTTTATCGTAACTATGTGGAAATCAATTAGGAGAGGATATCTTTCTTATTATCATGACATACACAGCCGTCTTTGGGAAAGTTATCCCTCGTAATAACGGGTTGAGTGTATAGACTTACAGCCGCCAATGTCTGCACCTATATTCAAGTCAACACTTGCTGTAATTATTAGATGTTTCCTAATGTCCGTTACTGGAAGATCAGTAAGATGGGGTCAGACAAAGCCGTTTAATCATCTCTCACGAAATCTTAAAATGTGGTAGAAAGAAATGACCCAGTCACTTTCTTCTGACACACACACCTACGCTTCAAGCAGCTCTTTGAGGAATTACAATCACGTTAGTAAGATTATGTTATGATAGTAATAGAGGTTTATATAAATGTTATATGAAGAAGTGAGTATTACATCCTTCGTTTGTAGTTTATGAAAAGACAAGGAACCACGTGATTCAAAAGGCTTTCGTTTCCATTGGTCAACACGTACCAGCGTATTTAACGTGTTTAATATTTTGAAGTTCTTTATAAAGCTGAGACAATCAGAAGAACATTACGTGGTAATCATAATGTTTTTAAGACAGCTACTGGTACCATGGCAACGGCATGGAAATCAATTAACAAATTCAGAAAGTTTAAGAATATACTTAACGTTGTCGTGAAATACAAAACTGTTTTTGGATGTGTTATCAACGCATTATTGAGGAAGACGGATTTCAAGTGATTTGGACAGGATAAACGAACTGTTTTTTTGTATGGAGAACACTATAGTTCCATAGAGAAATTCGGTACTAATTTAAATAAACATATATCTGAAGAACATACATATAGCCTGAAGAGAAACTTTATATGAAAATGAAACTCGTCGTCGGAAATCCAAACAAAAATATTGGGTACATGAACAATAAATGTCTACAAATACAATTAACATGTTGGCATTGTCCGTGATAAAGTTCTAACTTCTTCTTTTCATTTAACGACGACGTTTCGGGCTCCATATTGAGTTTTTCTTCAGGTCATTTCTAGTTTTATTAATGAACGAAACTACTTAGGAACTTCCAGAATACAAGCCTGCGATAAACAGTGCAAATATGGTAGACTTGTCCACTACATCTTTTTAAGAATACTGTTAATACACTTATATTTGGAAACATTTCTTGTTATTGCTTGTGAAACAAGAGATATTACTCTATCATGCGTAAGTGTTTGCTTTTGTTTGTTCTTGAACTTCGCGAAAAACTATCAAAGGGCCATCTACGCTAGCCGTTGTTAATTTTGCAGTAACAAACTAAAGGGAAGACAGCTAGTCAACAACACCCACTCGTTGTTGGACTACACTTTCATCAACGAATAGTGAGATTGACCATTTGATTTTAACGCCCCCACGATAAAAGGCGAGCATATTCTGTGAATGGGATTTGAGTCAGCATTCCACACCTAGCGAGTCTAAGCGCCCAAACCATCAGGTCATGCCAGGATATGTGTTTAGGTAAATATAGGACCAATAACAAATGTGTTTTAACCTTCTTAGCGGCTTTAACGCACTAAAACATAGCATTTAATTCTTAGAGATATACGTTCACTAGAATTCAGTGCTGATTCATTTAAGTTTAGCGACTATTGGATGATCGATTGAGCGATTTGAATAACAGGTTGATCTCAGAGCACAATACGTGGATGACAATAACTTTAAAATGTTGGCGGTAAAACAGGATGAGTTATGTGAGTTGGCTTAGTTAGCAAGCCAAGCTACAAGAAATCCAAATGTATGAGCATATTACGACAAATGTTAAATGACAAAACACTGTCATTTCACAATTGTGCAGTTCCATTTTCCTGGGAATGAACAGGGGAAAGATGTAAAACATGATGAGTTATGTGAGGAGGAATGAATAGGAGAAGATGTAAAACATGATGAGTTATGTGAGGGGAATGAATAGGGTAGATGTAAAACATAATGAGTTATGTGAGGGGAAGGGTAGATGTAAACATATGGTATAAAAGATGTAAAACATGATGAGTTATGTGAGGGGAAGGGAAGATATAAAACATGATGAGTTATGTGAGGGGGGGAGATCAGTTTAAGTCCCACAATGAATAAGATCAGTAGGAAACGAGGGTCATGGTAGAGATTTCTGTTGAAGAGCCTCTTGAACAAACAGCAAGGAAACGGATGAAGCAGAGCAACGGAAACCACGATTTCTCCACCAGTTGAGTAACAACCAAAAGAACGTATCGATTATCAGCGACATATCCTGAGCGAGCTTTTCAGTCTTTTCTAATTAAATATTCACGCTTTCTTTCACAAAATAAAAGGGCTACAGAAGATACTAAATCTTATTAAAGAATCTTTGCTTTGTGTTCAGTATTATTGAAGAACGTAAAACACTGAAGAAAAATAGAAATGAAACTGGAAGGCTTTCTTGATTGTAGTTAAGCACAAAGCTGTTACACAGGGCTATCTGTGCCTGCCCACAATAATACGGGTGTTGTTTTAGTGTTATAATCCTTCAATCTTACCACTGAGCCATTGGAGTTCTGAAATACTTATAATTCACTTTGTATTTGTACATTACTTGAGAAGATTTTGAAAACATTATAAAATGTCACCAACTTAAATTTTAGAATAAAACAATATAATTATGCGACGTGTATCAGTGAGTGTGCAAATAAATTTATTTCAAAAAAGAAACAAGTACAGGTTGCAGATATCAGTTTTGTAGTTTTCATTCCTCATATAAAAGTAATCATCTTAACTTTCGTTTAGTTTTAAATCAAAGTTTACTCTGAGAATTCCAACTATATATTGCTATTTACATGAAAGGCAGAGTGAATTTTACTTTTATTCAGAGTTTCAAAGATATAAACTTTCCGAGTTGTGTGTTTTCTTCATTTAAAAACCGGTTTTCTACAATGTAAAACGTCTGTCCCCTCTCACAGATATATTTGGAGAACATTCATATAGCTTCTAAGTAAAATCGTTCGTTACAGAGGTCTGCATGGCCAGGTGAGTTAAAAGGGTGGGACCTCGTAATCCTAGGGTAAGGGTTCGAATCGTGGTCGCACCAAACATGCTCGCCTTGTCAGCCGTGGGGCGTTATAACGTGATTTGTCAATTCTTCCAACCCCTGGTAAAGAGTAGCCCAAGAGTTGGCAGTGGGTGGTGATGACTAGCTGCCTTCCCCTGTCTTACACTGCTAAATTAAGGACGGCTAGAGCAGATAGCCCTCGAGCTGTGCGCGAAATCAAAACACAAACATCATTGTTATAGCTTTAAGTAAAATTTTTCGATTAAGAAATAAAACCCTATTCTTGAAGACATATTTAATAGGGTTGACAATAGAAACCGTTTACATGAACTAGATAGGGTAATTTCTAAAATATTTATTTATAAGAACGTGGGCGACTTAAGTTTTCAACAACCGAACGACATATTGGTATCGTTGTTTTGAATTTGCGAACAAAGCCATCAATGGGCTATCTGCTCTGCCCATCACATGGTATCAAAACCTGGTTTTAGCGCAGTAAGTCCGCAGACATACCGCTGGAGCCACCAAAATTTATTGAAACGAATATTATGGTTACCAATGGATAAATTAAATATTACAATTATTTTATACTGCGAAAGTATTAAATAAACCTGGTTACATTTGTGCCATCAGGCTCATTAGGACCACGCTCAGAAACTAAGCTACAAGATCTAATTTGGTAAATCTAAATTAGTTAATTCAGAGCATTGAGTAGAAACTCAGTCTTTAAATTATCTTACTTAAACTTAAACCAACAATACCCTTCGATTAAAAGGGCTACCTATTATGTATTAAATTTTAACCGACAAGACTAGAGCTAGTTGGTAAAAAGGAACAGCACTTCACTGTAACTTATACCTGTATTATCAAATAGTGAATAGATTTCACACTTATAACACACAGACAGCCCCAAAGTGCTGGAAACCCTTATTTAATTTTTTATTCTTTCAATATCAAAACGCAAACATAAACCTGAAGGTCCATGGTTCGAAATAGATAAATAAAACAGTTTAATGAAACAACACAGTTCACAAAACGTAACGGGCAAATACGGGCCGATACCGTATGAGGCCCGGCACAAGCCGTCTGATCCGTAATCCGATTACGCTGGTTCGAATCGGTTGTTTTCAAAACATGCAATTCTTCAGATTTACGTTATACGTGACGATCAATCCCACTATTCGTTGGTAAAAAAGTAGCCCAAGAGTTGGTGGTGGATGTAGAGGACTAGCTGCCTTCCCTCTAGTCTTACACTGCTAAATTAGGGACGGTTGCAGATAGCTCCTCGAGTAGCAGCAATTCCCAAAAACAAACAAACAAACAACCAAGCCATTGTGGATCGATAACGCACTTATTAGTCCTACTTTCACTAGGTTTTGTTTTCTAAACACTAGTAATTTAAAATGAGTGTGTATTCATTCAAATTTTTTAGAAATGGTCGAATTCAACAAAATATTTTCTATTCCCAGCTTGTTACCTGTTTGTGTGTAAACTGTCTTGTTTCTAAACTGTTTTATTTATCCAATATTTTCGAACCACGGACCTTCAGGATTTATGTTTGTGTTTTGATATTGAAAAAAAATTAAATAAAGTTCCTAGCATGTGTCTGTGTTATAAGTGTGACAAATCTATTTGCACTATTTGGTAATACAGGTATAAGTTGGCGAGTGCTGTTCACTAGCTGTCCCTGCTCTAGTCCCTGTCAGTTAAAAAATTTAAGGAACTGATTTTGTGGCTCAGCAGTAAGTCTGCAGGTTTACAACGCTAAACATCGGTTCATATGGTGGTGGAAACATACATAGCCCATTAGAGGGACAGACGTTGTACATTGTAGGAAACCGGTTTTAAATGAAGAAACACACCTGTAGGGAGATGCAGAAAGAAAAATGTAAAAGAGATGTACACGATTTTGTCTGGCATGCATGACAGTGTAGATCACGAAATACAGTCGTAAACAAACAAAGTTAAATTAAAATTATATACAAATTATTATATTACTGAAAATATCGATTTGTACGTGAATTTATAATAAACTGAATTAGCACATTTATTTAAAGGTATAGCTATTAATATATCCTCAATATAAAAAAATATGATATCAACATTAGTGGTAACGATCTCACATGTCAGCGACGGTGGTATAGCATACCCGGTCTGACCTACCGCCCATAATCTCAATATAACTGTTTTAGGTATACAGGTAAAGACTGGCTCAA